>NC_053490.1:104758292-105062383 GCF_905171775.1 Rana temporaria | reverse complement strand
ATAGAGGGTAGATCAGAACAGAATTTGGTGCATTTTAGGAGTGTTGGTATTTAAAGACTTTTATATTAGCAGAAATCATGCCATATGTGCCTGTGAGTCCTCTACAAACAAGCAAAATAACCTCTGCAACAGCAAAAATGGACCTCGCGTGCTTCTTCGGACACTACGAAGTTCAAGTCAGGTCAGATATAATAAATCCTCCAAGACCACAGTGTACTGATGCAACCACAATACAACAAAGGCGAAGGAGGGGGTGACAGGTTCACATCATTACCGGCCAGCTAAACAGAGATTACAAGGCGCTTTATGTAAAGAAGCTTTAAATGCATTCATATGTAAATATGTGGAAGTATGAGGAGCTTACATGTCACCAACAACAGATGATGTTTAAAATGAAGCCAGTATAGCGAGAGGCAAGATTTTCAAACACATGGCTGACCTCCTGCCAGTACCCCAACAATGGGTAAAGCTGGATCACACTTGTCTGTTTTCCAGCATTAATATACATTTCATATACAAATCCCATTTATTGCATGTGCTTAGAAGTGGTTAATGTACCTTTCTCAAATGTTTTCATGTGTTTTTTTCAGCAAAAGCCACGAAGATGCAAAAAAACGCACATCAACATGCACTCAAAACACATGTGCATGTGTTTGTTGGGGCATTCCTATTCATTTTAAAGCCTACATTCAGTCAAAAAGAAAAAGAAAATCAGCACAAGGGACAAAACTTACATTCAATGGGAAGTGTCTCTTGTGCTGCTGGTCTGTTAGTAGAAATCCAAAGTTCTCTGCTATCTCCCACCCCAAGCCTACCTCTGCAGCCGTAATCTTTCAGTACTGCAAAATTTAAAACGAGCGCTGAACATGTGACAGGCACTCATCAAGAGTGCCAACTATGCCCACCCATGCTGCCCCATTCCTCCATTCATAGAAGCTGTGCTACAGCTTCCATCAATGAAACATGAACATTTATGAATAGAGGATGGGTGGAAGATTTCTGCAATGCATGGGGTTTTGGGAACTTCCCCAAATTGCGCCAAAACCTGCATAAAAAACACGCCTAGCTAATGCCAGGATTCAGGACACAAGCTTTTTTGGCGAGACAAATGCGTATAGGGCAGCCCACTGAAGTGAAGTGGGATGTCCCATGAGCAACACGCAAAAAAAAGTGAGCTTAAATGCGCATCCCCGCTATATGAAATGTTTAACCAGCCTAACCTGTTATCCAGGGCTATCTTCAGTTCAGATACTCACTATCCAGCAAATTCAGCATTGTCCTGCTGTGATCCACTGCTCAGTTGCCACAGCCCAGGTTCATCTTTCCCTCTGACGTCATTGAGAGTTCAGCTGCCTCTTACCGAGCAATCGGGCCCCCATGACACACGCCAGGCTTGCTCTGGAGTTTCTGCTCCTGCAACCTCCTGGGATATTGCACATCCCAGGAAGCTACGGGAGCAGATACCCATCAATCTTGCCAAGGTGAAAAGGGTGGCGGGCTACAGTAAAATATATTGCAAAAAATGGCTATTTAATTTTGTGGAGAATAGGGAGATTGGGCGGAGAAAAACTCTCTATTGAGACGGAAGGTCCACTTAAATTTCATCCCAAAGCACATACATTGCACTGCCATACCTTTGCATTTAAAAAATTAATACATTTTATAACTGAAAACCGCACAAATGTGCAAAGAACAATTCTTTTGTTTGTAAGTAGCAAACACAAAAGAGTATATCCTAATATGTGACAATAAAAAACAAGTGATGCGCTAATGTCTACAATAACAAAAAAAATGTAAAGGCAGAACTAAAACCAATATACAAATCATACAGAAAAATAATGAATGTAGTGGAAAACGTCTGCTTATGACGAAACGTGTTGGGTGGAGCCTCCATCGAGAGTCATTGCATACAAGTTTAGCGGACGTTGATGCGGATATGTCGATTTGGTGATTAAGCTGATGTGCACATGTCTTTTTTATGCTTGTAAGTGTGGCTCTTGTTCAATAAATGGGGTTTTACACTATGAGGAGAATTTATCCTTTTATTTTTACATGATTGTATTTGCCTGCTATACATCTATTATATGTCTGAGGAACAGTGTTGGGTAACAACGTCTGGATGTATGGAGCTATGACTAAGCACTAGTTTCAGTACGAAATGCGTCAGAAGTCGGGTTTCTATTTTATTTTGCTGTGACTTGTAGTGCTGTCCTTCTTTTAATAAAGGCTACAATTTTTTCAGAGTGCGGCTGTCCAGAGACAATTTTTGTTCCAACGTCTGGATGTACAAGGAGATTTCTCTGTCTGATTGACTAGTTTGAGCGTATATTGACCACTCTGAATAAGAGGGTCGATGCACATGGTGAGCTCCCAGTACTTTATTTCACCTTGGACTATTTTCTATTTAATTTTTATTTGGACACTTTCTCAATGGAATGTGTTGAACCACTTCACTTGATGTACTATTTTTTTTTTTCATTTTTTTAATTTGGTTTATTCCATTCATTATCATTAGCTTTAGTTCTGGCTTATTATACACATCAGCGCAACGCTTATTATTTACTGTCACATTTAAAATGGATTGCAATATGTGCACATATGCAGATTTTCCACGCATTGAGGTGAATTGCCCCATACCACGCTATTGTGTGAATAGACGTGTTATCTTTTATTCTATATGGGTATGGGTACTTAGATATTTGTGGAAATTTGAAAGAGTTATTTTATGTTACTTTTTCATTTTACAGGGTAATTGAAGTCTCAGAGACAGAATTTTTTTTTAAAGTATCAGTGACTTTACGCTGAACTTCACATTTTTGTCTTGTTTGTTTTTCACAGTTTTTCAGTGTGCTCCATTTACTTTTGACTTCCACCTGATTAATCCTTGATGTTAAGGTTGCTCTTCTGGGCACGACAGTACCCAGCCCTTGTATGAAGTGTTATAAGACATTTTAGACACACCTGACTAAGTAAAAGTCTAGAAATAAAATAATAATAATAATAAAAAAAAATGTCAGATCACCCCAGAACACTGTGTTGGTGTGCTCTGAAAAAAATAGGACATGTTGCATTTTTGCCCAGTGTTTTCAGACATGCTGTAACGTACCGCAACTCACTGCAGTGCATAGAATTATATTGAACTGTAAAAATAAAGAAGGAAAAATGTAAGCATTGCAATGTGCTTTAACAACACATTGCAGTCCACAGCATGGCACAATCTCATTGCACACTAAAGCACAGTGATGTGAATGAGCTATGAGTGTGTTTAATGCAAGGTGCAGGGCTCAGGACTGGGTATCATGCAGGATACACAGCTTAGGAGTGTGTATAACAGGATGTAGGACTCAGGAGTGTGTATCATGCTGGGTGAAGGACTCAGGAGTGTGTATTATGTAGGGTGCAGGGCTCAGGAGTGTGTGTATATGCAGAGTGCACGGTTCAGGAGTGTGTTTAACGCAGGGTTCAGGGCTCAGGAGTGTATGTATCACACAGGGTGCAGGGCTCAGGAGTGTGTATCACGCAGGGTGCAGGACTCAGGAGTAATTATCTTGCAGGGTGCATGGCTCAGGAGTGTATGGATCACACAGGGCTCAGGAGTGTGTAACATGCAGAGTTCAGGACTCAGGAGTGTCTGTATCACGCAGGACTCAGGAGTGTGTATCATGCAGGGTAAAGGACTCAGGAATGTGTATCATACAGGGTGCATAGCGCAGTAATGTATATCACAGGGTGCAAGACTCAGGAGTATATGTATCACGCAGGGTGAAGGACTGAGTTGTGTGTACACAGTACTCAGGAGTGTGTATTGTGCAGGGCATATGATTCAAGAGTGTATATCACACAGAGTGCAGGGATTAGGAGTGCCTATCTCCCAGAGTGCAGGATTCGGGAGTGTGTATCATGCAGGGTGCGGGACTCAGAAGTACGTTACACAGACTGCAGGGCTCAGGAGTTTGTTACACAGAGTGCAGGACTCAGAAGTACATTACAAAGAGTGCAGGGCTCAGAAGTATGTTACACAGAGTGCAGGGCTCACAAGTATGTTACACAGAGTGCAGGGCTCAGAAGTACGTTACACAGAGTGCAGGGCTCAGAAGTATGTTACACAGAGTGCAGGGCACAGGAGTACGTTACACAAAGTGCGGAACTCAGAAGTACGTTACACAGGGTGCAGAACTCAGAAGTACGTTACACAGAGTGCAGGGCTCAGGCAGTACATTACACAGAGTGCAGGGCTCAGAAGTATGTTACACAGAGTGCAGGGCTCAGGGGACGTTACACAGAGTGCAGGGCTCAGAAGTACGTTACACAGAGTGCAGGGCTCAGGAGTATGTTACACAGAGTGCGGGACTCAGAAGTACGTTACACAGAGCATATGTACAGTAGATTGTTGTGCATTACCCTGACGTTTGATATGAGGTGTGTTACGACATACAATATGATGTGCATCATGGTGTGAACGAGCCTTCCATATTGGAAAGTCAGCCTCCTAAGTCTCCAATGTAAAGTTTCTAGTGTTTCACTGTTACTTCAGAATCTCACTCCTCTTGCTGCAATACCAGTAAACCCAAACTAGGGATGTCCCGATACCGATACCGAGCATTTCTCGAGTATTTGTACTCAGGGGGAAATGCTCCGATGATTCACCCTATACCTGGGCAGTCAGTTATCGGGTGGTGGGGGGAATTACAAGTCTCCTCCGTGCTGTCTTCTCCCCCATGCTATCTTCTCCCCCGTGCCATCTTCTTCCCCCCCGTGCCACTCTTCCCCCATGCTGTCTTATCCCCCCAGTGATGTCTTGTCCCCCCATGATGTCTTGTCCCTCCGTGATGTCTTGTCCCCCCGTGCCGTCTTCTCCCCCTCCGTGCAGCTCTCCCCCCGTGAAGTTTTCTCCCCCCTTCGTGCAGCTCTCCCTCCGTGCCGTCTTCTCCCCCTCTGTGCCGCTCTTCCTCCGTGCTGTCTTGTCCCCCGTGCCGTCTTCTCCCCCTCCGTGCAGCTCTCCCCCCGTGCCGTCTTCTCCCCGTCTGTGCCGCTCTTCCTCCGTGCTGTCTTGTCCCCCCATGATGTCTTGTCCCCCGTGATGTCTTGTCCCCCTGTGATATATTGTCCCCCTCCGTGCCGCTCTCCCCCATGCAGTCTTCTCCCCCCGTGCCATCTTCTCCCACCTCCGTGCCGCTCTCCCCCCGTGCCGTCTTCTCCCCCCTCCGTGTTGCTCTCCCCCCTCGATCTGTCAGGATGGAGAGCAGAGGTAGGAGCCGCTAAACCCGGTTTCTTCCTTTTCCGAATGGAAAGTGATCACTGACTCTGTTTATTCACATAACTGAGCATCTTAACCTGTGTTTACGATGCTTCAGTTTATGAATGGAGAGGAGCTTCTCTCCATTCATTTTAGCTGAGGCTGCAGAGAAAGGGACTGGGGAATCTGTGACCCTAGTCCCTTTCTCTGTCTTAAAGGGGAGATGTCAGAGGTCTGTTAAAACCCCTGATATCTCACCAAAGCCCCCCCCCCCAACAGGGCTGATTAAAAAAAAAAAATTGCAATAAATAATTTAAAAAATAAAAATGTAAATAATAATAATAATAATAATAATAAAAAAAAAAAAAAAACACACACTGACAATCCACTACCCCCCCCCCCCCCTAGGAAAAAAAAATAGGAAAAAATAAAAAATAGGAAAAAATAAAAATAGTGTAAACAAATAAAAAAAATACAAAAATACCGCCACTGTCACATGACATTAAGAAAAAAGTATTGATATTCGGTATCGGCGAGTACTTAAAAAAAAAGTGTTGGTACTTGTACTCGGTCTCAAAAAGTGGTATCGGGACAACCCTAACCCAAACCCCTGTCCTTAGTATGTCCAGCAATATGTTCCTGTGTACTGTATATCAGTAATAGTATATCTAGCTACAAAAATCTTCTAGTAGTCAACATCAACAATGTGCCGTCTACGTGTTGTCTACATGTTGCACATCCCTGAAGGCCACAAACATTTTATTTTTGTTCAGTCCCTGGTGGTCCAGCCTACAACAAGAAGCATAATAAGGAAGGGCTGAAGATTTTCAATAGCACAGTACTAAGGCATTGATAAAATATGTTTATCCTGTCCTCCATATTTCAATTGTGACTGACATTGTTTATAACACTTAAAATCCAGGCAAATAGCTACACAGTTGAAATATGTGTGCAAAAGAAAGCTGATGTACCTACCAAAGAGTTTGCATTGCTAGCAATCCAGTCTGGAGATTTAAACGGCCTTGCTAGACAGCACAAGCAGGTTGGTAACCTGACTTTAGTGGTTATGCCTGGTCATCTTTCTGCCCCTGGTCTGTGATTGTACAATAAAGAAGCAGCAGCAGACTGCTTAGGTCATCTCTCTGCTCCCTCTGCCTGTTGCTTGTCAGTACATGTGCATGCAGCATACATAATTGGCTTCCCTGTTTCAATATGAGTTCTGCTGTGCAGAGGATTACAAGAGGCTGATACAAAGGTCCATGTACACCAGTGTGCTATCACACAGTAATGCATGTAATATACGTGTGTGCTCTGTGGTGCTATTCATTGTGAATCTTTTCAGCACACCTGCATTGTACTTACCAAATGTAGTTCAGGAGCGATTTGTGGTCTGTTGTGATGGATTAGATTTAACCATTTTAGTCCCTTTACACACCCGTGCAACTTGACAGTTGAAAATCGCATGTGCCTATGGAACCATTCCAATTAGTGCGACGCCGACTTGCATCGATTTGTAAAAGGTTCCAGCACTATTTTTGGCGATTTCATCCGTGACTTGCCTTGATATCTGTGCATAAAGTTACACAGATGTTGGCAAGATGCACATGAAATCACAGTGATCGTTATATATACAGTCCTGATCAAAAGTTTAAGACCACTTGAAAAATGGCAAAAAAAAATATTTTACATTGTTGGATCTTAACAAGGTTCCAAGTAGAGCTTCAACATGCAACAAGAAGAAATGAGAGTGAGTCAAAACATTTTTTGAGCATTCAATTAATTGAAAATAACGAAGAAACTGAAACAGGCTGTTTTTCAGCTGATCAAAAGTTTAGGACCACATGCCTTTAAAAGGCCAAATCTGTGCAAAGATGTGGATTTATTGTCATTTTCTGTCAGGTAGTCACACGTTGTGATGGCAAAGGCAAAAAAACTCCCTTTTTGAACGTGGTCGGGTTGCTGAACTGCATAAGCAGGGTCTCTCACAGCGCGCCATCGCTGCTGAGCTGGGACGCAGTAAGACAGTCATTTTGAATTTCTTAAATGATCCTGAGGGTTATGGAACAAAAAAGTCAAGTGGAAGACCCAAAAAAAATTCACCAGCACTGAGCCGGAGGATCCAATTGGCTGTCTGTCAAGACACTGGACAATCCTCGACCCAAATTAAGGCCCTTACTGGTGCTGACTGCAGCCCCATAACCATCAGACAACATCTGAGACTGAAGGGCTTCAAAAACAAAAAACGTCTTCAAAAACCTCGTCTCCTTGAACGCCACAGAACTGCTCGTTTGGACTTTGCAAGAGAGCACCAAACATGGGACATTCAAAGGTGGAAGAAAGTTTTATTCTCTGATGAGAAAAAGTGTAACCTTGATGGTCCTGATGGTTTCCAACGTTACTGGCATGACAAGCAGATCCCACCTGAGATGTTTTCTACGCGCCACAGTGTAATGGGGCGCCATAATGGTCTGGGGTGCTTTTTCCTTCAGTGGAACAATGGAGCTTCAGGAAGTGCAGGGGCGTCAAACGGCCGCTGGTTATGTCCAGATGTTGCAGAGAGCATTCCTCATGACTGAGGGCCCTCGTCTGTGTGGTAACGACTCGGTTTTTCAACAGGACAACGCTACAGTACACAATGCCCGCAGGACAAGGGACTTCTTCCAGGAGAATAACATCACTCTTTTGGCCCATCCTGCGTGTTCCCCTGATCTAAATCCAATTGAGAACCTTTGGGGATGGATGGCAAGGGAAGTTTACAAAAATGGACACCAGTTCCAGACAGTAGATGGCCTTTGTGTGGCTGTCTTCACCACTTGGAGAAATGTTCCCACTCACCTAATGGAAACGCGAGGCATCAAGCATGCAGAAACCAATTTTTGAAGTGATCAACAATAACGGCGGAGCTACTCATTACTGAGTTCATGTTTGGAAGTTGGATTTCTGTTTCGGGGGGGTTAGTTTTTTTTGGAGGTGTGGTCCTAAACTTTTGATCAGCTGAAAAACAGCCTGTTTCAGTTTATTTGTTGTTTTCATTAAATTGAATGCTCAAAAAATGTTTTGTCTCACTCTCATTTCTTCTTGTTGCATGTTGAAGCTCTACTTGGAACCTTGTTAAGATCCAACAATGTAAAATATGATTTTTTGCCATTTTTCAAGTGGTCTTAAACTTTTGATCAGGACTGTATATAAAATGTATTAATATATTATTATTATATTTAATTATATTTAAAAATATATATAATTTATATTTACAATATACATATATTAATATATTATTATATCATATTTAGTTATATAGTCTAAAATGTATATTTTAAAAATATGAAATTTAATAATATATATTCTTATATATACAATGAATTTATCATTGTTATTATTATTATTATTATTATTTATTTATATTATATTTGATTACATTTATACAGCATAGCTCCCAACTGTGCCTGATTTTGAGGGACTGTCCCTGATTTGGAGCAATGTCCCTCTGTCCCTCTTTCCTCCTCATTTGTCCCTCATTTTGGCCTGATCAATATAGATGTATATAAAATGCACCTTTTTATCTATCAAAAAGTGTTTCCCAGCGCTAAACCTTTCATCTGATTTCTAAATTGCTGAATTTGTAAATTCCAAAGGCCAATATAAAGGAATAGTAGTGGTAAAAAAAAAAGCACTTGTGGGTTTAAACAATCCTGTTTTTTTTGTACAATTCTCCTTTAAGGGGGCGTGGTAAGGGGGTGTGTCCTATGCCTGCATACTTTTGCTGATAGGTGTCCCTCATTCCCATCTCAGTAAGTTGGGAGGTATGATACAGTATACTCTATCATTTATATTTACAATATACATATATTATATATTTAATTAAAGCGATGTTTCAGTCGTTTTTAAGTTTATTAAACGTCAGCAGCTACAAAAAGTGTAGCTGCTGACCTTTGATAAACAGACACTCACCTGTCCCAAGATCCAGCGATGCGGCCGCCTGAAGACTCGCTCCTCTCCTTCTCCTCTCCGCGGCACCGGCATTGCAAGTGTGGGCACCCGGCTGTGACAGCTTGTGGATTCACAGCCGGGTGCACACTGCGCATGCGTGAGTCGTACTGCACCTTCTTATTGGCCGGGCAATCACTGTGCCATGATCCAGAAGATTGCAGGGAGGGGAGGAGTCGCCTAGGTGGCGAGAGTGGAAGTGGGAGCTGGGTACCTGTCAAAACTAGGTACCCATACCCCCCTCCCAAAAAATGAGGCGTGCTTAAAGCGGAGTTCCACCCTGGACAGGTAAGTGTCCATAAAATAAAAAATAAAATAAAAATCGGCGGAACTCCGCTTTAAAGCCGAACTTCCACTTTTGGGTGGAACTCTGCTTTAATATGTTATTATTATATAATAATAATTCATTATATTTATATAGTCATAAATGTATATTTAGAATCTATGATATTTAATAAAATACATTATTACATATACGATTATTTAATAATGATATTATAATATATTTATTTATATTTCTATAATCTATAGATTTAAAGATGAGCGTATTCCTTTTACTAGGCAGGCTGCCATAGCAGTGTGAGGACAGTGTGGCCCAGATTCTCATAGGACTTACGACGGCGCAGCGCCATGTACGCCGTCGTAAGTCCTAATCTGAGCCGTCGTATCTATGCGTCTGATTCTTAGAATCAGTTACGCATAGATATCCATTAGATCCGACAGGCAAGTCTCTTACGCCGTTGGATCTAAACTGCAATTTTTTTTGACCGCTAGGTGGCGCTTCCGTCGGATTCCCCGTCGAGTATGCAAATTAGCTAGATACGCGAATTCCCGAACGTACGCGCGGCCGACGCAGTAAAGTTACAACGTTTACGTTAGGCTTTTCCCGGCGTAAAGTTGGCCCTGCTATATGAGGCGCGACCAATGTTAAGTATGGCCTCAGTGTCCACAACACATTGCCATCTCCGGGGACACATGACAGCTGCAGACGCCACATCTTAATTGTCCTTTTACCTGGCATGTGGCAGAGCTGTGTGCTGGCCCCGCCCACCCCTCCTGTCCAGGGGGAGGAGTGAGGGAGAGGGTTTTACTGAGCCTGACAACCCTGATGGGGCCCCCTAGTGGCATGGGGCCCTCGGGCAGTGCCTGAGTGCCTCAATGGTCAGTCCACCCCTGGTGCCCCCATAGCAGGCTTCTTGCTGTGGGGGCACTTGACAGCAGGGAGGGGCCAGGATCACAGAAGAGGAGGATCTGGGCTGCTCTGTCCAAATTCACTGCAACAGAGCAGGTAAGTATAACATGTTCGTTATTTTATTGAACATAAAAAAATGAGAATTTACAATCACTTTAAATATCTTCGTTGTTAGCTGCAAATAATATAAATGCACTTTGTGTGTATGAGATACCTTTGGTAAACCCAATATTACCTTGTAAATGTAGCGGTGGCATCATCTTTGTGCCTTACATAACCTGTGCAAAGAGCAGAGCTGTGGGAGGGGCCAAGCAGGCTCCACCTACTACAGGCTGACTGCAGAAAACGACAGGAGAGGGCGGAGTCACCCTGAAGAGGGATCAGCAGTGACCGGTCGTTATTAGAGGAAGCTCTGCACAGTTTATGAAAAGTTTCACACTGGATTATTGTACTGACCTAGAAGAAATTAACAAAGCACATCAGATTCAAAATAAGTTATTTTTTTTTGGGGGGGGGGGGGGGGTGCATGCAATCAGCACAGGACCAATCAGCACTGTGCAGACAGAGGGTCAGGAGTCATGCAGCCCATAGGACAGTCAGAGGAGAATGAGAACTCCTCCTACAAGCTTTAACCAGACACTCATAGAGGTCTATATTTACTAAAATAATTGCATTTCCATGTTCTTTGTGCTGTGGGAGACCAGATATAGTGAATGCAGGGTCCTGGGCTTAGTGACACTTTGATGGTAGATCTACTTGAGCTTGTACAATCAGATTGTATAGTATATGGTCAGCCTAATGGTGGTAATTCACGCTTCCATTTTATTATCTGATTGATGTGCAATTCAAAAACCCGATCGAATAGCCACAACATCCCATGTGATTGATTTAGATTCAGTTTTGATAGGATTCGATGAGTTGCAAGAATCAATAACATTTAGATGATTCGGTCATCAATTTGATTGATTGGGTTATGAAGTTGCCTGGTGGATAAAGACATACGATGGCCCGGATTCAGAAAGGAGTTACGGCGTCGCATCTCTGCGCCTGATTCATAGAATCAGATACGCCTCACTGTTGCCTAGATAAGTCTCCTACGCTGTCGTATCTTGGTGTGCATATTTACGCTGGCCGCTAGGGGCACTTCCGTAGATTTACGCGTACAATATGCAAATGAGCAAGATAAGCCGATTCAGAAACGTACGTGCGCCCGGCGCATTGATTTACGTCGTTTAGGTAAGGCTTCTTTCGGCGTAAAGTTACCCCTGCTATATGAGGCGTAGCCAATGTTAAGTATGGACGTCGGGACAGCGTGGAATTTTGCGTCGTTTACGTCGTTTGCGTAAGTCGTACGCGAATAGGGCTGTGCGTAAGTTACGTTCACGTCTAAAGCATTGACTATTTGTGGCGTAATTTGGAGCATGCGCACTGGGATACTTTCACGGACGGCGCATGCGCCGTTCGTTAGGAGCGTCAATTATGTGGGGTCACGATTAATTAGCATACAACACGCCCCCTACCAGCCTATTTTGAATTAGCTATATACGCTGAATTTCACTTTTCCATGTCTAACATATTGATAGATTGTGTTGTCAACTATAGATGGATTTTTCCTATTGGGAGAGATTGATTGGAAAAAATGGATCATTTATCAAAATGTGTATGGCCACTGTAAGAATATATAGGAGCCAGGCACACCCAATGAGAAGCAGGTGGGAGTATAATGCATGGACAGGTATAAGGAGGCAGATCAGAAATGGCTATATACACAGCATGGGATGATGAGGGTTGTAGTACATGAACAGGTATGAGGAGGCAGATCAGAGATCAGTTTATACACAGGAAGAGATGATGGGTGCTGTAGTACATAGACAAGTAAGAGGAGGCAGATCAGAGATGAGTATACTGTATACATAGGAAGGTATGATGGGTGTTGTAGTACATGTACAGGTATGAGAAGGTAGATCAGAGATGAGTATATACACAGGATGGGATGATGAGGGTTGTAGTACATGGACAGGTATGAGAATGTAGATCAGAGATGAGTATATACACAGGATGGGATGATGGGTGTTGTAATACATGGATAGGTATGAGAAGGTAGATCAGAGATGAGTATATACACAGGATGGGATGATGGGTGTTGTAATACATGGATAGGTATGAGAAGGTAGATCAGAGATGAGTATATACACAGGATGGGATGATGGGTGTTGTAATACATGGACAGGTATGAAAAGGTAGATCAGAGATGAGTATATACACAGGATGGGATGATGGGTGTTGTAATACATGGATAGGTATGAGAAGGTAGATCAGAGATGAGTATATACACAGGATGGGATGATGGGTGTTGTAGTACAAGGACAGGTATGAGAAGGTAGATCAGAGATGAGTATATACACAGGATGGGGTGATGGGTGCTGTAGTACATAGGTGTGAGTATATACACAGGAAGGGATGATGGGTGTTGTAGTACAAGGACAGGTATGAGAATGTAGATCAGAGATGAGTATATACACAGGATGGGATGATGAGGGTTGTAGTACATGGACAGGTATGAGAAGGTAGATCAGAGATAAGTATATACACAGGATGGGATGATGAGGGTTGTAGTACAAGGACAGGTATGAGAAGGTAGATCAGAGATGAGTATATACACAGGATGGGATGATGAAGGTTGTAGTACAAGGACAGGTATGAGAAGGTAGATCAGAGATGAGTATATACACAGGATGGGATGATGAGGGTTGTAGTATATGGATAGGTATGAGAAGGTAGATCAGCGATGAGTATATACACAGGTCAGGATGGGATGATGAGGGTTGTAGTACATGGACAGGTATGAGAATGCAGATCAGAGATGAGTATATACACAGGATGGGATGATGAGGGTTGTAGTATATAGACAGTTATGAGGAGACCTTAGGCTAGCACGTGGTGGGAGGAGCCAATCACCATCCACATAGGAGGGCCCCTCCCCCCAGACAGACAGCACAGCGCGTCCTATAGGCACACAGTAGAAGGCAGGAGAGGACAGCGGTCCTGTGAGCGGAGATCAGAGCTGTGATGGATGGGATGGAGCTGTGATCGGGGCCGGTACCCCATGTGTCATCTCCCCGGGAACACAGGTCAGTCCTCCCCGTGTGTCCTCCCCGTGTGTCCTTCTATTATCATCACTGACATGACAACATAGCCGAGGTCCGGCCATGCGGTGTGTGTCTCTCCTCTCATCACATCCCACCAGCTATGTGTATACAATGACATCCCCTCCATACGCCGCACTGTGTACATCTCACCCATTCTACACAATCTGCACCCATAGGGAAACAAGAGCATGTGTGTGTTTGTGTGTGATCTCTCTACCATCATCATCATTATTATTATTATTATTATGCCACACCACATGATGCACAATGGCACTGACAGCATGTATTTCTAATATTAACCATTTCCTAAATTCCTAGATCATTCACCATGTATGGAAAAGAGCATGTGATGGAGAGAGAGAGATGGAGAGAGAGAGATGGAGAGAAAGAGATGGAGAGAAAGAGAGAGAGAGAGAGAGAGAGAGAGATAGATAGATAGACAGAGAGAGAGAAAGAGAGATAGATAGATGAGTGAGAGAGAGAGAGGGATAAATGGCAAGATAGATAGATATAGATAGATAGATAGATAGATAGATAGATAGATAGATAGATAGATGGGAGAGAGGGATAGATAGATAGATATAGATAGATAGATGGAGAGATAGATAGATAGAGATGGAGAGATAGATAGATAGATAGATCGAGATGGAGAGATAGATAGATATGGAGAGATAGAGATGGAGAGATAGAGAGAGATAGATAGATAGATAGATAGATAGATAGATAGATAGATAGATAGATAGATGGAGAGATAGATAGATAGATCGAGATGGAGAGATAGATAGATATGGAGAGATAGAGATGGAGAGATAGAGAGAGATAGATAGATAGATAGATAGATAGATATGGAGAGATAGATAGATAGAGATGGAGAGATAGATAGATAAATAGATGTATAGTTTGAATAAATAAATAGATATAGATGGCGAGATAGATAGATAACTGGATAGACATATAGAGAGATGGATAGGTAGAATAAAAGATAGATGGATAAATAGATAGATAGATAAAAAAAAGAAAGAAAAAGAGAATGATGACTGGATAGACAGATAGGTAAAATAAAAAGATAAATAGATAGAATAGTAGATAGATAGGAGAGAATGACTGGGTATATATAGAAAGATGGATAGGTAGAATAAAAAAAATGGATTGATAGAAAGAAAGAAAGAAAGAGAGAATGATGACTAGAAAGATAGAAAGATATATATAATAAAAATATAAACAAAATAGATAGATAGTAGTAGAGAATGATGACCGGATAGGTAGAGTAAAAAGATAAATACATAGAATAAACAGATACATAGATAGATGAATAGATACAGTAGATGGATGGATGGATAGACAGACAGATAGATAGATAGATAGATAGATAGATAGATAGATAGATAGATAGATAGATAGATAGATAGATAGATAGATGAATAGATAGATGGATGAATAGATAGATGGATAGATGGATAATGGGTTATTTAATAGCTATAGTAGATTGTGTTGAGCAGCCTATAATTGATGTATGCCATGGTGTATAATGTATATGTATTGCCCATGTAGGTGATGGGTTGGAAGTAATGTGCCCGTATATATCATCCACTCATTGTACCTGCTATGGAGTGTATAGTGTGGGGATGGAAGCAGTTAGTGCTGGGTGTAATATGTTTATATTATAGATGATAAATATGTATATTATATAAATGACTTCTAATATCCAGACAGTAAATATTACACACGTTTTATCATTGGCACGTTCTGTAGGTATTCAGTGGAGGGATGTTTATCTTTTCATGCCCTCTTCTTTCTTATATATGTGTGCCAGTTGTTGTTGTTGATGTGCTGATTATAGTTCATGTTTGGGAAGACGGAATATGTTTAGGGAAATGACTGATATAAATATTATTGATCTGTACTTGAATAGTAAAGCTGTCTTTATCATTTAATCCATATGTGAGGAGTAGATGGGTAGAGGCTGTCACACTGTATAGTAGACAGAGCCGGTTAGGCAGTCTGTTGAGCCATTGCTGGGGGGGGGGGGGGGGGATATTTAATGTATGAGTCCTGACTTCTCTAGCGGTGAATGATGTAATTGTCATCCTCTAAAGCCTGGGTGCAGCTCCGGTGCAATGGATGGGACCGGCAGCACTGTGTGCAGTCAGTGGGCAGCACTGTGTGCAGTCAGTGGGCAGCACTGTGTGCAGTCAGTGGGTAGCACTGTGGGTAGCACTGGATACTGCTGGGACTGTCTGGGGGTATGATGGAGAAGAGAGCCGGTGCCGCAGATGGTAAACACACTGCTGTGTATGAATGGAAATCACAGTATTAGTGGGAGGCAGCTGGTGCTCAGCATGCTGTGTGCTTTACTCCACACTTTCCCTTCACACACACTGCCTGTGGATCTGAATATTGCTGCTGACATTGTGTAGATGAAATGTATCCTCTATTACTGTTTGGATTTTGCTTGTTTAGGGCCGTATCACTATAGGAAGGTGTTATGGCAGCATTGTCCAAGGAGCAGCATAGGCAAACCAAAGCACAGCGTGTAAAGGACTGTAACCCCTAGTATCCAATTATTATTTTTTTGTTCCAGAATTTTAACTGGGTGCTATGAGTTACTGAAGGCTGTGTGCCTTTCTCCCTTTTTGCTGACTCGAAAAAATGTTTTTTTTTTTTTTTTAATTCAGTATTTTTTTATAAGAAACATTTCACATTCATTTAATTTAATTTCACATTCATATTATCCAGATACATTTAACATACACAATACATTCAGCAACCCCCCCCCCCCCCCAAATTTTTTTTATTTTTTTTTTTAATATTGTGCTCACCAACCATTTATATCAGGGGTCTCCAAACTTTCTAAACAAAGGGCCGGTTTACTGTCCTTAAGACTTCAGGAGGGCTGGACTTTGGCCATTGACAGTAGAAAAGGTCCCGACATCAGTGGGAAAAAACAATGCCCCATCTTGGTGTCAGTGAAAGGAATTATACCCCGTCATTTGGCCCCATTGTTTTTTTTTGGGGGTGTAATTGTGCCCCATCATTGGTGTCATTGGGAGAAATTGTTTGTGCCATTTGGTGGAATTGTGCCTGTTCATTAGTGTCAGTGGGAGATTTGGGTCCCTTTATTGTTGTCAGTGGGATTAATTATGCCCCATTATTGGTATCAGTGGATGAAATATTGCCTCAAGGGCCAGATAAAAGCAAGCAAAGGGCCGCATCTGGCCCCCGGGCCACCGTTTGGAGACCACTGATTTATATGACTGATTTTTGTTGTCTGAGAACAATTAAAGTGAAAAGAAGTATTGAGAGTTCAATGCGATTTCTAGGTAAAAGCATATACAAAATTGGTATATGCCTCCCAATGGTCTCGGGACTTGGATACACCAACTCTGTTCTCATAAAACCAATAAAAATATTGAAACAGAAAAAAATTGGATTATCTGGATAGAATTGAGGGTTTGTGCACTTAGGATAATAAAGACAGCATAGGCACATGTTAAATGTTTACACAGAATCCATACAATGTTTGATGCCTATTGGTCATCCTGTGAATCAGTACTCAGTATCCTTCTGTATACCGCTGTGCGTGGTTCGCAGTTATATTACATTACAGTATCTGTACATTACGACTTGTACATAGAGACGGGGGATCTTCTCAGGCAAAGATTTGTTCAGTTCAGAAATATTGCACATACAGTAAAACCTTGGTTTGAGAGTAACTTGGTTTGAGAGCGGTTTGCAAGACAAGCAAAATGTTTTAATACATTTTGCCTTGATATATAAGCGATGTCTTGATATAAGAGTAGCGTCATGTCACAACTGAGTATAAAAAAGAAGAGAGGAGCCTCTAAGTGTAGCAACATGGTTACATTTAATGAAGGTACACCATTTAGCAAAATATTGCTACACTTAGAGGCATCTCTCTTCTCTTTTATACTATGTAGCACCTGCTGGATTTTGCTTCTAATCCCCTTGTGGAGGCTTCCATTTGTGGATGGACATTTTATGGTTACACAACCTGGTCACATTGCTATAATGTTTTTATATGGACTATAAACTGAAGGACATATGAATAAATGGTTGTGGAACGAATCATTTAAGTTTCCTTTATTTCCTATGGGGAAATTTGCTTTGATATACAAGTGCTCTGCATTACAAGCATGTTTCTGGAACTTATTATGCTTGCAAACCAAGGTTTTACTGTATATGAAAATTTATCCATGAAGTATTTTTTTTTTCTCTGGGAAAGCAGAGAGCATGCTTTTTATTGAGTGCCTACAAACCAGTGAATACGAGAATGGCGTCTATAGGAAAACATAATAAGGGCAAGGTGTGTTTTATTAAGGAAGGTTATATATAAACAGTGGGCAGGGCGCCGCGTAAGTCAAAACCTGCATGACATTCTTAGTCAGCTCAGACTGCCGGTCCACTTGGCATACCCAGTAATACATTTTGTCCTGACTTGGTACATCCAGTGCCATCAGACAGTCCAGGTATGTTCTGATCATTGTACACAGACACAACGTTTATGGCTTTCTATTGGTGTCTCATTGTGGTACTCTAAATGAAAAATATCTGTACTGTTCGGCAATGGCTGCTGTTGCTGCTGTTAGCGCTGCTGCATTGGCAGACGTTGGGAAACCATGATGCAGAGGAATGTCCTTGCTTAGTACTATTGTCACTGGCATGTTTTGTTGTGGATGTTGATGACATTTTATTTTAAATGACAGGCTGCTTACTAAAACATATGCAATGGCATGTACAATTATTATTAGTATTATTATTATTATTATTTATTTGACCATTTGTCCAAATTGGCTAAGAAATAACGGACACCTAAAGCATGTTGCAGAGCCAAAACTTTAAGAGATCATTTTTTGTCATTGTGACCTGAAAGGTAATTTATATAAAAAAGTAGATTGCTTATGTCTGTGTGCAACCTTGGTGAAGAAAAAAAGACTGTCGGTACTATACATTGAGAAAGATCTCTGTCTGAATGTTGGGTTCTTCAGTACCTAGGGTTGTTATGCAGTCAATACCAGACCCCAAACTGTGCCTATGTAACACCTGCTTGTCTGTGTAGAGTCTGATCACAATGCTTTGTCTACTTATAGCACAATGGAGTTTATTTACTAAAACTGGAGAGTGAAAAATCTGGTGCAGCTCTGCCTAGTAAACAATCAGCTTCCATTTTTTTTCTTCTTTTTATAAAGCTTAATGGGGTGTTCTGAGAAAAAAATAAAATAAAAATAAAAGCCAGCAGCTACACATACTGAAGCTGCTGGCCTTTAATAAATGGAGACTTACCCGTCCTGCAGTCCTTCGATGTCGGCACCGCAGCTGATGTTTCCCATCAGCTGTCGGGTGCTGCCTCCGCCATTGCGGGTAAGGGAACCCGGCAGTGGAGCCTTTCAGCTTCACGCCGGGGAACCCTACTGTGCATGCGCAAGGCCCGCTCCTCTCTCTTATTAGCCCGGCGGCAAGGGGAGGAGGAGGAAGGAACCCTGGCAAAGGTATCCTGTTCCACCACCCGAAAGGTGCCAATTGTGGCACCGGAGAGCGGGAGGAATCCGATGAGCGGAAGTTCCACTTAAGGGTGGAGCTCCACTTTGAAGTGGTTATAAAGGAACAAGTTTTTTTTACCTTCATTCATTCTATGCATGACCGTAAAAAAAACTTCCGTGTGCAGCAGCGCCACCCCCCCCCCCCATTCCTTACCTGAGCCCCCTCTCGATCCAGCAATGTCCATGAGAGCCTTGCCCCTCGTGGTTTTGCACTCCTGATTGGCCTTTGGCGGCAGTGGAAGCCATAGGAGATGGAGGGGGTAGGGCGAAGTCGCAGCTCCGTTTGTGAATGGACACACAGTGCCGCCCCTCGGGAGCGCACCTGCTTCAGTGCCTCCAGGGTAATCTGCTTGTTATGGGGGTACCCAGCAGGAGGGAGGAGATTGGAGCGCTGATGAGTGACCCGAGAAGAGGAGGATCCGGACTGCTCTCAAAACCATTGCACAGAGCAGGTAAATATAACATGTTTGTTATTTAAAAAAAGGCTTTAATATCACTTTAATTAAACAAGCTGACGTTAGAAGCTGATTTGCTACCATGCACAGCTGACATGCTGATGTTATCGCGTGACAGTCCGAGTGGACGTATTTCACTATTGTGAGTCCATATATTTTTTTCGGTATCTCATCTGCTTGGGGTCATCCGTGCTTTGAGGATTCATTGATTGCTTCATTACTGGCGAGTGCTGCAGTTCATGTTAAAGGCCCGGGCTGGGGTTTACAGCCGCAAGCTATCCTTGCTTGCCATCTGGTAAGCCTGCATTTTCTTATGGTGTCTTCACTTTCGGTGGTGGATTTCTTCAGTTTTGAATTCCTAAGAAGATTTTCTATTGATTGTGTTTTCTTTTGGACTTCACTGAACTAATGCTTCAACACAATTGTTATTGCTTCATTTACATTTTTCATCACTACTCTTAGTAGTATATTTTCACATATTATTCCATCACAGCGCAACTACATATTTTCCACCATGCACAGCTGCACCAGACTTTTCACTCAAGTTTTAGTAACTCAACCCCAGTGGGAAGTAAGGATTACTGACAGTGAGCAGTTAACACTGAAAATTAATAAATGCATTGTCTTTATTGAATGATGATAATGACTTCATGGCACTGAGCGGGAAGATTTCAGCCCCCAATGCCCTGAACAGCACTGAAAGGAAGTATTCAGTACCGGTGTGTTCAAATAATGGCAAAAGCTGTACTCCCATGATGCTTTTATATGAATTTGCATCTGATAGCATAACCCCTCTTGATTGATTGCCCTCTTGATTAGCAAGGATGTATAGGTACAGAGAGGATGGGACAGAATGTATAGGTACAGAGGGGATGGGACAGAATGTATAGGTACAGAGAGGATGGGACAGAATGTATAGGTACAGAGAGGATGGGACAGAATGTATAGGTACAGAGGGGATGGGACAGAATGTATAGGTACAGAGAGGATGGGACAGAATGTATAGGTACAGAGAGGATGGGACAGAATGTATAGGTACAGAGGGGATGGGACAGAATGTATAGGTACAGAGAGGATGGGACAGAATGTATAGGTACAGAGAGGATGGGACAGAATG
The DNA here is from genome assembly GCF_905171775.1 of Rana temporaria. Lineage (NCBI taxonomy): Eukaryota > Metazoa > Chordata > Amphibia > Anura > Ranidae > Rana > Rana temporaria. Next base: position 105,041,692 of record NC_053490.1, on the reverse strand, counting down.
TATAGGTACAGAGGGGATGGGACAGAATGTATAGGTACATAAATGATGGGACAGAATGTATAGGCACAGAGAGGATGGGACAGAATGTATAGGTACAGAGAGGATGGGACAGAATGTATAGGTGCAGAGAGGATGGGACAGAATGTATAGGTACAGAGAGGATGGGACAGAATGTATAGGTGCAGAGAGGATGGGACAGAATGTATAGGTACATAAATGATGGGACAGAATGTATAGGCACAGAGAGGATGGGACAGAATGTATAGGTACAGAGAGGATGGGACAGAATGTATAGGTGCAGAGAGGATGGGACAGAATGTATAGGTACCGAGAGGATGGGACAGAATGTATAGGTGCAGAGAGGATGGGACAGAATGTATAGGTACAGAGAGGATGGGACAGAATGTATAGGTGCAGAGAGGATGGGACAGAATGTATAGGTGCAGAGAGGGTGTAAAGAAGGTTCCTCTTGTATTTACCTATATGGTGATAACCATTGGAATTGTGTATTGTAATTCAATGTTTCATTTTTTTGATAAACATGTACAATTGTGAATAAAACCCTTTTTTACTATCAATATCCTGTATATTTTGGAATACTATTAGTTCCTTAAAAGTCCACCCAGGGGAACCCCCTTTTTCTCTTTTCAGGTACAGAGAGGACAGGACAGAATGTATAGGCAAAGAGAGGATGGGACAGAATGTATAGGTACAGAGGGGATGGGACAGAATGTATAGGTACAGAGGGGATGGGACAGACTGTATAGGTACAGAGAGGATGGGACAGAATGTATAGGTACAGAGAGGATGGGACAGAATGTATAGGTACAGAGAGGATGGGACAGAATGTATAGGTACAGAGGGGATGGGGCAGAATGTATAGGTACAGAGGGGATGGGACAGAATGTATAGGTACAGAGGGGATGGGACAGAATGTATAGGTACAGAGAGGATGGGACAGAATGTATAGGTACAGAGAGGATGGGACAGAATGTATAGGTACAGAGAGGATGGGACAGAATGTATAGGTACAGAGGGGATGGGACAGAATGTATAGGGACAGAGGGGATGGGACAGAATGTATAGGTACAGAGAGGATGGGACAGAATGTATAGGTACAGAGGGGATGGGACAGAATGTATAGGGACAGAGGGGATGGGACAGAATGTATAGGTACAGAGAGGATGGGACAGAATGTATAGGTACAGAGGGGATGGGACAGAATGTATAGGTACAGAGGGGATGGGACAGAATGTATAGGTACATAAAGGATGGGACAGAATGTTTGGGCACAGAAAGGATGGGAAGACATTTCTACATAGTTTGAATTGGCACAACCTGTTTTTTTTTTTTTTATTAAACATTAAAGGATTTTTATTGGTCACAACCTGTGTTTTTATTCTACCACAGTGACAAGTTGACATGTATATTTTTACTTCTCTGTTGTACATTTCTATACCCCAGCCATTCTCATCCAGGGTTCCTCTAGAGGTTGCTAGGGGTTCCTTGAGCTGCGGCTGGTTGACATGCCATCTGATGGTACCTGCATAATTCCAGGTCCAACGGCAGTTTGCAGAGTCAGCGGCATGACACCAATGAGCTTTTTGGCTATCTGTAAGAGTGGTACCCTAAGCCCCCCTTGTGGGGAGGATTCTTCCAAATGACCACCAATGCACAGGGGCATTATCTCCCCCCAAATGAATTCATTTTAGCATAGGTCCCTGAGAATTATTTCAATGGTTCGTCTGGGATAAAAAGGTTGGGAAAGGCAGGTGATTGATATCATTCCATATGGTGTCGGGTATTTCAGCACCATGGACAGAGCACTGCATTCACATGCTCACAGTTCAGACTGGATAAAGCAGCTGTATACTAATCTAATCTGTAAATCAGTTTACTAAGCAATGCAGCATTGCATAGTAAGCAGTTACTGTGTTATGTAATATGGGTTGTCAGTTTTCGTAGGTAAACCATATGGCATAATATATTATACAGTGCACTGGTAGTAGTCTGTATTTTGTGTTCTGTGCTGAGTTGCATTCCCACAATTTTGATAGCGGAACCATGATGGATTGATGATTGGACATAAAACCTACTACCCTTAATACTACTTGACTCTAAAAGGTCCACTGATGCAATTTACTTACCATGTATTGTATAATGTGGTTTACAAAAGACTTTCAAAGTAACCCGTCAGAATAGAAATATGGCAGTTGTCATGGCTGACGCTTGTTCTGGGGCTCAGCGTTTTCATCTTCATAAGTCACTCACCCAAAGCAAGCATGCAGCCGCCATAATGTTGTGACATTTCACTTGGATCAGATCTGTGAGTCACTTACTAGTAAAGCAAAGGATAAAACCTTCTCCTGTAGGCAGTTCTCACATTTATGTCCTGCCGTGTTACCAATCAGCACTGTGGACACAATTTCTGCCACAATTGGGCAACTATGTATTAAAATATAATTCCACACTTCTGACAAGTATGTTATTGTAAAGGCACAGCCAGGGAATAAGGAAATTCTAAAATGCCCATGATTACCCATTTTAATCCTTTTGCTTCTGAAAATTATGTTGTTTATAGAATGTACTGTAATGGAAAAACTGCCTAGTATCATTAGGATCAGATAACGATTTGGAATGCGTGCAGGTACTACATTCCATAAACTTTCCTTAAAGTGGTTGTAACCCCGAAATAAACAAAAAAACATGTTCCAGTCCCTTTAAGGCACGATATATAGCACAGTGCTTTGGCCATGTTAATTGTCCCTTTCTATGTTGTACAATACCTGGCTGATCCTTCCTGTTCCTGTCTTCCCCTCTGTAAAATGACCACATTTGTCATGGCTGCTGATCTCTCATAATATGGTCAGTTTACATGCCTCCATCATCCAGCTTTCTCCTCTGCGTCTCTGCAACTCTCCCCTTCCCTCTCCCTGTCAGTTCCGTAGTCTGTGTGAGAGCCGATCTCCTCCCCGCCCATCTCCTCTTCTCTCATGCCTGTGTAATTCTATTCCCTGCAGCTGCTTCAGGGCTTGTAAAGTAAAGAAATATATATTAATTACTTTGATTCTCTCTGTATTAGATTCCTGCTCAGTAAAGTACGGTGTTCTTTGCAGAGCCCTTCTGTGCAGACATGTGACCTCCTTCTGCCAGCTTGCATTCATCAAAGGAGGGGAATCTCAGCCCCCCTCCCCCCCACTGTACTAACTTACTCAGGAAGGGAAGCAGAAGGGGTTCACATGACAGGACAGGACTTTAAAGAATATCTATCCCCCAACACAGGGTTTGACAAATTTGGTTGGAATCTAGAAGCCAGCTAAAAAAGTTAGGAGCCAGAAAACTCGCCCCGTCCCGACGAGCTTGCGCGCAGAATCGAACACATACGTGAGTAGCGCCGGCATATGTAAACAGTATTCAAACCACACATGTGAGGTATCGCCGCGATCGTTAGAGCGAGAGCAATAATTCTAGCTCTAGACCTCCTCTGTAACTCAAAACATGCAACCTGTAGAATTTTTTAAACGTCGCCTATGGAGATTTTAAAGGGTAAAAGTTTGTCGGCATTCCACGAGCGGACGCAATTTTGAAGAATGACATGCTGGGTATCAATTTACTCGGCATAACATTATCTTTCACAATTTAAAAAAAAATTGAGATAACTTTACTCTTGTCTTATTTTTTTTATTTAAAAAAGTGTATTTTTTCCCAAAAAAAGTGCGCTTGTAAGACCGCTGCGCAAATACGGCGTGACAGAAAGTATTGCAACTTAGCCATTTTATTCTCTAGGGTGTTAGAATAAAAAATATATATAATGTTTGGGGGTTCTACTTAGAGGGAAGAAGATGGCAGTGAAAATAGTGAAAAATTACATTAGAATTGCTGTTTAACTTGTAATGCCAACGGCCACCACCAGATTGCGCCAGCTCACAGAAGGAAGAGCTTAGGACAGCTTGGAACTTCACAAGGCCGCAAAGTCGCGGCCTCAATTACCGGCGGGAGCGGGCGCCAGGTCACAATTTCTTGTCGCAATTGCGACCTGGCGCCCGTACATTGTCGACCCCCTGCCCCAACAACCACCCCCCCCCCCATAATAAATAAATAATATATTGCAGTTTTCCAGACCTTAGATTTGGTGGATGCATTTGTTTTCTTTTATTAAGCTTTTCTCCTTGCCCTCCTTACTTAGTCTACAAGAACCTTACCCTCTCCTCATCTTTATTACGTAGAGAGGCAGTATCCTGTAATTCACAGAAGGTAGCTGGGAAAGCTGATAACATTTTCAATCTTTCAGTTCACTGTATAGGAAGTTATAAGGACAGTAGCATTTTGGCAGGATTAACAGGTATTTTTCTGTACTTGTAGAAAATAGTCTTGGTCTGAAAAAGGAAACCTAATTCAGCCACCACATCTAGGAACTGGTTGCTGAAATATATTGCATTTTTGTTCTTGGTTTTAGATATCCTTTCAGAGATACACAATACAACACACATTGATGTTCTGATTGCAGTATTCCATAGCTACCAATCCAATTTCACCTTTTATCTATGTAAAGCACCTTTGGTTCTACTTCTCCTGAAGGTCACAGGAGTGTACGTTATTCTGTACTCCTGTGACCCAGACTCTGCACGCATCCCAACTTCAATGTCGAGTAGGGCCGAAACAACTAATCGATTATGAAATGAATTGATTACAGTTTTCACCCCCCACCTTGGGGGTCAGCCCCCTTCTGTTTTATACACTGCATGGTGGACTGTGTCAGAGACATCAGTTGGCTTCTATAAAGTTCTTCAGACAATTTAATGAACTGGGTCTTCTTTCTGGCTTTTTTCATTGGAAATTCTGATCGTGTGTACAAGGCATTAGACTTAATACACATTTTGATAGGCTGGCTTACCATACTTTGAAATAAGAAATGTTTTCCTTGCGCTACAGATGCAATGATGAAGAATGTGCAGTAACATTACATTTGACACTACCTGCCTGGAGTTTGCATGTTCTCCCTGTGCCTGCGTGGGTTTCCTCCGGGTACTCCGGTTTCCTCCCACACTCCAAAGTTATGCTGATGGGTTAATTGGCTTCTGTCTAAAATTGTCCCTAGTATATGAATGTGAGTTAGAGACCTTGGATTGTAAGCTCCTTGAGGGTAGGGACCGATGTGAATGTACAATGTATATGTAAAGCGCTGCGTAAATTGACAGCGCTATATACCATATTTATTGGGGTATAGCGCGCACCCCTAAATTTGCCCAGAAATTCCTGTGAAAAAAAGATTTTTGTACTTACAGTTTGGTGTCTTGCACGGCAGCCTCGTCAGGTCTGGCGTCCGTCTGTGGCTTCGGGTGTCCTCTTCGTCGGGTCCGGCGTCCTTCTGCGGCGGCGTCCTCGCTCATTTCCCGCTTTCCCATGCCAAGTTTGAATACTGCACCGGCATATACCGAGCACAGTACACTCGCGTATAGTCAGCAATGCTCGCGCTGACGTCCTGGACGTACAGGACAAGAGCGCGAGTGTAGCCGAGGCTGCCCGACTATACTCGAGTGTACTGCGCTCGGTATATGTCGGCGCAGTATTCAAACTCGGCGCGGGTATCGGCGTATATCGCGCACCCACGATTTTGCCCTGATTTTTAGGGCAAAATAGTGCGCGGTATATGCCGATAAATACGGTAAGTACCTAAATAATAATAATAATTTGCAGAGTCTTTTCTTTTGCAACCATATACATCTGGGGATGAGCAACAAGAACAGACAATTCGATAAATATGTAAATCTACTCCAAGACTATACAAAGAGCCAACCCGTTTCAGGGGCAGAAACCTTGCCTGACCCCTTCATCAGGGCTTGAGATACTTTATAGGGAACAATGTATGTGGACTAGGTAGAAAAGATATCGATTGATAAATAAGGCATAGCAAAGTGCTGCTACTCTGCAGGTCGTCTGCCTAAAAAAGTCATAAAAACTTTATTGTCCTCCCAGCAAACATAATGTTCCTTGTCATAGCTTGCCAAAAGAGCGCGGAATGGAAGATGCTGATTGGTGTGTATTATGAGCACAGACAGCTCTTTTAGTATGTTGGGTCACTTGGACCTCCGCTTTGTGTCCTGACGCTGACCTCTGAGTTTACTTATGATGTGAAAGGTTTAAAGTAAGTGTAATTGCCCTAAGAAAGCATTAGTGTTATAAGAATTACAGGGATTAGTTTTATGAAGCATATATTACTCCCCAGTAGCTGCAGTCATAAGTCTCCGGCGGCCTTTGTGAGGTTTGCATTTTTTATTTTTTTGTGTGAAATCCCCAAGATTGCATTATACACTTAGAGGAGATTGCTAGTAAGATTTGAGGCTTTCAGACTGATAAATGTAAATGAGTTAATGGAATTCAAGTACAGTATAAAGCACGTTGCAATAGTGTACTGTATAATATGATTACGGTGTTCAAGTAACAATTGTACTGTGATACTGACTGTGCTGTAATTGTATTATTGGAAGATTACACATTAGCAATATAATCACTTCTAATAGGACAACTGTAACAGCAATATTTCTGTGACCTGCCTAGAAATATCCAGTTTTAATAGGAGGGATGTGTATAATTACCTAATTAAAAAAAAAACATTTATAGAGATTGACTTTAGCATATCCTAGCACTATTATGTTTAAATAGATAATCAGTTGTTACTTTGATGCTTTAGCCCAGATGAAAAAAGTGATGAAAAAGTTTGTTGCATTGGAAATATAAAACGTCAATCTACATCTATGTATTTAATCAGTTGATATTATTATTATTTTAATTTTATATTTTTCATTTTAATTATTTTAATGAGTTGGCTTAGAAAATGTATATACAGTAAAACCTTGGACTGCGAGTATAATTCGTTCCAGAAACATGCTTGTAATCCAAAGCACTTGTATATCAAAGCAAATTTCCCCATAAGAAATAATGGAAACTCAAATGATTCGTTCCACAAACATTCATTCATAGGTCCTTCAGTTTATAGTCCATATAAAAAGGATTAGAGCAATGTGACAGGTTGTGTAACCATTAAGGGCCAGATTCACAGAGGAGATACGACGGCGTATCTCCTGTCGTATCTATGCGGCTGATTCATAGAATCAGTTCCGCATAGATAGCCCTAAGATCCGACAGGTGTAATTGACTTACACCGTCGGATCTTAGGATGCAATACTTCGGCCGCCGCTGGGTGGAGTTTGCGTCGTATTCCAGCATCGGGTATGCAAATTAGCAGTTACGGCGATTCACAAAGGTTTTTCTCGTCGTTACGTCGGCGCAAGTCTTTTTTTCCCGTCGCAAAGTTAGGTGTGCTTTAACATGGTGTAAAATGACTCCACCATGTTAAAGTATGCCCGTCGTTCCCGCGTCGCTTTTGAAGTTTTTTTTTTTCCGGCTTAAGTACGTTACGCACGTCGCGATTCACAAACACGTCGGGCCGCCGTAAGTTCGCGCAAAGCACGTCGGGAAAATTGCGAACGGAGCATGCGCAGAACGTCCGGCGCGGGAGCACGCCTAATTTAAATGGTACCCGCCCCATTTGAATTGGGCGGGCTTGCGCCGGACGACTTTATGTTACACCACCGCAAGTTTCCAGGTAAGTGCTTTGAGGATCAGGCACTTACACTGAAAACTTGCGGCGGTGTAACGTAAACAGGTTTTTCGTGAATCTGGCCCAAAATGTCCATCCACAAAAGGAAGTCTCCACAAGGGGATTAGACGCAAAATCCAACAGGAGCTACAGAGTATACAATAGAAGAGCGCCTCTAAGTGTAGCAGGCTGGTTACATTTAATGAAGGTACAACATTTAGCAACTTACATGGTTTATGATTAAAACAGACAAGTATGCAGGCTTCCGGGTAAAGCCGTCCACATAGACCATCCCCCGCACCCAATGCTGTATCTTGGCCTAGGGCCTAGGCCAACAAGGCCCAGGCCTAGGGCAGCACTTTGCAGAGGGGCAGCACGAAAAGAGTCCCCGTGGCTTGCGCTACGCTTTTAGTGTAGCCCCACTCTTGGGGCGGACTGGGCCTGGAGGCAAATCAGTCTAGTGCCCCCATAAAGCGGCCACACTACTGCCAGTATAATAATACTGGCAGGGCCACCATCAGGGGAAGGGATAGCCCATACACATGGAGGAGGCTAAGGCGGCAGACCCCAACCAATGGGTTGTTGTGTAAGCGGGCGGCGTTCCGTAACTGGGGGGGGGGGGCTTTGCGTCGCTTCTAGTTTTGACTGTCCTATCATAACAGTGGACCTCCCACCTAAGTTCTCAGCTAGAGAGAGACAGATGCCATGTCGGGAAGCTAAAAACTGTCAAAAAGTTAGCCGACGGGATCCATAGCAAAACAGGAAGTCAGCGTAAATCCCTGCAAATTAAAGGACTCTACTGCCCCCCAAGGTCCTCAGAACTAGTGTCCCCACTGGAAAATGTCAGGGCAGGTCTTAAATGGGGGTGCGGTCTTGACAGAGAAGGGGTGTGTCATATTTAAATTAGGGGGTGCACGAGTTTCGTCAGGCCTAGGGCAGCACAAAACCTAAATACACCACTGCCCGCACCTCTCACCACTGTCAGTTTGCAATCACGACCAGGAAGACTACCCTGCAGTAGAGCGATCTGAAAGCGAGGTTTAAATCGCTCATGGAGACAACATTAATGGTGGTGCGGTCTATGGACAGCTTATACCCCAAGTGCCTGTATACTTTGGTGTGTCTGTTTTAATCATCAACCATGTGAGTTTCTAAATGTTGTACCTTCATTAAATGTAACCATATTGCTACACTTATGCCCTGTACACATGGAAAAAGTCCAATGGGAGCATTTCATTGGATATTACAACCGTGTGTATTCCCCATCTGACTTTTTCCGTCGGAAATTCCGACGGACATGTTCTCTATTTTTCAGACGGAAAAAAATTATTTCGGAAAATATGTTCGTCTGTATGGGATTCCGACGGGGAAAAAAAACACGCTTGCTCGGAAACAATTTGACACATGCTCGGAAGCATTGAACCTAAATTTTCTAGGCTTGTCGTCACCGCATTCTTGACGGTCGGAATTTGGTGTGACCGTGTGTACGCAAGCCAAGCTTGAGTGGAATTCTGTTGGAAAAACCATCCGATTTTTTTTAATTTTTTTTTTCAACCGAAAATCCATTCGTGTGTACGCGGCATTAGAAGCGCCTCTCTTCTCTTTTATACTCAGTTGTGACATGACGCTACTTGTATATCAAGACACCGCTTATACATCAAGTAAAAATGTAAAAAAAATGTTGCTTGTCTTGCAAAACGCTCTCAAACCAAGTTACTCTCAAACCAAGGTTTTACTGTATTATAAGTCCTTACATTTATTATTAATGATAATAACCTTGCGCTTATTCTTTTTTTTTTTTTCTTTCTTTTTTTCTTTAGGTTCATCGCTAAGAATTTAGCAGATATTTTTAAATTCAATTCTTTATCTTGCCACATGAATTATAATGGCATGCCTACATGACACCCGCACCCCTTCTCCATCCTTTGCCAGCCTACTGATAGATGGACCAATCCGGAGATTTGACACTGATACGCCACCTGGATGCACCCCAGAGCAAGAACTAACCCCCACACAATGTGTTTTGCGTGATATGGTGCGGACAGAAGTGGCTCTTCCCCACGAGGATTCATCCTCTCCTCTTACACACAGTGTTCCTCAAGACCAACAAGAACCCGAGGACAGAGGTGGTGGAGGAGCAGCAGCTGGCCTGGGAGATGAGCGGCCATGTCGGGCTCTTGGGGAGGGACGCATGCAGTGTCAGGCTGGAGTTGGCTTCTTGGGTGGACTGTTTGGCTGTCTGAAGCCAGTTTGGGCAATGATTGGAAAAACCTATACTACGGAACACAAGCACGAAGAAGGTAAGTGGAGAGATGCAAACATGGAGAGGACATTAAAGTGGCTGTAAACCCTTCATTATACTTAGTGACATGACTGGCCTCAAGTGATACACAAAGATGAAACAATTCTCCTTACATACTGTAAGACCCCGTACACACTATTAGAGTTTCTGCAGATCTTCAGATTTTCCAAAACCGTATAATATGAGGTTTAACCTTTAAGCCTCCTACACACAATCAGACTTCCAACCAACTTTTCCGTTGATTTTGGCCCGAAGGGCGTTGGCCGTGAACTTGTTCTGAATACACACGGCACAACATTTTCAGCCAACATTCACCAAACCACATGGTTTTCAGCTCTTTACCGCCACCCTTTGGGCAACTTCTGCTATTGTTGTCTGATGCTTAGCATTGGTTCCGAGCATGCGTGTTTGTACTTTGGATTGCGTACACACGATCCGATAAACCGACGTAACAGATTTATTGCCCAACAGTTGATGAACATGAACAGCCAACTTTTGTTTTCGTTAATTCAGCCAATAATTGTCTGATTATCGGTCGGATTATCAAATACAACACGTCCGTCAGACAATTATGGCCATAAAGTTGGATCGTGTGTACGCTGCTTAATGCCGGCTACACACGACCGTTTTTCATGACGTGAAAAATGCAATTTTTTTAATTGGTCATTAAAAAACGATCGTTTGTAGGCTCCAGAGCATTTTTCTCGACGTGAAAAATGGGCATTAAAAATTTAGAACATTCTCAAATTTTTCTCGTCGTTTTTCATGTCGTGAAAAACGGTCGTGTGTAGGCTTTAACAACGGGAACAAAAAAGTGCATGCTCAGAATAAAGTATGAGATGGGAGCACTCGTTCTAGTAAAACTAGCGTTCGGTATGGAGATAGCACATTCGTCACGCTGTAACGGACTGAAAAGCACAAAGTGCAAATCGTCTCTCACCAAACTTTTACTAACACAAAATCTGCAAAAGCAGCCCAAAGGGTGGCGCCATCTGAATGGAACTTCCCCTTTATAGTGTCGTTGTCCGTGTTGTACGTCACCGCGCTTTGCTCGAGCATTTTTCTTTCACGATCGTGTGTATGCAAGGCAGGCTTGACAAAAATCACGTCGCGACATTAAAAACGGTCGTGTGTACGCAGCATTAGATTTTCAATTTGTATGCAATCAGGCAGGCCCTTGCACTTTATTTATTTTTCATTATTGATATATAGCACATGTTGTTTTTGTCACTGGAGTGTTTATTATATTCAATTTATCACGCCTACCGTTGGGTCATAGTGAGGGTGTCCTAACAGCTAGTCAATCATCCCTCTAGCGCCCTCTTCCACACATATGTTCCATTGCACAATATTTTTCAATATTTTAAACCAGAGGAGCAGCTTGGCACTTAAGTAGTTAACATTGATTCACACCGTGAAATTGGTATTAATTATTTAATTTTGGCGCGGAAACACACCCCACTCACAGGCCCTTGCACTACATGGTTTTGGTAAATCTGAAGACAGAAATCTGAGGAAAATCTACTAGTGTGTATGGGGCTTAAGTTATGCTTGTTTACCTGCAGCCCTCTTTTCTCTACATCTTTTCATAGTGCTAAAATATAAAGCTTGTCTGAGAGTTCAGAAAAAAGGGGGTAGAGAGCTGAAGTTACAGCGAGGAGACCTCTGAGGCCCCGTACACACGACAGAGGAACTCGACGTGCTTGGCACGTCGAGTTCCTCGTCGAGTTTTGGGATGAAGCCGCCGAGGAGCTCGGCGGGCCGCCTTCTCCCATAGAACAACGAGAAAATAGAGAACATGTTCTCTATTTTCTCGTCGAGCTCCTCGGCGGCTCCATCGAGCCAAAACTGTACAGACGACAGAGTTTCTCGGCAGAATCCGGGTTTTGACCGAGTTTCTCGGTGATTTCTGCCGAGAAACTCTGTCGTGTGTACGGGGCCTGAGAGCTGATTGGAAGGAAGGGACACACCCTGCCTCTTCAGAGCTTACAAGGAACAGAGCTGAGGCTGTCAATCAGCAGCAGATCCCTCCCCTGTTACCTTTATTCTCTTGGTGTCAGGAAAACTTGACAGACAGGAACGAAGCAGCAGACAGAAATGACACTTAGCGCTTTTAATTGAGACAAGCACACACTATAGAGGGATATGCTTTGTTCATATTTCATGTCTGAGGTTTACAGCCACTTTAAAAGTGTATTTTGCCTAAAAAGAAATGGTGCAATGAAGGCTGATTGACAAAATACTGTATAGGGATTCTGACTGTCAATCTATCTTCTGTATGTCTCCTAACGGACTAGTTACCTAAGAAGAGCATGAATGTGGTTACCCATGCAACCTGAACAAAGTACAAGATCTTCCCTGAAATTGGTCTCCTTGGACCTATTGTGTGACAAGTAAAATAAGTCTTTGTGTTTTTTTTCACACTTTTTTTCTATAAACCTATCCTTTTATGTTATCTGCTTTCATATATATGTCGTGTCATTATATATGAAGAAGCTAGTGTAGTCTGATCAGTTTTTCTAGTTGTTAAATGTTTCTCTTAATTGAGAAAGTCGGTAAAATAGTATCTTATATACTGCTGTGACCCAGAAAAGGGAGATGTAACATTTCATTACATTCTCTTGGTGTTCTCTAAATTGCTTCATTGTAGGTCACAAATGTTCTTTCCCGCAAATACTAAATAGGGATCAAAATGACAGACCGGCTTAGAAGAATGCATCACTGCACTCTGTCCTCTAATGATTGCAGTGTCAGGCTTATTAAAGGAGTTGTAAACCCTCAAGGTCCGCCAGACCGTTTTCACCGTACATGTCTGCCCGGGGATTTCTGTATGGTGGCTGTACTCATCATCATACAGAAATCCACGCGTAAACAATACGCGGGGCGTGTCCGCGCCGTCGCCGCGACGATGACGCGGCGACGTGGGCGGCCCTGCCAGTTCAATGCTTCCACGCATGCGTCAAAGTCATTCGACGCATGCGAGGGATGGCGGGCGCTCGGACATGTACGGTAGGTCTGTACAGACGACCGAACATGTCAGAGCGGGCAGGATTTCAGCGGGCTGTTTTAAAACAAGTCCAGAAATATTTGCCCGCTGGAAAAAGGCCCGGCAGGCAAATATACGCTGGAATCCTGTCCGGTCGGGCCTACACACGACCGAACATGTCTGCTGAAACTGGTCCGCGGACCAGTTTCAGCAGACATGTTCGGTCGTGTGTACGGGGCCTTATACTTACCTCCACTTTGCAGTTCGTTTTGCACAGAGTGGCCCCGATCCACGTCTTCTGGGGTCCCTCGGCTGCTGTCTCTGGTCCTCCCCGCAAGTACTGAACACAGTCATGCCAGAGCGCTCGCATGGTGGTGAGTAATTGCGGGCGCGCTCCTGTGATACAGCGAGCGGTCATAGCCGCTCACTGTATCACTCGGCCCCGCCTCTCGGCGCGTCACGTCACTGGATGTGATTGACGGCAGCGCCAGCCAATGGCTGCGCTGCTCTCAATCCATCTGCTCTAGCCAATCAGGCTAGAGGCTGAGGATCTCGGGACCAAGCGCGGGACTTTCCAAGCGTCAGGTAAGTATAACGGGGGCTCAGGGGGGCATCAGATGTTTTTTCACCTTAAAGTGGAGGTTCCATCAAAAATATAACTTTGCTTTATATTGTAGCTTAGACCTGAAAAATAAAAAATGTTTTACTCACCTCGAAATGCCTGTTGCTATGCGGTCCCACGAAATCTGCCTTCCTATTCACCTCGGATCCCTCGGCTCCCAGGATGCCGTGCGCTTCCCCTGTGTCCCCCGGCTTGTTGATGTTTATGGGTTGCCGTCACAACGGCGTGCACTTTCGCCGCCGCTCATTGTGATGGCAACCCATGTGTTTGACGGCGCGGCGCTGCAGGTCTATTGCGGACGCACGAGAATGGGGCGGGACGCGCGGCCCTTTCAACTAGTCATCCCCAGTATTCCTGGAAGTAATTGCTTGTGGGCTTCACAATGCCCACAAGCAAAATGAGAACGTTCAAGAGGCAAAGATCCTTTACGATAACTCGGCGGGACGTTTTAAAATAGTAAGTGACACCATAGAGACGTATAGAAAGAGAGATGAAAGCAGATATTTTTAAAATTTGAAAAATGTAATGGGAACCCCGCTTTAATGCATAGATTGCATTAAGGTGAATTTTTTTTTTACTTTACAACTCCTTTAAGGTAAAAAAAACCTTCTGTAGTGCAGCAGCCCCCCAGATCTCCCCTTTTACTTACCTGAACCTGATCGTTCCAGCATCGAGGACGAACCCAGCAGCTTCAGCCGCTGTCTTGAGTCCTCATTGGATAGATTGATAGCCATTGGCTCCCACTGCTGTCAATCAAATCCAGTGACACGGGAGCCAGGGGACGCAGCAGCAGGACTCGGGATCGCACCCACACAGGTCTCCATGGGGGCAATTGCCAAGGAGGAGGAGCCAGGAACGCCGCTTGGGGGACCCCAGAAAAGGAGGATCAGGGCCACTCTGTGCAGAACCCTTGTACAGAGCAGGTAAATATGACATGTTTGTTATTTAAAAAAAAAAAAACTTTAATCTCTGCACCCCAAGTTCATCCTTAAAATGTTGTAGCGTAAGTAGAACTTAATGGTTTTCTTCTTTCTCCTAGGAGGGTAACATCCTGAGTTAGGGATAGCTTATCCACTGGTGGAACAAGACATAAATAACAGAGATATCCAGGAATCCACTCACTCCTGTTTCTCAGCTTTTTTTCACACTGCACACTAGCCTTAGATGGTGCTCTCCCCATAATTTCTGTAGTGGCCTTCCCCCATTGCCCACTTTACATTGTCTGACAACTATCCACACAACAGCTTGATCTTGTCCATGTTGATTGTTCACCATGATCTCTATCCTTTAGCCCTGGTTCACACTGGTGCGTTTTGACATGAGATTTGACTTGTCAAATCGGCGGCATTTGCCGGCAATGGCACCTTCCCAATCGGTGCGACGGCGCATCTGCGGCGCTGCACCGATTTCAAAAAGTAGTTTCTGTACTACTTTTTGCGATTTCGTGCCGCGATTTACATTGACATCTGTGCAGAAACCTGCACAGATGTCTCTGGGCCATATTCTGAGTATAGTTACGACGGAGTTTCTCAGGATACTCCGTCGTATCTCTCTTTCTTGGCCCGCGTATCTATGCGAGTGATTCTTAGAATCATTTTCGCATAGATACGCTTAAGATCCGACATGTGTAAGTCACTTACACTGTCGGATCTTAAATGTAATTACCCAGCCGGCCGCTAGGTGGCGTTTACGTTCAGGACTCATTTGTTTATGCAAATGAGCCTGATACGCCGATTCCCGAACGAATTTGCGTCGCGTAACCGTCGCTAACGTCGTTTGCGTAAGCGTAAGGTTACCCCTGCTATATGAGGGGTAACCTTACGCCAGTCCCACGTACGCCATGTTAAGTATGGCGTCGGGTCCGCGTCGTCTTTTCCCGTCGGGTACGTCGTTTCCCTAAGTCGTTCTTGAATACGACTTTACGTCAATGACGCACACGTCGGCGTCATTGACGTTTTACGCCGAGAACTGGAGCATGCGCACTGGGCTATTTTAAGCCCGGCGCATGCGCAGTTCGTTCGAATCGGGGGCGCGCTTAATTTAAATACAAGCCGTCCCCTTGGATTTACGCGGGGATACGCCGGGCCAATTACACTACCCCGCCCCAAACTACGGAGCAAGTGTTTGGGGAATACAGCACTTGCTCTTGTAGGTTGGGGCGGCGTAGTGTAAATGGCTTACGCGCCGCCCGCCTAAAATGTACAAGAATATGGCCCTCTGTAATTGCGGCCGAAATCGGGACTGACAAGCGGTAAAACTCATTTTTTTTTGGATAGAGTGGAGAGAGATTGCAACCCCTGTCAGGATTTTATTGCTGCCCTGTTAGGGAGGTTCATCCTCTCTATTTATCCTGTTTACTGTTATCAGTGAAAGAAAATCCCACATTGTCACCAGAACAGGAACAGAAAGGAAATCTTCCTATGGCGACACTAGTTCTGGTAAAGATAGGGACACCGAAGGATTCCATCACTTTGGAGAGATTTCCCCTTGCTTCCTGTTTTGGTTAAAGGACCGAGTGTCAAGGGAAATCTCGTCCGTGGGATACAGATGGAAAAAAAGAAACTGACAGGGGTTATAACCCTCCCTTACTCTATCCAAAATGAAAAATAAAGTTTAAGCTTTAGTTCCACTATAATGCGAAACCCTGTAGCTACCCTTTGTTTCCAGGCATTCAGAGCTCTCTGTTTTCCATAGTACTGTCCTTTCTGTGCAATAGACACCATACCTGTTGTCCCCAGACTACCATAGTGGATATTGAGTATCAAACACATATAAAGTGTTCTCCTACAAAAATGTGCAAGAATCCCTTTTCTGCCAGAGCATTTCCCTTACTGTAGATTGTTGCGGAAATACAGCTATGCCCATTTGTTGTTCTGCCTTGTTTTCCTTGTCTGACTGTGTCTGCATTACAGGTGATTATAAATCCTAAATCCCTGTTTCCATTGCCTCCATTCAATGATCAGCTGCTGTTCTTCCTTCCTTTTTCCAAACATGATCCCTTACACCCTGTTTCTTTCCTGCCGTGACCAGCTGCTGCTCTCCCTTTCCTGGCAATAATCAATTCCTGCTCTGCCTTCATCCCCATCTGTGCCACAAACAGCATCTGTTTTGTTTTCTTCCCCCACCAGTGCTGCAAACAGGCTCCATTGCACTTTACTTCCTTGCCTTGACCATAATCGCCTACCATTGTGCCCCATGCTAAGCTCCCTCTCTGCCTACCCTCCTATGAGACCTATGCCTACCCTCCAAATGGTTCTATGCCCTCCTTCCTAGTAGACCTATGCCTACCCTCCAAGTGGTTCTATGCTCTCCCTCCTAGGAGACCTATGCCTACCCTCCAAGTGGTTCTATGCCCTCCCTCCTAGGAGACCTATGCCTACCCTCCTAGTGGTTTTATGCCCCCCCCCCTCCTAGGAGACCTATGCCTACCCTCCAAGTGGTTTTATGCCTACCCTCCTAGTGGTTCTATGCCCTCCCTCCTAGGAGACCTGTGCCTACCCTCCTAGTGGTTCTATGCCCTCCCTCCTAGGAGACCTATGCCTACCCTCCAAGTGGTTCTATGCCCTCCCTCCTAGGAGACCTATGCCTACCCTCCAAGTGGTTCTATGCCCTCCCTCCTAGGAGACCTATGCCTATCTTCCAAGTGGTCCACATGCAGCTGCTGCTTGTCCTCTTTCTGTCTCAGCCCGACCAGCTTCTTCTCTGTTTTCTGAATCCCTTGCCCATGATACCTCTTAGGCCTCGTACACACAACCGAGTTTCTCGGCAAAAACCAGCAAGAAACTTGCTGTTTTTTTTTTGCCGAGGAAACCGGTCGTGTGTACACTTTTCGACGAGGAAACTGTCCAGGATCTCGTCGAGCCAAAAAGAGAGCATGTCTTATTTTTCCTCGACGGCAATGGAGAAATTTGGCTCGGCGAGATCCTCGACAGCCTAACAAGGAACTCGACGAGCAAAACGATGTGTTTCGCCCGTCGAGTTTCTCGGTCGTGTGTACGAGGCCTCACACTGCTTTCCTCTTTTCTGATCTATGACCATCTTGCAGTGTCTCCCCTGTCTCCCCAGTCTACAGTTGGTCTGCTTTGCCTCCTCCAAGCCATGCTCATCCGCCCCACCACCACCACCCCTTCACCCATCCTCTGCCATAAGATCAGCCCTTACATGGTATCATCTTTCTCCCCCCAATTATTGTGCCCTCTTCAATCCATGGTTTCTCATTCCAGGTCAACAGGTTCTTGCTCTCCCTATATTCCTTTCTTAGCAAAAATAATAATTTCTCCCCCCCCCCCCCCTTATTTACCCACTGTGATCAACTTTTCGCTACACTCTCCTTCCTCTTCAGTGTCCAAACCCATGGTCAACTACCATTCTGTCGTCTCTTTCTTTACACATGGTCGACAATCATCAGCTCTCTAGCCTGCTCTTTCATTCACCCCGATCACCCACTGATCCACCTTCTCACACTGCCTTATGATAAGGTCATTCTGCACTCATTGACTGTACATATCAGCCACAAGTTGACCAAATTATACATTTTGCAGTTAAAATATTTAAAAAAATGTTTTTACTGTCTGCATATTGAGGTGTTATTAATGACTATGCCTAAAAACAATTCGACCAAAATGAACATGTTCCTAAACGGAAACAAGCATTGTAAGAAAGCACACCAGTCTAGTGCATTACCGTAAGACTCTTTAATGAATAAAATAAATGCCAATGAGTCTTATGCCGCGTACACACGATCATTTTTCGGGAAATGAAAAAAACTACGTTTTTCGGCATGTAGAAAAAACGTATCTTTTTCCAACTTTATCATTAAAACGGCGTTGCCCACACACTATCGTTTAAAAAAAATGCTCTAGCAAAGCGTGGTGACGTACAGCGTGATGAATGTGCTTTCTCCATTACGAATGGTAGTTTTACCAGAACGAGCGCTCCCGTCTCATAACTTGCTTCTGAGCATGAGCGGGTTTTTAACGTTGTTTTAGCCCACACACGTTCATTTTTTACAACCCGAAAAACTACATCATTTAAAACGTCATTAAAAAATGCAGCATGTTCAAAATTTTTTTTATCGTTTTTCAGAACCCGAAAAATTATGTGAAGCCCACACACGATCATTTTAAATAATATTTTTTAAAAACTTAGGGCCAGATTCAGAAAGAAGTTACGCTGGCGTATCTATTGATACGCTGCGTAACTTCTAGGATGCTCCGGCGTATCGTTTTTCTGTATTCAGAAAACAAGATACGCCGGAATTTTGCTAGGATCCGACTGGCGTAAGTCTCTTACGCCGTCGTATCTTAGTTGCATATTTACGCTGGCCGCAAGGTGGCGCTTCCATCGATTTACGAATATGCAAATTAGGTAGTTACGCCGATTCAGAAACATACGTCCGCCCGGCGCATTTCTTTATGTTGTTTACGTTAGGCTTTTTCCGGTGTAAAGTTACCCCTGCTATATGAGGCGTATCCTATGTTAAGTATGGACATCGGGCCAGCATCTAATTTTCAGTCGATTACATCGTTTGCGTAAGTTGTTCGCGAATAGGGCTGTGCGTAATTTACGTTCACGTCGAAAGCATTGGCTTTTTGCGGGTTAATTTGGAGCATGCGCACTGGGCTACGTTCACAGACGGCGCATGCGCCGTTAGTCAAAAACGGCAATTACGTGGGGTCAGCCTTTATTACCATACAACACGCCCACTACATGGATAATTTGAATTCTGCGGACCACATACGATACGCCGCCTTAACTTAGGGCGCAGGTTCTTTCTGAATACAGAACCTGCCTCACTAAGTTACGGCGGCGTAGCGTATCTGAGATACGCTACGCCCGCACAAATTTACGCTGGGCTATTTGAATCCGGCCCTTCGTTTTTTTCATGCCGAAAAATGATCACGGTAATGTATTAGGCTGGTGCGCTTTCTTCCAACGCTTGTTTTGTAGTACCGGTTCTCCCCAAATTGAAGAAGGCAACTAAGACGATCCAGTGTAAGATGTTGAGGTAGTACTTATATACTATACTGACAATATTGAAGAGGCGCCTGCCCTGAGCTTTTGTGTGGACTATTTTGTCTTGAGGGCCTTTTTTACCTGTAGTTCTGGGTATGTTCATAAAAGGACTCACATTTGATAGTTTATTTGTGTGATATAGCCAGAGAAGCCCTCTTGTTGCTTCCTCTCAAGTGTTTCTTCTTGTACTACCCAGGTCAGCACCAGTATTTGCTATATCATATATTTGAGAAAATGCAGCACTTATGCATGTCATCAGTAAGCAGAGCTCAAATGTGAACATAGTGGTTCCTAGAAATAAAAAAAACATATAGTGTTCATCTATAACTGCTTTGTGTTTCTGTATTTTTGTTTTTGTTCCGTGAAGGCTCTTGGGAAGTGCCATTTGAAGAGATTCAGGACCTACAGTGGGTAGGCAGTGGCGCTCAGGGAGCCGTCTTCCTGGGGAAGTTTCATGGCGATGAAGTGGCTGTGAAGAAAGTCAGAGATATAAAAGAAACCGATATCAAACATCTTCGGAAACTGAAGCACCCCAATATCATCACCTTCAAGTGAGCAAAAAAAAAACCTATATAACAATTCAAAAACAATTCAGAGATCAAATCAATGTGTTGTATTATAGCCTCTGAAAACCATATTATTGTCGCACCATCTCAACTCCATCACATTCGGAATAAAAAAATAATAACTAAAAGCTTCTTGACATGAGGAACCTTTCTACTTTTGTATACTAAATTTGTTAAGCATGGGATGTGGCAAACTAGAAAAACAGACCAAGTAAATATATTCACACTGTACATACAGGAGGATATTTAACCACTTCATTACTGGGCACTTAAACCCCCTTCGTGCCCAGACCAATTTTCAGCTTTCAGCACTGACGCATTTTGAATGACAATTGCGCGGTCATACAACACTGTACCCAAATTATATTTTTATCATTTTTTTCCCACAAATAGAGCTTTCTTTTGGTGGTATTTGATCACCTCTGCGATTTTTATTTTTTGCGCTATAAACATAAAAAAACTGAAAATTTTGAAAAAAAAACACAATATTTTTTACTTTTTGTTATAATAATATCCCATTTTTTTTTTTTAAATATATAAATTTCCCTCGGTTTAGAGCGATACCTATTCTTCTACATATTTTTGTTGAACAAAATCGCAACAAGCGTATATTGATTGGTTTGCGCAAAAGTTATAGCGCCTACAAAATAGGGGATAGATTTATGATTTTTTTTTTTTACTAGTAATGGCGGCGATCTGCGATTTTTTTTTTTTTGTCAGGCCTGCGATATTGCGGCGGACGTATCAGACACTTTTGACACAATTTTGGGACCATTCACATTTATACAGCGATCAGTGCTATAAAAATGCACTAATTACTGTATAAATGTGACTGGCAGTGTAGGGGTTAACACTAGGTGGTGAGGAAGGGGTTAAATGTATTCCCTGGGTGTGTTCTTACTGTGTGGGGGGAGGGGACTGACTGGGGGAGGTGACCGATGCTGTGTCCCTATGTACAAGGGACACAGCATCGGTCTCCTCTCTCCCTGACTGGACGTGGAGCTCTGTGTTTACACACAGAGCTCCACGTCCCTGCTGCGTCACCGACGATCGCGGGTGTCTGGCGGCCTCCAGGCACACGCATCGGCTCCCGAGCGATGCGCCGGGCACGTTGTTTCCCTGCTGCGTGCCCCCAACGGCGCGCACGGGGAATGACAACAATAGGACGTCCAAAGATGTCCACTTGGCACTTGAGAGCCGCGCTGTGGACGTCTTTCGTCCATAGCGCGGATCCCAAGTGGTTAAAGGGGTTGTAAAGGTTCATTTTTTTTTTCTAAATAGGTTCCTTTAAGCTAGTGCATTGTTGGTTCACTTACCTTTTCCTTCGATTTCCCTTCTAAATGTATTTCTCACTTCCTGTTCCTCCTCAGTAAGCTTGCCCCCATCATCCAAGCCCTTCTGGCTGGGGGTTAGCCAGTGTGCTCGCCCCCTTCCTTGGGACTACATCCCTGCAGGGAGACGCTGTTGTAGTCCCAAGGGAGGGGGCGAGCATGCTGACTAACCTCCAGCCAGAACGGCTCAGATGATGGGGGCAAGCTTACTGAGGAGGAACAGGAAGTGAGAAATTCAGACAAAGAAAAAAACATTTAGAAGGGAAATCGGAGGAAAAGGTAAGTGAACCAACAATGCACTAGCTTAAAGGAACCTATTTTGGAAAAATAAAACGAACATTTACAGCCCCTTTAAAGCATAAGTTCACTCTACTCCTAGATTAATATCGTTAATGGAGCCCAAATATAAATATCATGGGTTACCTTTGCTGTAGATGTAATTTGAGGCAGCGTGGTCTGTAGTGAAAAAGCTTTATGTTTTTCTGTGAGCAAACTACTCCTGTCCATCATTAGAAAGGAGGCCTACTTTGCATTCTACTGAATGATTTATCTCCCAAGAGCAGCTTCTGTATAGCAAAGCAAGATGCAAACACAGAGTCAGGAGGCTGCAGGTCATGATGCTTTAAACATGTTGGCCTTTTTCATAAGCTTCAGAGACAAGCGTTAATCCATAATTTATACTAAAAATGAAGTTATACTTTAATTCCAAGGACTTTGAGAAATATTCCCTTGGACTAAAACATTGCCTTGTAGTGGAAAAATAAACTAAATTGATTGGAATTCCATAGTTTAGTTGATTTGATTATTCTCTAATTTATTCAGATGAAGAGCGACTCACCGAAAATAAATTTCTTTGCTCTGGGTGGAAGGGGACGAGGTGTGCTCCCCATGCTTGGTCTTAACTGCTGGTTTGTACCTTAGGGTTGAGATAACACACCATACCTAGCCCAGCGGTAATAGGCCTGATACCCCGTACACACGATCGTAAATTCCGACAACAAAAGTCTGATGTGAGCTTTTGCTGTCAGAATTTCTGCCAACAAAAGATTGAGAGCTGGTTCTCACATTTTTAGACGGAAAAAATTCCTATCGAAAAAAATCCGATCATCTGTAGCAATTTCAACGCGCAAAATTCTGGCGCATGCTCAGAAACAATTCAACGCATGTTCGGAAGCATTGAACTTAACTACTATTTGCTCATTGTAGTGTTGTACGTCACCGCGTTCTTGATGGACGAAAGTTCCGAGAACTTTTGTGTGACCGTGTGTATGCAAGCCAAGCTTGAGCGGAATTCCGTCGGAAAAACCATCCAAGATTTTTCCGACAGAAAATCCGATTGTGTGTACGCGGCATAGCATTCTCTAGATGGTAAATGAAGCAACAGTTTTGTATCGTCATACTGGGAGGTTTGACTCACAGAATTACACAGAGAGCGTATTAGGTTGGTAGAAACGGCATTTCGGCAAAAAGGTCAAACCGAGACTCACAGCCAGGCCAGATCGCAAAAAGCATCCAAACTTTTCTTAGTATACCACAGATGTGTGTTGGTATTTTGTTTCTACATGTGTATATAGTATAAGTTACATATTATACAAAAATATGTGTAGGCTTGGTTACATTAGAGCTGAGGCATGCAATACTTGAGAGTGAAAGAAGAAGACAAGTTGTCACTTTATTTGGAGAATTCAGGGCAACGTGCAGTTATTTCAAAAGATATATCAAACGTTTTTCTGCCTACCTACACTGTATTGGCAAAAGTTTTAGGACACATGACCATCACTCTTACTACCATGTTTTCCCCGAAAATAAGACCTATTGGTATTTTCTGGAAGGGCTGCAATATAAGCCCTACCCCAAAAATAAGCCCTAGTTTAAAATGCTTGTAAAATCCTATAACCCACTCTATTACAGTACTGTATCATGTACAATGTGTGTGTTTCTGTAATATAATTGTGCGAAATACCTTTGGTACAGCACAGCTCGGTGCTCAGGTGACCTCCTGCTGCTCTGCTCCTCTTGTCCCTTTGTCAGTGGGGATCTCAGCCGCCCCCCCCCCCTTCTGCAGTGCTCAGAGCAGAGAAGAGAGCTCCGGTGGGTCACAGAAGTGCAGAGCAGCGCTATAACAAAGGTATTTGGCACAATTATATTATTAAAACACACACATTTTACATTATATACTACTGCAATAGAGTGGATTATAGGATTTTACAAGCATTTTTTACATTGGGGGTTCCTGACAGGCAGAGAGGCAGAGGGGGAAAGAAGACAGCACATTACATGGTAAGACCTACCCCGAGCATAAGCCCTACTGTTTCTTTTGTTGCCAAAATTAATATAAGGCCTGGGCTTATTTTCAGGGTAAGACGGTATACAGTATGTCCAATAGTATGCAGATACCTGTCCAAAATATTTTTAATTCAAATAATTATTAAGTTTAGTTGTTTCCAGTGAACAGTACTGGTAATGCAACCGCATACAAAGACATTTTAGACAATCGCCTACTTCCAATCTTGTGTGTACATTTTTGGGAGGCCTGCACAGGGCCATCAGTCCCACTGAACGCCGAATGTGAACCAGTCCAACATCTGTACCTGACCTCACAAATGCTCTTTTTGCTGGATGGGTGCAAATTCCAACAGACACACTTTAAAAATTGTGGAAAGCCTTCCCAGAAGAGCACAGGCTGTTATGGCCCCAATCACACTTGAGAAAGGGGCTGTTCAATTAGATGCAGGAAACGCAGCTTCTATCGTTATTTGCAGCCACTCACGTGTAATCGCTCAAGCAGCAATTACCTGTGAATAATCAGCCCTGGAAACAGACTTTGCACGTCAGAGCTGCAGATGGATGCAGAAGCTGTCAGCCTCTCATTGTTTTCATGGGGCTTCCACCCATAGCTCCCACATTTAATTGCTAATGACCCCATTCGCAAATGGGAAAGGGGACTTTAGCTGCAAAAGGGGGGCCCGTGGTTTTGGAATGAGTTCCCCTACAAGCACATAAAGATGTGATAGTCTGTTGTCCACAAATTTGGCTATATAATGTACTAAGATAAAGGAGAGGATTTTAACAGAAATAGAGGAAAAACTTCTAAAAAGCTAAACTAGTAGCATTATTCCTGAGAATTGTGGTGATACATTCCTCTGGGAACTGTAGTGTTTGGAATGATATGTGGTAATTGTACGCTTGTTGAAAAAGGGAAGCAAGAAAGAACAATATTGTATATCAACACTTTTTAAAGATAACTTTACCACTAAACCTGGTAATTATAGTACCCTCTGTTTATGTGTGTAAAACATAAGCACAGTTTGTTGCCCTTAAAGAGTAACTCTACTTTTGTTGACGAAAAACAAACCTCCTCAAAGTGATCATTGTATACTACTAGGATTTTAACAAACTTTGTTGTAGATTCCTACCTGTTTCTGCTCTGAAGAAATAGCTGTGTGTTTGACCATGTTTTTGCATACTGATTCTGAATTGGAGAGCCTTATTCATAATAATCACCTGGTGCATTCTCAGTGGTATAAGAAGGCATTCTTGATGCCAACAGTGTTTGCCAGTTACAGTTGCAATACTTTTATAAGCACAGCCTTCAGCAATTGTTAGAGCAGAAGTTGAAGGGGGTCCAGGAATCAAAGCACAACAGGTAGTTCTATGGGGTACAAGAGTAGGGTTTGCTTGTAGGGCTGAGTATAGCTGGAGTAGTAAGTGGTGTCTAGCATAGTCCTTTTACTGTTCGTTTTCGTTTGGTCTCCATGTCTCATGGTCTTGGCTAGATCTCCAAAAATGTGATCTAGGTCATCTCTGAGGTAATGCTGGAGGGCAAGAGTAGTTCATAGAACCCAGATGTGGGTCCAGACAGTTTGAGATGGGGTTGGGTTCTACTTCTAGATACTGAAAAAGCACTGAAAGTTTCTCAGGAGTGGGTAAGGTTTTCTTAATTTGTATATGGAAATTATGTCCCCACTTGTAGGTAGCTAAACTCTGAGGCCCCGTACACACGTCCGAGGAACTCGACGTGCCAAACACATCGAGTTCGTCGTCGAGTTCTGTGTTGAAGCCGCCGAGGATCTCGGCAAACCAACTTTCCTCATTGAACAACGAGGAAATAGAGAACATGTTCTCTATTTGGCCCGACGAGTTCCTTGGCGGCTTCCTCGGTGAAAAGTGTACACATGACCGGGTTTCTCGGCAGAATACAGCTCCGATTGAGTTTCTGGCTGAATTCTGCCGAGAAACTCGGTCGTGTGTACGGGGCCTCACAGATTTCTCTTATTATTATTATGATTATTATACAGGATTTATATAGTTCCAACAATTTGTGCAGACAATACAGTTGCAATACAATTCAATACAGGAGGAATCGGAGAGCCCTGCTCTTTAAAGCTTACAATCTAAGAGGGAGGGTGAAGTGATACAAAAGGTAATAGCTGTGGGAGGTGGGCTGATGGAGAAAATAAAAGTACAGTTGGTAGGTGAGGGCAGAATAGGCTTCTCTGAAGAGGAGGGGTTTCAGGGATCGTCTAAAAGTGGACAGAGTTAGAGATAGTCGGACAAATTGGGGTAGGGAGTTTCATAGGATGGGAGAGGCTAGGGAAAAGTCCTGGAGGCGAGCATGGGAGGAGGTGACAAGGGAACTAGAGAGCAGGAGGTCTTGTGAGGAACGCAGAGTATTTTAAGACTAGGTTAGTGATGTAGCTGGGAACAGAGTTGTGGATTGCTTTGTTAGTTTATTTAATTTAATGTAAGTAATTTAATTTATCGGGTGAGCGTAAGCCAGTGGAGGGATTGACAGAGAGGAGTAGCAAACACTGAAAGATTGGCAAGATTCCTACCTGTCAGATTGAGTCCAAGAGGGGATTGCACTCTCAATGTTCTGATGAGAAAGATTGCAGTGCCTGCACTCCTTTCAAAGTAATTAACCCTTAGTGAGTGAGTGAGTGAAAAACTTTTAAAGCGCAACACAAGCGAACTGAATCGCCTCTGGGCGCTGTATCTATTCCTTAGGGAATATCTCACCAAAAATGAAAATTCTGTTGCAGAGGATGCCTAAAATCAGAGTTGTATCTTAGTGCAGACTTCTGGGAAAATCGGTGAGCCAATCACACAAGCAGGAAATTACATTTTTGGATGTGATCTGTACACCAGCAGTGTACAGAACACCTCCAGGTTGCTGTATTGCATTGAATTTTACAGAAAATGACAGTGCTGCAGATTGAAAAGGAAATGTAATTTTTAATAACATTCAAATTCGATAAAGCTTGGGTAGCATTTGTACAGTTGAGCCTCGGATTACGAGCATAATTCGTTCCAGGAGTATGCTCGTAATCCAAAGTACTCGCATATCAAAGCAAGTTTTCCCATTGAAGTCAATGGAAGCGAAAATAATTTGTTCCGCATTGACTTCAATGGGATGCAATACCGAATGCGGCCAGAGGTGGGGGGGGTGCCAGAGAGCGCCGAAAAGGCCTGAGGACACTTCGGCTTGTTTCCTGCGCCCCCGTACCTCAGGCCAAATGAGGTACTGCAGGCCTATTTTCGGCTCTGCTCGGCTTCTGCACCCCCGTACCTCAGGTGAAAATTAGGTACTGCAGGCCTATTTAGCTTGAATTCTGCTCAACTTGCGAGTCAACAATCGCAAACCGAGTAAGAAAAACGCTTGCAGATCAAAACGCTCTCAAACCAAGTTGCTCATAAACCAAGGTTCCACTGTATACTGTATATGCTTTAAACAATTGTATATGTATGCATGCTATGTTAATTTTTTTTATTTGCTGTTTTTTTTTTTCAACAAAGGTGGAGTTCCTCTTTAAAGTGGAGTTCCACCCATTTTTTTATGTTTGTCTGTGCTGCATGCTCTAATCTCATAGTGTTCAGAATGGACAATTTTTATTTAATTTGTTGCTTGTAAATACCTTTATTTTGTAGTCTGAAATCCAGGAAGTCATACAGTCTGGCTTCATGATGCCCACACTTAAGATGGCCACGGTCTATTTCTAGATTATAAACTATCTAAATGCTGTAACAACCTAACAAAATGGACCTTAGTTTACAGACTAACTTTACTAGAATACATTAAGCTTGTGTATTACAGGGGTATTTATATTTAAAAAGTGAAATTGTGGGTGGAACTCCCCTTTAAGTTAACATGAGATTACACAGGGTACACAGAGCATAAATGAGAATTCCAAATGTCAGCAAAGGGGACTCGGAGCGCACACAGTTTATCTGCTTCTGATTAATGTAACATCATCACATCTCATGTTCCCTGGTGATACCTGGTGGAATTTGTTGTGGTTGTTGTGGTCATACAAGAAGTTAATGATCTTGTTGCATATTTTTCTTTATAGGGGTGTATGCACACAGGCTCCATGCTACTGTATCTTAATGGAGTTCTGTGCTCAAGGGCAGCTTTATGAAGTTCTTCGTGCTGGGAGGAAGGTCACCCCCTCCTTACTAGTGGATTGGTCCATGGGTATAGCTGGAGGAATGAACTATCTTCATCTCCACAAGATTATCCATCGAGACCTCAAGTCACCAAAGTAAGTACTGATTGTAGAAACTTGCTATAATGTACTATTAGGTGTACTTGGCTGATAATGATCATATGTTTGTACCCAACAGGCATGGATTGCATAAAATATTGTCAAATATTCAGTCGTTAAGTCTTTAATTGTGCTCCCCATTACCATAGTCAATTTGTGCACAATCTTTGAAAAAGATTAGCCCTATGACATACATCCCCCAATAATTTATTATTATTATACAGGATTTATATAGCGCCAACAGTTTGCACAGCGCTTAACAAAATAAAGGCAGACATTACAGTTGCATTACAATTTGGTACAAGAGGAATTAGAGGGCCCTGCTCATTAGAGCTTACAATCTAATATATTGACTCATCCTCTTTTATTCTGTGAGACACCTGAGTCCATGGCAGGATGGGGTCAGACCTGCAACCGCTGCAGACCACAGAGAGGCCTCTGCTGTTTGTTGCTGAAATAAATGGGATTTTGCTAGTCATAAAAAGCTTTCCAATGCAAAATAAAATACCTTCACAATAATGTCACTGCATCCACATTGATTCTTGACTTAATTAACAGCTGAGCTTGTAGCACTTGCCTCAGGCCTTCTCAGCATTCGGTAACGCAACACTTTATTCTCTCCAACATCACACTGATTCACAAGGGTTTCTCCATTCCAAATCAAAACTGACAAAATATTCCCTATGGAAGGACCGGGACATTGCAGTGTCCTTATTCGAAGTATAAGGAACTGACTGGCAGGATAGTGGATGATGTATGTGTATTATCCCGGGTTTCTCAGCTACACAGGGTAAGGGGCTGATGTGGACGAAACAAACGTTGATGTTTTCTCACATCCTAATAATTCTACAGGGTCCCGGAGCCTGGAGCCTTTGTAGAGCATTTGCTGGCATAAAGCCTTCATCCCTATGTCCATATCCTACCTTGTAGCTAGACCTCATTATTAGTCCCAGATGTATACAGGCCTTTTTATATGTGAGCTGACTTATTTTAGAGTCCCTCTCTCCCACTCTCTCTGCTGTGGGAATCTGCTGCTTGGTAAAAAGGCTGACTGCTGACATAAAACCTTTAGTCCCTCTCTCCCACACTCTGTGCTATGGGAGTCTGCTGCTTGGTGAAAAGGCTCACTGCTGACATAAAATATTTAGTCCCTCTCTCCCACACTCTGTGCTATGGGAGTCTGCTGCTTGGTGAAAAGGCTCACTGCTGACATAATACTATTAGTCCCTCTCTCCCACTCTCAGGGCTGTGGAATCTGCTGCTTGGTGAAAAGGCTGACTGCTGACATAATACCTTTAGTCTCACTCACTCTGCTGTGGGAATCTGCTGCTTGGTAAAAAAAAAAAAGGCTGACTGCTGACATAAAACCTTTAGTCCCTCTCTCCCACACTCTGTGCTATGGGAGTCTGCTGCTTGGAAAAAAGGCTGACTTCTGACATTATACCTTTATTCCTTCTCTCCCACTCAGTGCTGCTTGGTGAAAAGGCTGAATGCTGACATAATACATTTAGTCACTCTCTGTGCTTTGGGAGTCTGCTGCTTGGTGAAAAGGCTGACTGCTGACATAGTACCTTTAGTCCCTCTCTCCCACTCTCAGTGCTGTGGGAGTCTGCTGCTTGGTGAAAAGGCTGAATGCTTACATAGTACCTTTAGTCCCTCTCTCCCACTCTCAGGGCTGTGGAATCTGCTGCTTGGTGAAAAGGCTGACTGCTGACATAGTACCTTTAGTCCCTCTCTCCCACTCTCAGTGCTATGGGAGTCTGCTGCTTGGTGAAAAGGCTCACTGCTGACATAATACTATTAGTCCCTCTCTCCCACTCTCAGGGCTGTGGAATCTGCTGCTTGGTGAAAAGGGTGACTGCTGACATAGTATCTTTAGTCATAATACCAAACAGGTATTTGTGGTACCTGTTTATTTTGTTCTTGGACTGTCCTGGGTGTTCCTGTCTGAGGCCCCGTACACACGACAGAGGAACTCGACGTGCTTGGCACGTCGAGTTCCTCGTCGAGTTTTGGGATGAAGCCACCGAGGAGCTTGGTGGGCCGCCTTCTCCCATAGAACAACGAGGACAACGAGAAAATAGAGAACATGTTCTCTATTTTCTCGTCGAGTTCCTCGGCGGCTCCATCGAGCCAAAACTGTACAGACGACAGAGTTTCTCGGCAGAATCCGGGTTTTGACCGAGTTTCTCGGTGAATTCTGCCGAGAAACTCTGTCGTGTGTACGAGGCCTTATACATAGTTTACTGCTCCCAATACCAAGTAACGGCAGTGCCAGGGCTGGGCAGGACAGGGTTAATAAATTAGAGAACAGTGTACAAAATATACAAATTAAACAATGTACATTGTAAATTAGAGCGGCTCTGGATAGAGTTTACATTCTATAATTGTTGCCATGGTTGCCTTATTTGTGTTGCCAATTTAATGTTTGTTCCGATCATCTGTTCATTATATGGAAGGAATGTTGAGTTTCAATTTGGCAGGTTCCATATTTTGTGCATATAACCCATGTGTACCTTATATGGGCTGAAATTCTTGTACAGTTCTGTGCACCAGTGAAATGTATAATTTGAAATAGTTTGCAGCGATCAGTGCTGATATGATGTACACAGGATCTATGGTCCCTTTTAGTATAGCTCATACTGGCATTTGTTACAGCACTGGTCTGTGTCTTCTGTGTGGGCGGGTAGTGCGAGTATAGCATGCATGTTGCCTTGGCACGTATTAGCGCTTGCATTAGCGGGGACCAATGTGCGTTGAGCGGAGGGGTCATGCAAGCTATATAAGAGGTTATTAATCGGAGAATCTGTAGGAAGAATTTTTCTTGTTGCCCATAGAAACAAATTCTCTCTTTCACTCTCCCACATTGTCCTCATAGAATGAAAAGTACAATCCGCTTACTGTGGAAGAGCAGTTCTTCCCTCAGAAACAAAGACAAAATTACAGTTAGTTTTTACCAAGTAAATATTGTGCATCATTGCTTTTTAAGTAACAGTTACAGGTCTTGCCCCTCCTCCAGCCTGTGACTGGACAGTGAAAGGAGAAGCAGCAGATTCATGAGCTCTTCTCTGTGTCACTCTGCTCTCTCATCCTATAAGCATGTTCCTGGTTAGTATTTGAGCACTGCAGCATAGCTGATTGCTGCTTCTCCTGTACAGCAAAGGAAGAGACTTGTTTTTTTTTTCTCTTATTCAGTTAATTAACAGTTACAGGTCTTGTCCCTTTTTCAGCCTGTGACAGTGAAAGGAGAAGCAGCAGATTTATGAGCTCATCTCTGTGCTTTTTTATCCTGTCAGCATGTCTCTTAAAAGCACTTCAGCACGGCAGCAGCAACCGATTGCTGATTTTCCCTCTCCCAGTCTGGGCCCTGCAGTACAGAACTGAACCTGCACAATTGCCCCCATAGCAAGCTGTTTGCTATGGTGGACACTTGATAGGGAAGAAGAGCCAGAAGCGCCGATGAGGGACCCCAGAAGAGGAGCAATGGAGCTGCTCTTTGCTAAACCAGTGCACAAAGCAGGTAAGTATGACATGTTTGACGTTTAAAACAAATATGACTTTCCAATCACTTTACAACATGTATTAGTAAATACCAAACTGCATAAATGTTTGTCATTTGTATCTGCCTGGAGTTCATCTTTATGGTATGTATTATTTGTTGCCCCATGTTTAGCTTTATTTTCTTATTCAGAGAAGGAATCTGAAACTAAAGGATCCCTAGGTTCTGACAGTCAGCTAACTACTTACCTCTGGTTTTATTTCAGTGCATGCAAATAGCTAGATTCAGGTAGAGTTAGGTCGGCGTATCAGTAGATACGCCGACCTAACTCTGAATCTGCGCCGACCTAGGTTTAAGTGTATTCTCAAACAGAGATACACTTAAACCTATCTAAGATACGACGGCTTGCGCCGTCCTATCTTAGGGTGCAATATTTAGGCTGGCCGCTAGGTGGCGCTTTCATTGCGGTCGGCGTAGAATATGTAAATCACTAGATACGCCTATTCACGAACGTACGCCCGACCGACGCAGTACAGATACGCCGTTTACGTAACGCTTTATCAGGCCTAAAGTTATTCCATCAAATAGTTGGAATAGTAATGTTAAAGTATGGCCGCCGTTCCCGCTTCGAAATTCGAAAATTTTACGTCGTTTGCGTAAGTCGTCCGTGAATAGGGATTTACGTCATTTTTCGTCCACGTCGAAATCAATAGGCCTGTGCGGCGGACTTGACCGCAATGCACACTGGGAAATGTAGGCACACGGCGCATGCGCAGTTCCAATAAAACGTCAATCACGTCGGGTCAAAGCATATTAACATAAAACACGCCCCCTCAGCCGAATTTGCCGCATTTACGCTACGCCGCCGTAAGTTAGGAGGCAAGTACTTTGAGAATACAGTACTTGCCTCTCTGACTTAAGGCGGCGTAGCGTAAATACGCTACGCTACGCCGCCTTAAAATTAAGGCAATTTCTGTGAATCTAGCTAAAAAAAAATTCTTAAAGTGGTTGTAAACCCTTACAACACACTTTCACCTACAGGTAAGCCTAGATTAAGGCTTACCTGTAGGTGCTGTTATTAACTCCTAAACCTACACAGTTTAGGAGATAATTACAATTCCCCGTATGAGAGTTTCTTCTGTGCATGCGCCAACGTATTTGGCGCATGCGTACTGTAGAAAGCTCACGCCGCGCCGTTCCGATTAAAGGTCATGCCGTGACTGGCGGCTCCTGCACGCATGCGCGGGAGTGACGTCACGTGACTCCGGCCAGTCACAGAGCCGGAGTCAGTGACCCCGGAAGGAAGATGGACACTTCCAGCCGGCGAGGAAATCGGGGACATTGCAGGCGTTCCAGGTAAGTGACACATA
This sequence comes from Rana temporaria, assembly GCF_905171775.1. NCBI lineage: Eukaryota > Metazoa > Chordata > Amphibia > Anura > Ranidae > Rana > Rana temporaria. Next base: position 105,008,856 of record NC_053490.1, on the reverse strand, counting down.
ATGGGCTAAAACCCATCAGTGTTTACTTCCTCTTTCAAGTGCCATGTTTCTCTCTAATGTATTATGTACCTACATATCTATGTATTTATATACATCATTTACCTATGTACATAAAATGAAATAGTATTTCTAATATTTAGGGTATGGATATGTCATGTTTAAACTTTTGTTACCCACAGCATGCTGATCACCTATGACGACCTAGTAAAAATATCAGATTTCGGTACTTCTAAAGAGCTGAGTGACAAGAGCACTAAAATGTCCTTTGCTGGTACGGTAGCTTGGATGGCACCAGAGGTCATACGCAATGAGCCCGTCTCTGAGAAGGTGGACATCTGGTGAGTGACTACTCGATGAATCATAATCCGGTCATCTGCTTTTATCCTGTATACAGGGTTTGAATCCACCAATCTTTCGTTTGTTTAGTTAAATTATTTTATTAAACAAATAGTCACCCCCATCCCTAATGATACCAGTTGGCACACCAGTCTTCTGGTATGCTGATGACATTAGTATGCAGGTTGCCAGCTGCATTAATACCAGCCCATGTGCCATTTATCATTAAGCTGCTTCTGAAAGAGGTCGGTTCCTTTTAGGGTTAATCCTCTATATAGCAAAGAAATATTTAAATATTCACCCACACTGAAACATAGAATTGTTACACATGGTTTTCAGAGATTCCTACAATTGGTTAATTTATCCATTAGGTTCAACGAAAATATTGGAAAAAGTTTTTATGCACTTGAGAATTCATTGTTTGTTGTTTTGTTGTGTATTACATTTTAATTGTCCCGCCGGAGGGTGAATTGCATATCTGGGTATTATGTACCATCCTACTATTTATTTTCAATGATTTTTATTGAGAACATTTTCAGGTAGTCAAAAAGTAAATAAAACATTATGACAATAAAAGGTATTACAATACAGAGTGAACAATCCGAGAAGGATCCATCCTACTATTTATTATTGTGGATTTGGGGTATGAAGTGGAGCCCACTTGGTGCATGCACCTGTGAATGTAAACAATCGAATAATGGCACATGCAGCTCACCTTTTGATTATATATATATATATATATATATATATATATATATATACATACACACACACACACACACACACACACACAGCAGGTAAAATAAGTATGGAGCACGTCACCATTTTTCTAGGTAAATCAGTTTCTAAAGATGCTATTAACATGAAATGTTCACCACATGTCGGAAACAACCCATGCAATCCACACATACAAAGACATTAAAACAAATGCATTCACAAATTAAGTTATGTGTAATAATATTGAATGACACAGGAAAAAATTATTGAACACATGAAAAAAAGGGAGGTGCAAAAAGACATGGAGAGCCAAGACACCAGCTGAAATCTATCAGTAGTTAGAAAGCAATCCTGCCCCTTGTCAGTGAAAATTAATAGCTGGTTCAGTCTCAACTGACAGCCCATAAAAAGGTGTCTCATTACCAAGGTGACACACAAGAAACATCTCATGATGGGTAAAAGCAAAGAGCTCTCTCAAGACCTTCACAACCTCATTGTTGTAAAACATATTGATGACATTGGTTACAGAAGGATTTATAGACTTCTGAATGTTCTAGTGAGCACTGTTGGGACCATAAATTCACCATAAACCAGTTACGACCAGGTGCTCCTCACAAGATCTCTGACAGAGGAGTAAAATTATCAGAAGAGTTGTCCAGGAGCCAAGGACCACTTGTGGAGAGATTCAGAAAGACCTGGAACTAGCAGGTACAATTGTTTCAAAGAAAACAATTATTAATGCGCTGAACCGCCATGCACACTCACCACGCAAGACTCCATTGCTGAAGAAAAAGCATGTTGAAGCTCATTCAAAGTTTGCTGAACAACATTTAGACAAGCCTGTGAAATGCTGGGAGAATATATTCTGGTCAGATAAGGCCAAAATTTTACTTTTTGGATGCCAAAATACACACCGGCCCAGATTCTCAAAGGACTTACGACGGCGCATCTCCATGTACGCCGTCGTAAGTCCTAATCTGGCCCGTCGTATCTATGCGACTGATTCTTAGAATCAGTTATGCATAGATATCCATTAGATCCGACAGGCGTAAGTCTCTTACGCCATCGGATCTAAACTGCAATTTTTTTTTGCCCGCTAGGTGGCGCTTCCGTCGATTTACGCGTCGAGTATGCAAATTATCTAGATACGCGAATTCCCGAACGTACGCGCGGCCGACGCAGTAAAGTTACGATGTTTACGTTAGGCTTTTCCCGGCGTATAGTTGTCCCTGCTATATGAGAAGCAGCTAATGTTAAGTATGGCCGTCGTTCCTGCGTTGAAATTTTAAAAAGTTACGTCGTTTGCGTAAGTCGTCCGTGAATGGGGCTGGACGTCATTTACGTTCACGTCGAAACCAATGACGTGCTTGCGACGTCATTTGGAGCAATGCACACTGGGATATTTTACGGACGGCGCATGCGCAGTTCGTTTGGCGTGGGGACGCGCTTCATTTAAATGATACACGCCCCCTACCCGCCAAATTTGAATTCCGCCGGGTGATTTACGATACGCCGCCGCAACTTTACAGGCAAGTGCTTTGTGAATAAAGCACTTGCCTGAAAAACTTGCGGCGGCGTAACGTAAATCGGATACGTTACGCCGCCGCAGAGATACGCCCAAGGTACCTGAATCTGGCCCACCATGTTTAGAGGTCAAATAGCACCGCACATCACCCCAAAAACACCAAACCAACAGTGAAGTTTGGAGGTGGGAACATCATGGCGTGGGGCTGTATTTCAGCATACGGTACTGGTAAACTTAATTTCATTGAAGGAAGGATGGATGGAAAAATATACCAAGACATTCTTGATAAAAATCTGCTGCCAGGATGATGAAGATAAAATGAGGGAGGACATTTCAGCAAGACAATGATCCCAAACACAAAGCCAAGGAAACTCTCAATTGGTTTCAGAGAAAGAAAATAAAGCTGTTAGAATGGCCCAGCCAATCACCTGACTTAAATCCAATAGAAAATCTATGGAAAGAACTAAAGATCAGAGTTTATAGAAGAGGCCCACAGAATCTTCAAGACTGTGTGGAAGAATGGGCCAAAATCACACCTGAGCAATGCATGTGACTAGTTTCTCCATACAGGAGGTGTCTTGAAGCCATCATTAACCACTTCATTACCGGGCACTTAAACCCCCTTCGTGCCCAGACCAATTTCCAGCTTTCAGCGCTGACACATTTTGAATGACAATTGCGCGGTCATACAACAAATGACCCAAATTATATTTTTGTCATTTTTTTCAAACAAATCAAGCTTTCTTTCGGTGGTATTTGATCATCTCTGCGATTTAATTTTTCTCACCTCGTCTTTCAGGACAGCACCTGGAGAGAGAGCGCAGCTCCACCCACTTCCCAGGAAATTCCGCCCCCTTCCACCATGGCCTCAGTTGTAGTGTTTCCTCCGGCCATGGTGGAAGCGCTGCAGGGAACCAGGGGTGTGCTGTTCTCTCCCCAGGCGGGGAAGGTGGATTGTTTTCGAGCATACCGGTGTTTTAGGTTAGGAGGTGATCCTCCAGAGGCGGACCCGACTTCTCCCCTGACGCGCGGGTGAAGGTCGGGTACTTCTCCTCTTCGGTCCGGCGAGGACAGAGGCTGCTGGAGGTCCCGCTCCCTTAGTCCGGGCATCGTTGCTTGCGGGGGGACGGTCAGGTGCCGTCCTTCCGGCATACGAGGCTCCGGAGCGGAGGGCGTAGTGACGTCCTTTCCGGGTGGAGGCGGGACTTCCGGCGGCGCGTGGCGGCTTCCGGTTCCGGCCGCCTGGAACGCAAGAGGGGGAGTGAGCTTCGGCGGTGCTATTTCCGGGTCTCGCAGCGGCGAGAGGAACCCGGGAGATTTAAAACAGCTGTCGCACGCCCGCAGCGTTCTGGGACCATGGAGCCAGAAGACGCAGCGGAGGTGGCGGGAGCAGGAGCCACAAGCACCAGCCCGGCCCAGGTAGGAGACCCAGCGAGGGTCAATGTACCAGGGTGTTGTTATGTCCCTCTTTTCTGCCCCTTCGGGGGAGGGGAGCCTGCCTCACTCACCCTAGTCACTTCTGTGGGTGCGTGTAGTTTTTCTGGTACAGCGGTGATGGGTGCTGGTTTTTATTTGTTCACTAGCTGTGTGCACTTGTGTGTTTTTGTTGGCTGGCGTACAAAGGTTAAACATAGCGTTGTTGTCCTTTGTGTCGTTTCAGAAAGTTAAAGAAAAACTTAAAGTGGTAGAACCTCCTCCTTCCAAGAAGCGGTGTGCTACTTGTAAAGCTTCCCTTAAAGGGAACTGGACCAAACCTTTATGCAAAACTTGTATTGCGGAGATTGTCAGGGGGGAAGCCTCTACTAGTTCGGCCTCTGAGCAGACCACCGTCAAGGGAACGGGGGAGTTGCTCTCTTCATTTAGGGAGAAGTTGCACCAGACTTTCCAGTCTTTTCGCTCCTTCCTGGACAAGGGTCCGACCAAAGGATCTAAGGCCAGGGCCAGTACCCCCTCCACATCTAGAAGGTTAGACAGTGAGTCCGAGGAGGAGGAACCTGAAAATGCTATTTCAGGATCAGAGGCGGAGGATGAAGAAGAAAAGGATACTTCTTCCTCACGCTATAAACTGTCCTTAGAGGAGGTTGATGACCTATTAAGGACAATTCATTCTACCCTAAACATTAAAGAAGATGCGACTCAGCTGTCATTGCATGACAGGATGTACCAGGGTTTGGATGAGGTAAAACATCGCACCTTCCCGGTACATAAAGTATTGTCTGAGACAATTAAAAGAGAATGGAAGGACCCAGAGAAGGCACCCTTCTTTTCTAAATCTCTGAAAGGGAGACTTCCTTTCGATGAAGATCCAACGCAGGCCTGGAATAAAAGGCCTAAACTGGATGCAGCATTCTCAAAAGTTTCCCGCAATACGGACCTAGCTTTTGAGGATACAGGTGCCCTTAGGGATCCCCTGGATAAAAGAGCAGATAGCCTGCTCAAAAAAGCCTGGGATACCTCCTTGATTAATCTTAAACCAGCTATGGCATCCACTGTGGTGGCCAGAAACCTTGAGCATTGGCTGGATCAGCTCAAAGGTCACATTGAGGCCGGTACCTCTCGTAGAGAGCTTTTGGAGTCCTTTCCAGTCCTTATGAAAGCGGTAGGCTATATAGCGGATGCTTCGGCTGAATCCGTGAAGCTCTCCGCCAGATCCTCGGCGTTGATAAATTCAACCAGAAGGGCCTTATGGGTTAAGACCTGGCAGGGGGACACAGCCTCTAAGCTGAAACTGTGTGGGTTACCTTTTGAAGGAGACTTGGTTTTTGGCACAGGACTAGACACCGTCCTAGATAGGACGGCGGATAGAAAGAAGGCTCTTCCTTTAAAAGAGGTAGATTCGGGGCCCAAGAAAAATTTTCGTCCTTTTTTCCAAGCCAAGGGTCCTAAGGAGGCACAAAGAGGTCAGGGTGGTAGACCCTGGCGGTCCCAGAGGGGCCGCGGGAAGCCTGGGGTGTTGTTTCGCTCCCCCAGCCAACCTGCTAAGCCCCAGTGACGGTCTCCCAGCTGTGGGTGGTCGGCTCCAAGCCTTCCTTCCACAGTGGGCAGAGGCGACGTCCAGTCCGTATGTGCTCAAGCTGATTGCAGAGGGATACGCACTGGAGTTTTCGGGAAAACCACCGTCGCGGTTTTATGTGACCCAATTGCCCAGGGAGCAAGAGAAGTCTCAGGCTATGCTGACATTAGTGGAGGATTTTCTCCAACAGAGGGTGATTACGCCAGTTCCCCAGAGAGAACAGGGGGAGGGCTGTTATTCCCATATATTCCTTGTAAAGAAGCCGTCGGGCAAATTCAGGTTGATTTTAAACCTGAAGGTCCTGAATCTAGCTATCCGGTACAAGAGATTCCGCATGGACTCTATATACTCGGTAAGAAAGCTTCTTCCCCTGGGGTGCTTTCTAGCTTCAATAGATTTAAGGGATGCTTATTTGCACGTCCCGATCAGGACTTCCTCCCAGCGCCATCTGCGTCTAGCCATCAGAACAGAGAGCGGGGTGAGACATTTTCAATTCAGAGCCCTCCCATTCGGCCTTTCCTCCTCTCCCAGAGTCTTTTCAAAAGTGGTGGCAGAGGCCTTGGCACCCCTAAGGCTCAGGGGGATTTCTATAATTCCATACTTGGACGACCTCCTGCTGTTCGCCAAGTCGGAGGAGCAGCTTCTCCTGGACCTGAAGAGGACCCAGGCTCATTTGGAAGGGCTCGGTTGGATCCTGAACAAAGAAAAGTCAAGTCTAGTACCCTCCCAGAGGATAGTCTTTCTAGGATACGTTATAGACTCTGTTCAGGGGAAAATCTTTCTACCAGAAGAAAAGATAGAGAAAGTTCAGGCTGCGGTGAAGACAATTCAGACGAATGTGCCGATTTCTGTGCGCTCAGCCATGTCCACTATGGGCTTACTCACGGCCGCCATTCCGGCGGTGCAGTGGGCTCGTCTCCATTCAAGGGACCTACAACAGGTGATCCTTCAGAATTGGACCCATGGGGAACCCCTAGAGAAGAGATTCAGAGTTCCGTCTTCAGTGAAGAGGAAACTTTGGTGGTGGAGAGGCCAGGCAAATCTGCGCCTAGGTCTGTCTTGGTCCTTCCCCACTACAAGGGTCCTAACTACGGACGCGAGTTCGTGGGGATGGGGTGCTCACCTGGACGGGCAGATGGCACAGGGATCCTGGACGAGGGAAGAGTCCAGAAGGTCCTCCAATTGGAGGGAACTCAGGGCCATTTGGTTAGGGCTAAGGGCCTTTCAGGAGCTGATTCTGGACCAACATGTCCAGATTCTGTCAGACAACGCCACAGCAGTGGCGTATGTTTCCAGACAGGGGGGCATGAGAAGCAGAGTACTCCTCAGTCTGGCCTTACAGACTCTGTCCTGGGCAGAGGTGAACTTGGCTTCCCTATCGGCAGTACACCTAAAAGGCAGCCTAAACATGCTGGCAGACTTTTTAAGTCGGACAAGGGTTCTGGAATCGGAGTGGTGTTTATGCCCGGAGGTCTTCCAAGAGCTAGTAAACAAGTGGGGAACTCCTCAGATAGACCTGTTCGCGGCCCAGTCCAATGACAAGGTTCCAGCTTATTTCTCTCTAAACAGAATGGATCAGGCAGAGGGTCTAGATGCGTTAGTTCAACGCTGGCCCTTCCGCCTGTGCTATGCCTTCCCCCCGGTTCAGATCATTCCATTAGTGTTACGGAAGCTTCAGGAGGAGAAGACTACTCTGATCCTGATAGCCCCGTACTGGCCCAAGAGGCCTTGGTTTTCGAGTCTGTTGGAACTGGCGGTAGAAGACCCCTGGGTTCTACCAGTCAGAAGAGATCTACTTTTTCAGGGCCCTCTACTGCATCCAGACGTGAGTCGGTTAAGGCTCACGGCCTGGTTACTGAAGAGCTAATTCTTAGCAGGAAGGGTCTATCCAAACGTTTGGTAGATACGCTACTTAGTAGTAGGAAAGAGGTCACGAGGGCCATCTATTTCAAGACTTGGAAGGTTTTCAATTCTTGGTGTGAAGTTAAAAATTATTCTCCCTTGAATACTTGTTCCGTCTTGGAGTTTTTACAAGACGGTATGGATAAGGGTCTGGCAGCCAGCACCTTAAAAGCGCAGGTGGCGGCTTTGTCAGTGTTTCTAGAGAGACGTTTATCTCTAGAGCCCTATGTCATCAGATTTTTTAAGGCCTTAGCCAGGGCTAGGCCTTCCCCGTTTAAATTTTTCCCCAAGTGGGATTTATCAGTGGTTCTGGGGGGTTTGACTCAAAAACCCTTCGAACCACTGGTAGACGCCTCTGTAAAGTTTCTAACTTTAAAATTGGTGCTTTTGGTGGCGGTCACCTCAGCAAGGAGGATTAGCGAGCTTCAGGCGCTTTCCGTTTTGGAGCCTTTTTTGTCAATCTTCCCTGATAGGGTAGTATTAAGGACTGATCCGAGTTTTCTTCCGAAGGTAGTGTCAGTATTTCATAGGACGCAGGAAATAGTGTTGCCTACCTTTTGTCCAACTCCTTCTTGTCCGAAGGAGAGGGAATTCCATTCCTTAGATGTCAGGAGATGCATTAGACGCTATCTAGAGGTCTCTAGCGAGTTCAGAAAGGCGAATTCGCTTTTCGTTCTGTTTTCAGGATCCCGCAAGGGGCATGGGGCTTCCAAAAGTACGCTGGCTAGATGGTTGCGCATGGCTATCCATGAGGCATACAAAGCTAAAGCTTTGGATCCCCCTCCGGGAGTAATGGCCCATTCTACTAGGGCGGTGGCAACTTCCTGGGCAGAACGGGCTGGAGCTTCACCAGAGCACATCTGTAAAGCGGCAACGTGGACGAGCTTTTCCACCTTCGCTCGTCATTATAGGATGGATTTGCTCTCTGTGTCAGAGCAGTCTTTTGGCAGGAAGGTCCTGCAAGCGGTGGTCCCACCCTAGAGTAAGTACTCGGTTATCATCTCCAGGTGCTGTCCTGAAAGACGAGGTGAGAAAACCTTAGTTAGACTTACCGGTAACGGTATTTCTATGAGTCTTTCAGGACAGCACCGATGACCCGCCCTTTTATTATTAAAGATAATATATATATATGCTAATGTGTGTAGTTTCTATGTTCTGCTTATCTAATTTCAGCGTGGCCGGAGGTACTCGTGAACAACTGAGGCCATGGTGGAAGGGGGCGGAATTTATAGCATTGACTGCAGTGTTTCCTGGGAAGTGGGTGGAGCTGCGCTCTCTCTCCAGGTGCTGTCCTGAAAGACTCATAGAAATACCGTTACCGGTAAGTCTAACTAAGGTTTTTTTCGCTATAAACAAAAAAATACAGAACATTTTGAAAAAAAAACACAATATTTTTTACTTTTTGTTATAATAATATCCCATTTAAAAAAAAAAAAAAATAATAATTTCCCTCGGTTTAAGCCGATACGTATTCTTCTACATATTTTTGTTAAAAACCAAATCACAATAATCGTATATTGATTGGTTTGCGCAAAAGTTATAGCGCCTTTCACAATAGGGGATAGATTTATGATTTTAATATTTTTTTTATTTTTTACTAGTAATGGCGGCGATCGGACACTTTTGACACAATTTTGGAACCATTCACATTTATACAGCGATCAGTGCTATAAAACTCCACTAATTACTGTTTAAATGTGACTGGCAGGGAAGGGGTTAACACTAGGGGGTGAGGAAGGGGTTAAATGTATTCCCTGGGTGTGTTATAACTGTGTGTGGAGGGGGACTGACTGGGGGAGGTGACCGATGCTGTGTCTCTATGTACAAGGGACACAGCATCGGTCTCCTCTCTCCCTGACAGGACGTGGAGCTCTGTGTTTACACACAGAGCTCCACGTCCCTGCTGACACCGCCGATCGCGGGTAACCGGCGGACATTGTGGCCGCCAGGCACGCGCATCGGCTTCCCAGCGATGCGCCGGGCACAGTGTTTCCCCGCTGCACGCCACCAGCTGCGCGCACGGGGAATGTAAACAACAGGACGTCCACCCGGCACTTGAGAGCCGCGCTGTGGACGTCTTTCGTCTACAGTGCGGATCTCAAGTGGTTAAGATAAAAAAAACTTCTGCCTTTACAACTCCTTCGATTTCTGAACTTATTTGTTTTGCTTTCTTTGTATGTATGGATTTGCATTGGTTGTTACCGACATGTGGTGAAAACTTCATGCCAATAGCACCTTTAAAAATATTTACCTGGAAAAATGGTTGTGTTCAATACTTATTTTACCCACTATACATAAAATACATTGAACTTAAAGAGTTACTAAACCCAGGACCATGCATTCACTATATCTGATCTTCCACTGTACACAGTATATGGAAATGCAATGGTTTTAATAAATATAAACGGCTGTATAAAATGTCTCTTCAGCAGTTAGAGCAGTCTTGTGACTTGTATTAGTGTCTGGTTAAAACTTGTAGGAGTTTTAATTCTTCACTGGCTGTCCTATGAGGCTGCAAGAACCCCGACCCTCTGTCTGGACAGTGCTGATTGGCCCTGTGCTGATCACATGCACTCTCCCAAGAAAAAAAAACTCTTTAGCAATACACACTAAACTCAGCATGTGCAGCTTGTCCCCTGTTCTATTGGGAGATGGATTGGGGACTGTGGAGGAAGGGGAAGATCAGAGAAGACGGGATCAAACAGCATTTTCACATAATGCAGAGAATTAAAGTGATATTAAGGTTCAAGTTTTTTTTTTAAAATAACAAACATGTCATACATACCTCCACTGTGCAGTTTGTTTTGCACAGAGTGGCCCCGATCGTCCTCTTCTGGGGTCCCACGGTGGCTCTCAAGGCTCCTCCCCGCATTAGATAATCCCCACTGGGAAGCTCTCTCCTTAGGGGGTTACCTTGCGGGCGCATTCCTGTGTGATACACTTGGTGTCCATAGATGCTGAGTCTATGACTCAGCCCCGCCCCCTGGTGACCACATCATTGGATTTGATTGACAGCAGTGGGAGCCAATGGCTGTACTGCTATCAATCTATCCAATGAAGAGCCGAGAAGTCGCGGAGAGAGTGACGTGGGATCGCGCCCATAGAAATTGGGGGCTCAGGTAAGTAAAACGGAGGGCTGGGGGGCCGGGAACTGCAAGGTGTTTTTTCACCTTAATGCATAGGATGCATTAAGGTGAAAAAACACAAGGGTTTACAACCCCTTTCACCCCTCACAAGCATACTTTACTTCATATACAGTCTGATTTTACTGTTGTGGGTTTAGTAACACTTTAAGTGAGGATATATCTGTCTCTGACGGGGAGGGGAGGGAGGGGGGGAAAGGGGGATACTGGTATTAATAACGTTTTTTTTTTTGGGGAGGGTTTGCTTTGGTTTTAAGTTTAGGGAGAAGCTAAACTGCACTGTATCTGAGCACCAAAAACGCTAGTTAATTAATTTTTGGTATTCAAAGAAAACTTCTCCATCCATCCATGTCTCCATGCTTTATTTTGCTCAGCAGTCACTTTGAAAAACACCCCCTAGCATCTCTGGCTGTGTCCATCTTGAGTTAGGGCAACATGATTCATGTAGCATTTACTTACTGGAATCCATCTGCCCTTAGCTCAGTCATGCAGACAGCAAGGTGTGCTTAGCTGAGAAAACCCCTCTACCTCCCAAAGACTTCTGGGATGTATCACATCATTTGCCTAGGTATGGAAACCAGGAAGTAACTGAAGAAATGTAAAAAAAAAGTTTAAAACAAGTAAATATAATATACTTTCCTATTTACCTACTAATGCTAGCAGCATAAGGATTATAAATACTCGATGTTGATTGAGTGGAGTTCTGCTTTAAACAATATAAAAATGGCAGTGCCCTCTACTTATCTGACATCTAAACATAAAAAATAAAAAAAATACACCACTCAGTTGGACCCTTTAACAAAGATTGTGGCATTAGAACATTGTGCTGGTTTCCATAGTAGCAAATAAGATTACATTTGTGTTTCTTTTGTTTCATTTCATGCTGATTAACAATACTAGACTGCAATCTGACTTTGTTTAGCAGCAGCTATTAGTGAGCGTGTTCCATTATCTATCTTGTAGGAATTTACTCTCATTATACATAGCCCTACCAGTTTTTAATAAGATTACCGTATTTATCGGGGTTATTGCGCGCTCCGGCGTATAGCACGCACCCCTAAAGTGGACCCGCATTCCTGTAAAAAAAACATTTTAGTACTTACAGTTTTGGTGTCTTGCGCGGCGGCCTCGTCGGGTCCGGCGTCCGTCTGCGGCTTCGGTGGTGTCCTCCTCGTCGGGTCCGGCATCCTTCTGCGGTGGCCTCCCTGCTCGATCCCCGCTTCCCGCGCTGAGTTTGAACTACTGCGCCGGCATATACCGAGCGCAGTACACTCGTGTATAGTCGGGCAGGCTCGGCTCCTCTCGCAGTCACGTCCTGTGCGTCCTGTACGTCCAGGACGTGACTGCGAGAGGAGCCGAGCCTGCCCGACTATACACTAGTGTACTGCGCTCGGTATATGCCGGCGCAGTAGTTCAAACTCGGCGCGGGTATCGGCGTATATCACGCACCCACAATTTTGCCCTGAATTTCAGGGCAAAAAAGTGCGCAGTATACGCCGATAAAATACAGTAACTGAAATATCTATATTTAATGCAAACACTCTGCAATAAAAAAAAATCTGTGTTACCTTTTCCCCATATTTCATATTAATCATATGCTTTCTTGCCTAGTCTCTTAATTAGCATTAGTGGGAAGTGATAAAGGGGTGCTACTATCTGAAGAACGTGATATAAACAATCCCTTGCAGGAGTCCCCTGTAGGAAGAAAAATTTTTATTCTTTGCCAAGAACTGGCATGTAACACGTCCGTTCTATCCAATCCTCGCCCTCTCCTGCTCTTGTTATTTAGGCAATTGGTTACTTAAATAAAAAAATCTGCCAACAAATGAAAAGGGAGAACACAGGACAGGACCTGCTCTGTGTAGTGATGGTCCTGGCCTTTAAAGTGTTACTAAACCCACAACAGTAAAATCAGTGTGTATATGCAGAATAGCACGCTTGTTATACTCACTGTGGAACTTAAGGGGTTAATCCTCTACATTGTGTAAAAAAGATCTTTGATCCTGTATGGACAGATACTCCCCCTCCTGCAGGGTCTCTCTTAGCAAGGGCAGATAAGACACAGTGAGGGTAGTACTGCTGCACATGCTCAGTTTGGTCTCTAGTACTGGAGAGAACATTTCCTTGTTGATCAGAGCTAGTTAGGTCACATGGTGTTGACATCACACATTTGGGTGTGTATACAGATCCTAAATGACAGCCCAGTCCCTCCCTCCTCCATGCCTAGTAACTAAAAAAGAACGCAGTGAGTGGGATGTCACATCTTGATTCATGGATGATCTGCCTCTCATAACAGCATGAGGACACAGGCTATAGTGGAAATCTCCTCCCACCTGAACACTCAGCAGTGCAGTTTATCACGTGACCATGATATACAGATGAGCCAAAAAGGTATATAGTGGAAGTATTTTAATGTAAAAAGAAAACTTTTAAGCTGTGTTCGCCAGGGGGGGAGGGGGGGGGGGCTGAACGACGGATTAACTATTTTCATATTACTGGGTTTAGTAAGACTTTAAGCAAATATAGGAGCATAAGGACATACTCAAAAATGCATCTTCTGCACACGTCAACTAGCAGAGCTGAAACCAAGAGGTCATTGAGTATCCTGGGTCCTGCACTGTGCCTGCCTGACAGAAGGAAGACCTGGAAAAGCCACATCGGTTTTACCAGTGTACATGCATGAACTATTTTTAACTTTTAATTAAATATAACATAATTAAAATATTTCCAATGTAAATACATGATCGGAATGAAGAGTGCATCCTAAAACTCAACGTGTTTCGTGAATCTGTGTTCACTTCCTCAGGAGTAGATGCACGCACAATTGTCTGTAAAGTAAAATATCAATTTTGGAACATATAAGTAGATGATTAATATTGGCCAAAACTCAAAAGCCATTTAAGGACCCCATACTACTCATAGAAGTTTTCCAAAATGGTGACCGCGGGGGATGTCTAACCTGGGAGCTGTGGAAGTAGAACCCGCACGAACATCAGGGGGACATGTATAGCAAGGATTTTATCTATTTTGTGATATTTTAGGAATGTTTGACATAGCAATATGGGGAACTGTGCACTGGGCAGTGATTTCAAAGTATGCAATAGGGTTGATTTACTAGAAGTGGAAAAAATCTGGTGCAGCTCTGCATAGAAATCAACAGCTTCCAGGTTTTTATGTCAAAGCTTAATTGAACATGTTGAAGTTAGAAGCTGATTGGCTACCATGCCGCACCGGATTTTGCACTCTCCAGTTTTAGTAAATGAACCCGAGTGTATCAGTGTGGAAATGTTCCACAGAAGTGTAGATTACTTGTAACATTGCACTAGAGGGAGATCGTTCTGTGAATGAAGGCACACTAAGGCCCAGATTCACAAAGCACTAACGCCGACGTATAACAAGTTACGCCGACATAAGTGCAAATGTGCGCCCGACCCACAAACAGATATGCGCCTAAAACCAGGCTACACCCCGCCGATGTATCTTGCTTACGCCAGGGTAGGTTAGGCACACATTTAGGCTGGGTGCATGTTGCCACTCCCATTGATTAGCCATTCAAACATGCAAATGAGGGAAATACGGCGATTCACAAACCTCCGTGCGCCCGACGCAGGCTACGCAAGGTGCACGTAAGTTGTACGTCCGGCGTAAAGTTATTCCCCATAAAGGAGGTGCAACCCAGCAGCAGACATGCAAAGGTCTGCACCAGGGAACACAAGCCGGCTTATTTTACGTTGGACGTGTGTCTGGCTGGGCGTAGGTTACGTTCACGCCGTAAGCAGTGATCCGGCGTAGTTTAGGCAGTTGTTCCGACGTGGTTGTGAGCAGGCGCAGGGGGGTGCGTCCACGTCACAGCGCATGCGCAGTTCATGATACGTATCTGTCTGGCCCTCATTTGCATGGGTCACGCCCACTTCCACCTACGCCGGCCTGCGCCCTCGAAACCTACGCCACGCTGACGCAGCGTTGGAAGCAATAGCTTGCTGAATGCAATGCTTTCCTTTCCGTGCTATGTTGGCACGGCGTTTGCGCTACGGCGGCGTAATGTGCGCCCACACTCTGTGAATCTGGGCCTAAGTCTTCTTTTTTTTAATGAAAAAACTGACCCGTTTTCCCCATCCACATATTCAAGGTGGATGGGGGAATCCTCCCCACTGAGCTATTGTATTCTTACAGGAGGAAGACTTCCCTGTCATTAAAATACACTGATCAGCGCTGCCGGCTATAGCTTGCGGTGCAGATCAAGCAGGGAAAATCCGACAGGGCAGTTGCACAGAAGTCGATCACTTTACAACCACAGTGCCCATGCATAGATTGAAATTTGGCTGGTCCCTGCTTACCTGGCCGAATTTCAATCCATGTATGGCCAGCTTTAGGATGTTTTCAGAAATTTACAATATTTCTGCGTTATTCATAGAAAATCTCCCTCTGGTGCAGTGTTGGGTTTACATCTGTGTGTTTTTTAGTGTGTTTGCAGATCTGCAGAAACACATCACAATCCATTTAACATTATTTTCTTATGGCTCCTGTTCACATCTGCGCAGTTTCCTGCAGTTCGTTTTTGTAAAAGGTGCGAGGACTTTTTTTTTTTTTACACAGTGGGAGAAATGTACTAAAACTGGTGCACACAGAATCTGGTGCAGCTCTGCATAGAAACCAATAAGCTTTCAGGTTTTATTGTCAAAACGTAATTGAACAGGCTGAAGTTAGAAGCTGATTGGCACAGCTTTACCAGATTCTGTGTGCACCAGTTTTAGTAAATCCCCCAGTGTATTTTTGTCTCCATAGATTTTAATGTTACCGCATCAAAAACACATCAGAAACGCATGTACATATGAATTTTGTTATTAACAACCAGTTTTCTTCTACGAAAAATAACACAGAAGCATTAAAACGTATCAAAAACATTGTCCAAAAAAAAACGTATCAACTGCACACGCATAATGCGTGTGCAGTTGATACGTTTTTTTGGGCAAAGTTTTTGATACGTTTTAATGCTTCTGTGTTATTTTTCGTAGAAATAAACTTTTGGGTGGAACTCCGCTTTAAAATAACTCATTCTTTTTGATTTAAAAAAAAATTAAAAAATTAACTCATTCAATATTTATCTTAAAAGGCCATTTAAGGCCAGGTACATAATGGCAATAAAACATTGTAAAAATAAATAACACTAAATGCAAGCACTAAATAGCACACAAAATTAAAAAACGGACATACGGTCCGTGTTCATCCGATCCCCCCACAGTGTGCGGGGACCGCCCTGTCAGCCGACGGCTCAGCAGGGATTTTACGGAGGATCCCCGCTGAGCTGTACGGACACACGTAGGCCGATCATTACTGAACCGCCCCGTGTGAAAGGGCCCTAACAATGTAACTATGTAGCTGGGAAGGAGGCCTTACAGCGGAACTTCCTCCTTTTGGGTGGAGCTCCACTTTAAGCATTGAGGACAAGGAGAAAATCTAAGGGGTCTATTTATAAAAAAAAAACTCTCTGGATGAAAGTCACAGGTATTCGCCCAACTGCTATGAATAATCACTGTAATTTGCCTAATATGTTTATTTTATGTGATCTTCAGCTACATCTAGTATCCATAGCGCAGTATTTTCTTCATTGGAGGTATTTTTATCATGTTGGCACTAGATGGAGCTGATGATCATAGGAAATAATGTATAAGACAGATTATGGTGATTATTCTTGATGGCTAGACGAATGCTTGTGACATTCGTCCAGGATTGTTTTTTTTTTTTTTACAAATAGACCCCATAGTGTTTCCTTCACAGAAAATGTTTGTTTTTCTGCAGTTGCAATGGGGTTACATTATATAAGGTTTTTATTTTTTTTAAATTACTAATTATGTCAATTTAGATGCAAACAGAGTTTTTTTTAATTAACCACGAGTCTTTTAGCACCAGAAGCAGTAGTCTTCAGATCTGAACATCGCATTTGATTGGATTACTGCGATGTGAAGAGTTGATTGCTGACTTAATAAACAATTAGTGTACCTGCTAGCAGTGCTGAGATTTTGGTTGGGTTGATGTAGTGACATTTCATGCTCTGTATACGGCATGCTTGAGATTTGGCAGTTTCTACGCAGGTTGCAGTCTAAGAAAACCTCTCCTAAGGGAAAACAGAGCATGTCAGACATCTGGCTGGCTGCCCAGGCAGAGGGTCCAGGGAGCCCAAGACTCGGTGTTTCCACTTAATTATATTAGTCATTTTTTCCACTAAGTGTGGCGGAGCAGGAAATGGGGACTAAGGGGAGGCAGAGGAGGGAGGAAGAAGAGCATTTGGTAATGCCCAGAGGTCGTTTGGAAAAACCTTGGTATTATTTTTAACCTCTTTTGTTGAACAAAGCATTAACCATCGCCTTCACAGATAATTAGTGGGACTGGCTTCCATGCAGCTCTCAGTACAAACAGCCATTATAGCAGCGACCCTCAGATGGTGCCTCCTGACATGTGCTTCTCAGCTGCCAGCCTTTCAGCAGATACTCATCATCTGTCTTTATAAACAGATGCTCTGCTTGTCAAAATGAATATATATTCGTAAACATAAAACCTATATGTTGTCATTGGTATATAGAAAATTCTATGTAAAATCTAACATTTAGGCCTCATGCACACTGGACGTTAAAAAAAAAACATTCTAAAAATGGCAGTAGCTTTGCAGTGAGTTTTTCAAAGTTTTTGCAATAGCGTTTTTTCCCGGGTTAGCCTTTTTCTTTTTTTATTTTCTTTTTTAATGGATATAAAACATCCAAGAAAAAAGTTGGTGAGCCAAGTTTTTGAGCGTTTATCGGCATTTATCAGCGTTTTTTTGAGGTTTTTACAGCTGAAAACAGCTAAAAAAAAAACATCTCTCAGAACCCACTCGTTTTTTTTTTGTTTTTTTTTAGTCCGATACGTATTCTTCTAGATATTTTTGGTAAAAATAAAAATCGCAATAAGCATATAGTGATTGGTTTGCGCAAACGTTATAGAGTATAGGGGATAGAATTATGATTTTTTTTTTTATTATTATTATTATTTTTTTTTACTAGTAATGGCGACGATCTGCGATTTTTGTCAGGACTGAGATATTGCGGCGGACACATCGGACACTTTTGACACATTTTTGGGACCATTCACATTTATACAGCGAACAATGATATAAATACGCACTGATTACTGTATAAATGTGACTGGCAGGGAAGGGGTTAACACTAGGGGGCGAGGAAGGGGTTAATGTATTCCCTAATTAGTGATTCTTACTGTGGGGGGAGGGGGGTGACTGGGGGAGGTGACCGATGGTTGTCCCTATGTACAAGGGACACACCATCAGTCTCCTCTCCCTGACAGGACGTGGAGCTCTGTGTTTACACACAGAGGTCCACGTCCCTGTCTCCGTGACCGCCGATCGCGGGTGCCTGGCGGACATCGCAGCCGCCAGGCACGCGCATCGGCACCTGACTGACGTGGTGGGCGTGCGTGCACCGCTTGCTCGCCCCCCAGTGGCCGTATATATAGACGGCCTCCCGGCAATGCAGAGCCACAATGTGGCCGTAAAAACCCGCCGTGCGGGCGGGAAGAGGTTAAAGGAGAAGTACAGCCAAAGCTTGTTTGGCTGTACTTCTCCTTTGGATCACAGGAGTGCAGTTCGTTCTGCACTCCTGTGACCCGTTTTCAGCAGACAGCGAGCTAAAGCCCATTGTTGGCTGATGTTACAGAGCCAGTCCAGGCTCGGGAAAGATCACAACCATATGGTCAGGATCTGCCCATATGCCTAGCCCGGCACCCGGCTCAGTCTGCCAGTAAGCCGCTGAGAGCCTAAGCCGGCTCCTCCTGCTGCTCCACAGCCCAACATTTCAGTGAGCTGACAGTCACCAGCTCTCTGCTCAGGGAGCTGTGATAACTGAGCAATCGGCAGTGTTTAATCGCTCTGTTCTCAGTGTTGGAGCCGGTGGGGGACAGATGAAGCATCGTCAGCACGTAGGCCCCTCCTGACATGTTTTATGACACAATAAATAAATAAATAGTGCAGCGCAAATAAATCTAAAATATATAAATAATCAAAAAAACATAATCAAAGTCCATAAAGTGCAAAGTGATAAAGGTGCTCCAAAAATACAATGGTGATAAAAAGTGCAGAAATCTTCATCAGATCTGTGACCCATAGGACAGGATAATCCTCCACCAAGGCTAATGGATGGCCTCTCACCTCAGCAATTCGACCTGTGGCTAGGTCAAAAAGCAATAATCATATTCTCCAAAATGGCAAGCAGCTTTCAGGGCTCAACTCCAAAAACGTCCACCAGATGGAACCAGCAAGCAATGTACAAATACTCCCATAGATCAATCAAAGGACCGAGAAAGTAAAAGGACACACTCTAAGTGTTCACTGCTTAAAAAGGTTTAATAGTCGAAACACAAACAAAAGAAAAACACTCACATTGTAGTGCACTCTAAACCGAGTGCAAGGATACCAGCTTGTACCGCAGCTCGGAGGCCCGGTTCAGTACAGACAGCGTGTGATGGTCTCAGTGAGGCAAACGTGGGTGACGTCGTCGTAGCTCCTCCCCCTCGTACGCGTTACGTCCTCAATGTGGGCGGGACTTCATCAGCGTGGGGCGGGGTTTTATGACACGAACATCAGGGAGGGGCCTACCTTCTGACGTCACGCCGCCGTGGAAAAACGTGTCTGGAGCGGCGGCCACCATTGTAAGCGCACTTATTTTTTTTGCTGAAGTGCTTTTGGTGATTTTAAAGTCATTCAATAAATCCAACACTATATATAAGCTTTTTCGGGGGTCCAGGCTGGTGAGCTTTTTTACATTTAGTGTGGTGTTTTGGAAGCAACTCCCCATATTGCCCATGGCATTCACTGAAGAGGACTGAGCACTGACTATTGATTGATGCTTGTACTAATCCTCCATCTGGTGAGTGCATTGTTTGGGTGAAGGCTCAAATGTGGAGATATCTTTATGCACCTTGGTAATACTTGATGGATGTCATCTTATGTCTTAATACCTTTTTACTTCTGGTGAGCTGATAGCACGACTGTCAACTACATACTGAATGAACTTTCTCATTATATGGCTTTCCTATCTTAAAGGGGTTGTAAAGACAAAAATATTTTCCTCTTAAATTAAAGTCTGACAGTAGCTGATAAAGTAAAAAGTAATGTTTTGCATTATAACTAGTTTGATACCTGTTGAAATCGAGCTGTTTTATTCACCTCCAGCACTCCTGAATCGTTATTCTCACTGACTTCCTGGTTTGCAGTGCGCATTCATTCTTGCTACATCACGGCCTAATGGGAACTACAGTTCCCATTAGGCTTAGCCTCCATGCCTGTGAGGGATAAGAGAGCATCTTCACGCAGGGCTGTAGTCATAGGGAGGGGGTGAGCACATTCTGCTTTCCACCATGCAAAACGGCTCAGATGCTGGTGGAAAGCAAGAAGAGGAGAGACATGAAATGGCATTTTCAAACCTGGATTACTGTATTTTGGAGGTCAAAAGGAAAAACGAGGTAAGTGATATTTAAATGCTCTAGCTCACAGCAATCAATTGATCTAATAAAAAACAAACCTTTAGTGTTCCTTTAACTCTATATACTTGCATCCCAGCAGTATTGGGTTCATTGCATATATACTTTTGCTATAATATTGTACTTTTTCTATAATATTGTATCATTTCTATCTAGTGCTGCACATTTACTGGATTTTATTGATTAGTCACTGTGCGTGCTAGCTGCTATACATTACTGTTTTAACACATGTGTAGACCCTAGACCAGGGATCCTCAAACTACGGCCCTCCAGCTGTTGTAGAACTACACATCCCATGATGCCTTGTAATGCACTGACATTCACAGACATGACTAGGCATGATGGGAATTGTAGTTCCTGAACAACTGGAGGGCCGTAGTTTGAAGACCCATGCCCTAGACTATCTCCGATGATTGCCTTATTCATCAAGATCTTTCAGCTCTCTCTTTTAGCTGCTCGGGGGGAAGAAGGGTACCAGAATTTGTACAGTTTTACAGACCGGTGTAATCACCGCATTGCTGAGAGCCAGCTTTAACAACTAAACTGAAAACAACAATAATTTTGACAGTTAATGTAAATTTCATAGTGGTATTAGTTCATACGTAAGGGGTTGTAAAGGTTTTTTTTTTTCACCTTAATGCATTCTATGCATTAAGGTGAAAAAAAAACCTGGCAATAACGGCCCCCCGTTTTACTTACCTGATCCCCCGAATCTGCTGTGCTTGTCCCCCGGCGTCCTCTTCTCCTCAGAGTCTGCCCGTCGATTGGCTAGATTGATAGCAGTGCAGCCATATGGCCGCCGGCTGTATCACGGGAGCACGCCTGCAAGCTAACCCCCTTGGGAGACCGCTTGATGTGGGGAGGAGCCGAGACAGCCGCAGAGGGATGTGGATTAGGGCCACTGTGTGCAAAACGAGCTGCACAGTGGAGGTAAGTTTAACATGTTTGTTATTTTTATTTCTTTTTTTAACGGGAATCTTTAGTGTCCCTTTGAGGGTTTTGAGGACTTAAAGCGGAGTTCCACCCTAAAGTGGAACTTTCGCTCATTGGATTCCTCCCCTCTTCCAGTGCCACAATTGGCACCTTTTTTGGGGGGGGAGGGGGGATAGGATACCTATCTTTGACAGTTATCCTTTCCCACTTCCGGGGGTTTGGTCATGGCAGTGACGTCACCGTGGGGCCTCGCGCGTGTGCAGTAGGGTTCTCGGAGTTAAGCCTAAAGGCTACACTGCCGGGTTCCCTTACCCACAATGGCGGCGGCAGTAGAGCCTTTCGGCCTGGGAACCCTACTGCTGACATCACTGGACTCCAGGACAGGTAAGTGTCCATTTATTAAAAGCCAGCAGCTTCAGTATGTGTAGCTGCTGGATTTAAATATTTTTTTTCCCCAGACCTCCTCTTTAAGCTTAAGCCAACCATAGATGAGTAAAAAATGTGTCCAGTTCAGCAGGGACTGGATGAATTTTGTTCCATCTATGCACAGGCTGATCGCACATAAGTCCATCTCTTAATGGACTTGTGTACAATCAGCCTGTTGGAAAATTTTTGCTCGATCAGTGACGCCCACTTTAGCCGTCAACACTGATTAGTATATTTTGATGATGGGGAAGTATCCCTGCTATTAAAATACAATAGCTCCGTGGGAGAGATTCCCCCATCTGCATCAAATGTGTGGATGGGGGAATCTATTAATTTTCTTTTGTTCAACTTGCTGGTTGAACTGATGAGAATGAATCACGTATGGCCTGCCTTAGTAATTGTCTGTAATGGTTTGAACAATCCCTATTAAATTTCAGATGGCTACACTAGGACCATGTAATTGCACCAAGTATGAGCTGACATATTCGTTAAGAACTAATTGACAGGTAGATATGCTCTTAATGAGGTCGTAAGGTTTGCAAATTCTGCTAACGTTTAGCAAAACTCTTCTGTGGCGGGATCTTATCTAGTATTTTGTCACCAGTATTTACAAAGCATTTGGTCATGTAAGACCAAATGACTGTTTTGGGTCTAGAGTTTCTCGGTGATGCTTGGTATAAATCAGTGTGGCTCGTTAACTGACTGGCTATAGACTGCTGCATTATGCCAACAAACACAATGTCTGCCAAGTTTCTGCTAGGGTTGATACCCCTCCGTTTTCTAACTGCTGTCCTAATCTTTAATTGCTTTGCAGAATGTTTGGTTTGGGCAGTTTTCATAGCAATCTGGACCTTCCCGTGTGTGCTGGGCCTCATTGTATTTGAAAGACTCTGCTATAAATTTTAAAGCCAGGTCCTGTTCTGTGTTTCAGGAGTACCAGCAGCAGCTGTGTAAATTAATAGCTAGATTCAGGTAGGCAGGCTTATCCTTGCGGCGGCGTAGTGTATCGTGTTTACACTACGCCGCCGTAAGTTAACGAGGCAAGTACATGATTCACAAAGTACTTGCCTGCTAAGTTACAGCGGCGTAGCGTAAATGCGGCGGGCGCAAGCGCGCCTAATTCAAAATAGGCTGAGGGGGCGTGTTTTATGTTAATTTGGGTTGACCTGACGTGATTGACGTTTTTTTGGAACGGCGTATGCGCCGTCCGTGTACATATACCAGTGTGCATTGCGGCTAAGTACGCCGCACGGTACTATTGGTTTCGACGTGGACGTAAATGACGTAAATCCCTATTCACGGACGACTTACGCAAACAACGTAAACTTTTCGAATTTCGGCGCGGGAACGACGGCCATACTTAACATTACTATTCCAGCTATTTGATGGGATAACTTTAGGCCTGATAATGCGTTGCGTAAACGGCGTATCTGTACTGCGTCGGCCGGGCGTACGTTCGTGAATAGACGTATCTAGTGATTTACATATTCTACGCCGACCGCAAAGGAAGCGCCACCTAGCGGTCAGCCTAAAAATTACACTTTAGGATGCGACGGTGTAAGACACTTACGCCGCTCGTATCTGAGCCTAATTTAAGCGTATCTGGTTACCAGAATACGCTTAAATTAGCATCGGCGCAGATTCAGACTTAGGTTGGCGTATCTACTGATACGCCAGCCTAAGTCTTTCTGAAACTAGCTATAAGTCTCCAAACATTGTTTGCAGGCTTCATTTATAAATATATTCTAACAATATTGTTATCATAATGTTATTGAAAACCTGGCTGTTTTATCATGATCACATGTTCATTTTGAATAAATCGCACTTAAAGTGATTCTAAAGGTTGTATTAAAAAAAAACAAAAAAAACATGTTATATTTACCTGCTCTGTGCAATAGTTTTGCACAGAGCAGCCACGATCCTCTTCTTTTTGGGTCCCCCCACTGGCAGTCCTGGCAGAGGAACTAAAGCCTCTTGCTATGGGGGCACTCGAGCAGGCTAGCTCCCAAGCTGTGCTCCTGTGAATGGACATTGTCCATTCACATACAGACCACAGCTGGACCCCACCCCCACTGTATCCTCATTGGCTCACTGGCTGTGATTGACAGCAGCAGGAGCCAATGACTCAGGAGATGGGTCCCACGAAAGTATAGGGGGGTGGGGGGGGGGGGCTAGCTGCACCCACACAGTTTGTAACCTTAATATGCATTAAGGTAAAAAAAACTTCTACCTTTTAGAACCACTTTAACCATTTCTTATGAGCTATGCTCACTTTAGATAAGCTACAACAAACTTTGTAATTAAAGCGGTTGTATACCCGCAATAAGTTTTTTTTTTTTTACACCTGAAAGGCAAAAGGCATAATGAGCTAGTATGCACTGCATACTAGCTCATTATGAAATACTTACCTTGGAATGAGGTGTGGAGAACTTACCTGGTCCACGCCGAGGGAGATGTCATCTTGCCTCGGTGTGTCTTCCGGGTATCGCCGCTCCAGCGCTGTGATTGGCTGGAGCGGCGATGCGCGCGGGAGACTTCATTCCGGCCAGGTCCGTCGGCTTCCGGGCCTTTAGCAGAGGATCCCTGCGGTGCATTGCGAGGGGAATATCTCCTAAACCGTACAGGTTTAGGAGATATTCTTTATACCTACAGGTAAGCCTTATTATAGGCTTACCTGTAGGTGAAAGTGGTAGTAAAGAGTTTACTACCACTTTAACCAAAAGGTGTCATAAAAATGTAAAAAGGTAGTATGCATCACCCTGATGGCAAA
Source organism: Rana temporaria (assembly GCF_905171775.1). Classification (NCBI taxonomy): domain Eukaryota; kingdom Metazoa; phylum Chordata; class Amphibia; order Anura; family Ranidae; genus Rana; species Rana temporaria. The sequence continues at coordinate 104,984,566 of NC_053490.1, read as the reverse complement.
AATTTTAACTAGAGATTTAAAGTGTATATCTACTTTCATATCACTTGAAAGTAATATGGGCTTTCACACTGGAGCGGTGCGCTAGCAGGACCGCTCCAAAAGTCCTGCTAGCCGCATATTTGGAGCGGTGTATTTACCGCTCCTCCACCTCGCCTTACCATTGAAAGCAATGGGAACCCGTGGCTATACCGCCGGCAATGCGCCTCTGCAGAGGCACATTGCGGGCGGTATTAACCCTTTTTCGGGCGCTAGTGGGGGGTAAAATCGCATCGCTAGCGGCCAAATACCGCCGCAATTCCGGTAAAGCGCCGCTAAAAATAGCAGCGCTTTACCCCCACCGAACCTCCCGCCCCAGTGTCAAAGGGGCCTTATTATTTTTATTTGACTTATTACAGATATTTATATAGCGCTGACAATTTACGTAGCACTTATATATTGTACATTCACATGAGCCCCTGCCCTTCAGGAGCTTACAATCTAAGGTCCCTAACACGCATACATACATACTAGGGCAAATTTAGACAGGAGCCAATTAACCTACCAGCATGTCTGTGGAGTGTAGGAGGAAACCGGTATACCCAGAGGAAACACGCAAGCACATTCAAACTCCATGCAGGCATTGTTGTGGTTGCGCCATTGCTAGACCAGTGTTTTGGGGTGATTTTTTTTAACAGATGTCAAATTTTCCAGGGAGATAACAAGCACCTCCAACTATGACCCTCCACTACGACATTTCGGCCATTTCACCCAATATCGCATTAGTGGAAAGTGACAGTTTATATACATTTGTCTATATCATTAACAATTGGGTGACTGTCCATCTTTGCATTACTCTGATCCCTTCCCACCCCTTCGTTTGGCTCACACGCCTTCCTTTTCTTTGTTCAGTGTCGCAGTCATCAGCCCACTTTAATCAGTGAAAAGGGGGGGGGAGTCATTATCAGTGGTGCGCGGGGCCAGTGTTACTATGGAAATGGGTGTGGGATTAGTGTCCATCTGTCATTGTATGACCCCTCTTGAAAGGGCTCCATCACATATTATCCCTATGCGGCTGGCACACAGGCACACACACTCGCACGCACACACTTAGCCCTCATGTGCACTAAATAGGCTTCCCAGGAACATGCTGCAGATGGGACCTCATTTCTGGCCTGCTCTTTTTTTAATCAAGGGAGGGATGAGTCATTTTTATTAGGAGCTGTAAATAAATCTGCTGAAAATAAATGCCTAATGGGTTTGATTTCAGATTATTCAGAAAAATAAAAAAATATATATATATTTAATCATAGTTAATGCTTAAAGTGCTATCTTTTAAATACATGTAATATTTAGGGCAGGACAGAGAAATCTTCAGTTTTTATAACCCGTGACAATTATTTATCTTATTCCATTGATAGAACAGATTCAGTTTTTGTGATCTGTGGTTCAGAAACAGGAATGTCCCCTTTTCTATTCAGGTGTCTGATTTACTAAAATGTAAAGTGGGGTTAAATAAAATGAAGTGAATGGGCCAGATTCAGATAGATCAGCAGATCTTTAGATCCGCGTAACCTATCTGATTTACGATCCGCCGCCGCAAGTTTTTGAGGCGAGTGCTTAATTCAGAAAGCACTTACCTCAAAACTTGCGGCGGCGTATCGTAAATCCCCTGGCGGAATTCAAATTCCGTGGCTAGGGGGAGTGTACTATTCAAATCAGGCGCATCCCCGCGCCGATCGAACAGCGCATGTGCCGTCTGGAAATTTTCCCAGCGTGCATTGCTCCAAATGACGTCGCAAGGACGTCATTGGTTTCGACGTTTACGCAAATTACGTCCATCCGTATTCGCGAACGCCTTACGCAAAGGACGTAAAAAAAATTCAAATTTCGTTGTGGGAACGACGGTCATACTTAACATTGGCTGCGCCACATAGACCCAGGGGTAACTATACGCCGGGAAAAGCCGAACGCAAACGACGTAAAAAAAAAGCGTTGGGCGGTCATTCGTTTCTGAATCGACGTAAATACTAATTTGCATATTCCTCGCGTAAACAAACGGAAGCGCCACCTAGCGGCCAGCGTGAAATTGCAGCCTAAGATACGACGGTGTAAGACACTTACACCTGTCGGATCTTAGGGATATCTATGCGTAACTTGATTCTATGAATCAGGCGCATAGATACGACGGCGTATCAGGAGATACGCCGTCGTATCTCTTTTCTGAATCCGGCCCTCAGTTTTTGTGATCTGTGGTTCAGAAACAGGAATGTCCCCTTTTCTATTCAGGTGTCTGATTTACTAAAATGTAAAGTGGGGTTAAATAAAAATGAAGTGAATGTGTGCTTTCCAACCATCCTATTATGGCAAGAGAGTTTGTGGTCACATGATTATTAGCGTTTTACCGGAATTATATGGAGATAAAAATCACCATTTACTGCAATATTGTAGCTATTAAAAATGTATGTTTTTTTTTTTTTTTTTACAAAGAACCAACATAGGTACCTGAGCCTGTCTTTATATAAGCCTCCTGTAATCGCCTATAAAGCAGGGCTCAGACTGGAGAAATGAAGGGCAGTACTCTGAGCCAATGAGGGCTCTACAGCTTTTGTACAATGCTGTCAGGAGAGGAGAGCAGAAGGATGACATCATCAGTGTCCTGCTGCTATGTAATTGTCCTAGCACAGGCAGGGGTGGGTCCTGGACCAGGCTGTATTGGATAAACGCAGGGAAGTCTGCATGGAGGTCCAGGATTGGGCAGTGGTGTCTAAATCATAAATCGATTGGCAGGTAAAATATTTCCCCTATACATGTTTAAACTGTATATATAACTGTTTGCCTGGAGTTCAGCTTTAAAGCAGCGTTCCATCCAACCAGTGTTAATTTTGTTGACTAAAACGACTAAACCATGTTAGTCGACTAAATGAATACTATTTTAGTAGACTAAAATACGACTAATGCCCTGTACACACCATCGGTCTATCCGATGAAAACGGTCTGATGGATTTTTCCATCAGTTATCCAATGAAGCTGACTGATGATCAGTCGTGCCCACACACCATCGGTTAAAAAACCGATCGTGTCAGAACGCGGTCACGTAAACCACGTACGACGGCACTATAAAGGGGAAGTTCAAATACAATGGCGCCACCCTTGGGGCTGCTTTAGCTGATTCCGTGTTACCGCATGTTAGTAAAAGACGATTCGCACTTTTCTGTCTGTTACAGCATGATGAATGTGCTATCTCCATAACGAATGCTAGTTTTACCAGAACGAGCGCTCCCGTCCCCTAATTTAGTCTGAGCATGCGTGGATTTTTAACCAATGGACGTGCCTACAGACGATCGTTTTTTTTTCTATCGGTTAGTTAATCATCAGATAATTTTAAAACAAGTTCCTATTTTTTTAACCGATGGTTAAAAAACCGATGGGGCCCACACACGATCGGTTAGTCTGATGAAAACGGTCCATCAGACCGTTTTTCATCAGACAAACCGATCGTGTGTACGCGGCATAAAACTAAAACAATTAAGATGACTAAAATACGACTAAAACTAAAATGCCATTTTAGTCAAAGGACTAAAATGGGACTAAAACTAAAATGTTAGTTTTAGTCAAAAGACTAAAACTAACATTTAATTTGACTTCAAAATTAGCACTGGTCTGTAGTGCAAGTTCATACCTCAATACCATAATTAATAGCGTATTCGATTTTTCACTCCAGTAGTATATAATGAGTTTGTAAATTGTAGAGAAATGTTAACTTATGCATTACAATTTAATTACACCCATTCGATTTTAGACGACTAAAGTGTACTGGAGATTTAGTCGACTAAATGCATCTAAAACTAAAACAGATGCGGAAGACTAAAATGGGACTAAAACTAAAATGCCATTTAAGACTGAGGCCTCGTACAGACGACCCAACATGTCCGATGAAAACGGTCCGCGGACCGTTTTGAATGAATGAATGAATGAATGACTTGTATAGCGCAACGCATGCGAACTGAATCGCCTCTGGGCGCTTTTTCCAGCCAGTATCTGCTTGGCTGGTGCGGTCATTTTTACCCCGTAGGATCATGACACGCTAGGGACACACAGTCATACACACATATATACATATATACTGGGCCAATTTTGGACGAGATCCAATTTACCTACCAGCATGTCTGGGATCATTTGGTCTGATGGCTGTACACACCATCAGACCAAATTCCGCGCGGACAGAATACGCGCTGACGTGCGCGAACCCGGAAGTTCAATGCTTCCACGCATGCGTCGAATCACTTCGACGCGATGCGCGGGTTCTCAGGCCAGCGGACATGTCCGATAAGTCGTACTGACCATCGGACATGTCCGGCGGACAGGCTTCCAGCGGACATGATTCTTAGCATGCTAAGAACCAGTTTTCCGCTGGAAACCTGTCCGGTCGGCCGGAAAATTGTCCGGTCGGCCCTACACACGACCGAACATGTCTGCTGAAACTGGTCTGACGGACCAGTTTCAGCGGACATGTTCGGTCGTGTGTACGAGGCCTTAGAAGTTTACTGCCAAAATTAACACGGCATCCAACTTTACAAGGTGGTCTTAAACTAAAGACTACCCCTCGTTTTTGTATATATAAATATATATATATATATATATTTTTATCTTTCCTACCTTTTAAGAAGTACAAAGTGTACTTCTGTCCTAGCTGCGACGAAGTATGTAATTTCCTCTTCTGCAGCGAGCCCTCCTTCTTCTACCCCGCTGCATTCTGAGACCAGAAGACAAGTTGGGCATTCAGAAAGCACTGCGCAACTCGCGCTTGTGCATAAGCAAAGGCTCCACCGCTGGTTTCCCTTAGTAATGCCGGTGCCTGCACCCGAGCCAGTGGAAAAATCGGCCTCAGGGGCCGACATCACAGGCTCCCTGGACAGATATGTGTCCTTATTAAGAGTCAGCAGCTACAGTACTTGTAGCAGCTAAATTAAAAATAATAATACAATTTGCGACTGGAACTCCACTTTAAGTTGGACCCAGTGTAGGTAGCTAATACCAAATATAACTGCATGTATTACACAGATGGCCTTATTTAATAGAGGGTTCCTATTACTAAGTGCCATAACACATAGAGCTCTCTAAAGTCAGACTAATAGATGTATTCTGGTTGGTTGCTATGGGTTATTGCAATTAAAGAGAATCTGTGGGCAGAGAAGTGTGGGAGCAACCATTGCTGTGACATGGAAGAAACGTGTAGTCAGTTGAGTCTGGAAACAGTAAATTCCTGTTTTGCATACTTGTGTGTGCAGCCTTTTGCATTAGGGTGTGCTCTCCAAAGCTCGAACACACATGCCTTTCTCTGCAGCCTCAGCTGCACTGGACAGTGAATGAATGGGAAGTGCTCTGTGCTGCGTGGTTTGCCATTCATTCACAAACTGAAGCATAGTAAACAGTTATTACTATGCTGCAGTTCCGAATGCACACAGTGAGCGAGTGTGTTCATTCACAAATAGAAGAGGCCGGTAAATTACATATTTACTAGCCCCTTCCTCCATTTTCTATACTGAAACATCCCCCGCAGCAGCTGGGGGGAGAGGAGGGAAGCCAGCAGCACTGTGGGGCCAACACAAGGGAAGCTCAGGCAGTAGGGGGAATTGGCAATGCATGTAGTGAATAGGGTATGCCCAGGTACACCTCCTGTGCACGCCTGTGTTGTGTGGGGTCATTGATTTACTAAGTAGAAATCAAATGGCAGCTTTGCACCCTGCACTCAGGCCCGGATTTCCCACAAGGCCACTGAGGCCAGGCCTTGGGGCGGCAGGGCTCCAAGGGGCGGCAGTGGCATGGAGTCCCCCGACACCCGGAACATACAGTTAAGGGCGCTAAGTTATGGGGGAATCCGCTCGCTCGTTAACAAGTGATTGCGGCGATGTCGCCGAAATCACTTGTAAAATATGTGCTCCCGTCCGTCCTCCCCTCTCCCCCCACCCCACATACCTCTCTCTGCTGGCTCTGTCTTTGGGACTCTGTCCTCCCCCCGACCACCGAGTCTGTCTCCTGTACATGCTGCCGATGTATGAAGTGAGAGGGGAGAGCTGTGCTCTTCCCATCTCAGCTGTGACAGGAGTTCTAGCACAGTGCTAGGACTCCTGTTTTGGAGGTGACAGGGTCAATAAAGAGAACATGTCACCTCCAATTGCTATCACACAGGAAATGTTTTTCTCCTGTGTGATAACAAAAAAGTTAAGTGAAAAAAACAAATAAATAAATAATAAGAAATAATAATTAAATTAATAAAATAAAAAAGGAAAGAATAAGAAAAATAATAAGAAAATTATACAAAAATTAAAAAAAGTAAGCGACAAGCTACAAATAAATAAAAAAAGTGGTAAAAAAACAAACAAAACATATTTGAACTAATTCTGCCGCACATTCTCCGTTGATTTGGGAGGGGGGGGGTTCGGTTGGCAGGGAGGGGGTGCATTGTGGAACCTGGCCTTGGGGCGGTAGGGAGAGCAAATCCGTCCCTGCCTGCACCTTGCATATTTTGTTTCCCACAGATGAAAACTCTTTAAGAATAAGGCCACATGTCTCTGGTCACTCATTTTTAGTAAACTGGTAGACCGGATTCTTTAAAATATTATTTTAAAAAAAATATCTGAAGTCCTTAAGTTCTGGCTGAAATATTTAACTGAAGGGTATATTACATTTTGCTTTACAAAACCATTTTCTAGTATGCAGAATGTCTTTTATAATGTAAATTCCATTGAAGGTTTTGACTTTTTCCTGTGTTGTGTTGGAATCATAGGTGAAGTATTTTTCCCATTTGTAGATCACTAAGGAATACACCACAAATCACCTAGCACCATCTAGAGGCAGCTAGAAGATACTGCACCCTAATCATTATTGTTACTATCATTCTGTAGTACTTGAATTGTATTTACTGAAGTCAAGGTGCAGCTGTTCAGGACTGCAGTATATTAACACAATATGTATGAGATAGTATTTTAACAAAGTAAAATATTCAAATCATATTGCAACAACATTTTATTATCACTAATCTACAGTAACCTCCTTTTTTTGTTTCACCTGCATTGATAGAGCTGAATCAGACTCATTCAATGAGACAGTGTAGAGGGCAGTTAGGACCTGTAAAGTGCAGTAATCTATAACCACTCAACAGAAAGCATCTGTTTACTGATCTCACCATAGGAAACAGAAACCTGATTAGTTGCAAGAAAATACATTATCGATGCTGTTTGCACTGCTTTATTGAATAAGCTGAAATTTTGTTACTAGTCAGTTGCAATCACTTTAAGCAAGATTTGAGGCCCACTGGGCTTTTAAGTCTGAGTTTAAAGACAATAAAGGATTGGTGAATACCTGCTGGGATTTCCAAAGAAGAGAGCCTTAGGACAGTAGCCCTAAGAGGTATGAATAAGAAGTGGTGACTAGGAAGGAAAAATTAGGGTCGAAAGATATAAATATTTCAAGTCTTTTATATGGTGCTTGACACTTTGAAAAACAAGCAGCTCTTTTAGTTGATTAAATTGTTCTCCAACTTGCAACTGCTTGACAGCTTACATAGTACACTGGAAACATCAACAAGAACACCAGAGCACACTGGCATAGCACAATGAGGTCAAATATGATTCAGTACAACAATGGATCGCTAACATAAAATCCTCTTAGTTCATCATCGGAAAACTGCTGCCCTGGAGAATCCTTCAGGATACCAGGTTGTTTTATACCATATCATGCAAAAAAATGAAGAAGTTAGCTCTGTACTATGCCAAGCCACAAAGCTTCTAGTTACAATTTTCAAGATTATTTTATGTTGTGAGTATAAAATATATATTTGTTGTTTTAGCAAATCCATTTTGGTTTCGCTTTCTATGCCATGCCAGAACATTTTGGTTTTCTGATATTATCAATTTATGAATGAATCATGTATCTTAATGCATTTAAACGAGCATGATAAAATGTTAATAAAATATAATAATTCAGGAAGTCAAATAAAGCATATATATCATTTTAATATTATTCTGTTAAAACATTTGTCTTTGTAAAAGAAACCAGCCTACGACATTACTACCATGGCTAATCCTGTTTCAAGGGAAGACTTATGGGTATATGCCCAGGCCAGTAATGATGATGGCCCCTGTACATTATCTGTATCTTCACTGGTCCCCATGAGATCCATCCTCTTGACCTTCCATAAGTGTGAGTGGAGTCATTTTGTGCATATTTGTTGTCCTAATGACTAATGAGTCACAGTAAGAGACTCAATGTTCCACAAGGATTTTCTCTGTGACCTCTACTCCTGGTGATATCATAGACCATCATTTATTTTTCCAGATCAACACGCCGCGCTATTTCTCTTCATGAAGTACAATGAAAACAGATAGGTGGTAGTATAATGATCTCTTTTTGATCTAACAGCTAACCATAAACATGAGATGACAGCTGCAATAATCTCACGTCTATTGCGGCAGCCCATCCAGCTAGCCTACTGCTCTTGAGAGGAAAAACAATGGATCATATTAGTTTAAAGACTTCTTCCAGTCAGGCCTCGTACACACGACGGGACCTGTCCGATGAAAACGGTCCGCGGACCGTTTTCATCGGACATGTCCGCTGGGATCATTTGGTCTGATGGCTGTACACACCATCAGACCAAATTTCCCGCGGACAGGATACGCGGTGACGTGGCCGCGCCGATGACGCGGCGACGTACACGACCCTGGAAGGTCAATGCTTCCACGCATGCGTCGAATCACTTCGACGCATGCGAGGGCTTTCGGTTGAGCGGACATGTCCGGTGAGTCATACAGACGACCGAACATGTCCGACGGACAGGCTTCCAGCGGACATGTTTCTTAGCATGCTAAGAAACATTTGTCCGCTGGAAACCTGTCCGCTTGGCCGGGAATCCGGTCCGGTCGGCCGTACAGACGGCCCGAACATGTCCGCGGAAAACATGTTCGGTCGTGTGTACAAGGCCTCATTGTTGCACCTCTCTCCACCCACACACACTATGTTGTCAAAAGTATTGGGAAACCCTCCCAAATCATTGGATTCAGGTGTTCAAATCACCTCCATGGCCATAGATGTATAAAATCAAACACCTAAACATGCAGACTGATTCTACAAACATTTGTGAAAGAATGGGTCGCTCTCAGGAGCTCAGTAAATTCAAGGGTGGTACTGTAATAAGTTGCCACCTGTGCAATAAGTCCATCTGTGAAATTTCCTTGCTACTAAATATTCTACGGTCAACTGTTAGTGGTATAATAACAAAGTAGAAACAACTGCAACTCAGCCACGAAGTGGTAGGCCACGTAAAATGACAGAGCGGGGTTAGCGCATGCTGAAGCTCACAGTGTTCAGAGGTTGGCAACTGTCTGCAGAGTCAAGAGCTACAGACCTTCAAACTTTGTGTGGCCTTCAGATTAGCATGAATGAAGGGGCACTGATCAACCCCCCCCCCCCCCTTCGCAAACCGATTCCCTGTCTGGCTTCCCATCGACTTTGGAAGCCACAGAGGGAGTAGGAAAGGCTATATAAAGTCAATGGAGTAATTTAGTCCTTAAAATTACTGCACAGATATTGAGTTACACATCTGAAGTGTGAGAAAAGTAAATACAGGAAGTCAACTTCTTCCTAATCATAAGGTAAGAGTAATGAGAGAGATACTACAAAATGCTAAACTTGTTTCTTACCCTTTAAAAAAATGATTCTTTAGTGACCATGAATCAATATGTATAAATGATGTCACCATTATATTAGGCATGGCCTCATTTGTATTTCATTTCTGTTTTTGATCAGGTCCTTTGGAGTTGTCCTGTGGGAGCTTCTGACAGGGGAGATTCCCTACAAAGATGTGGATTCCTCCGCTATCATATGGGGTGTGGGCAGCAATAGCCTCCATCTTCCTGTACCATCAAGCTGCCCCGATGGATTCAAGCTTCTCTTGAGACAGTGCTGGTCAGTATAGTAGAGTGGGCATTCCCTCAACTTGCCTAAAATATTATCTTTACATGGGTTTGCAGGAGTAAATGGTTACTATGTACTAGTTGGGATTTAAATAGCTGATTCCTATGGGCGCAATTACACCACAGCTGGGCTTCTCAGGCACCAGAAATACAGGCATATTTTACACTGTACATCCATACACCTGAAAATGCATATGTGTGCGTGAGCTCTTAAGCCTCGTGCACACGCACGGTTTTCTTGGCAAGAAAACTGCTGGCAGAGCCTTCTTGTTGAGTATACCGAGCGTGTGTACAAGGCTTTGAGGTTTCTCGTCAAGAAAACTGCCCAGAATCTCGACGAGAAAAATAGAGAACCTGTTCTCTGTTTTCTCGTCGTGAGATTCTCGGCAGTGTTTTCTTGCCGAGAAACCTGAGCGTGTGTATACTTACCTCTCCATGGAAACCCGCGCATGCTCGAAATGACTTTGACACATGCGCGGTAGCTTCCAAGGAATAGGTAGGATAAAGCAAGATGGCGGCGACTGCATCGAATGTGACAAGCGCATGCTCATCATACTCTATGACATCACCGTATTCGTGCTATTCAAAAGAACGGCGTGAATTGAGTGTGTGTACACTCGGCCAGTAAGAGATTCTTGCTAAGAATCTCATCAGGGTAAACAACTTTTTTTTCCTGACGAGATTCTGGGCCTTAGTTCAAAAAAATGATCTGAATTGCTCCACCTGTTGTCATGGAATGACATTTATGACAGAAACGGGACACGCAGGATACTTTTTGTTTAAAGACCATGTAACCAAGATGATAATCATGTCATTTTGGTTACAATGATTGGTTGGCAATGGTTCTGCCCAGACACAGTGCAGGATGGCACATTACATTGTTTAGTCCATTGGATAGTCTTACCCACTTTTGCATTTTCCATATCCTATCCATAGGTGTGCTCAGCTTATTGCATTAGGGTGGGCACCCCAAAGCTCAGACACAACTGAACACCACCTGCTGTCACAGGAATGGGGCTCTGGTGGTGGAAGCCAGTTGATTGGGAGCATATTACGATACACCCTAAATACAGGTGTAACATGTTCCTAAAGCTGAACCTAGATTTTAATATAATGGGTGCATTTACAATGGCCACTGGCACCCCCAACCACCCACCTGGTGCTGCTCCTGGATAATGCTAATGCACATGGGGTGATTAGGGTGTGCCTAGGCACATCCTGTGAGCACGCCTATGATCCTATCATTGTATTGTCCATACTATAGCATAAAATAAAAAATATCAGGGAGAATTGGAACCCATCATAATAGTAACAGAAGGTATGCAGACTCAGGGAGTCAGGCTCAGATATGTAACTAATAGGCTTCCTGAGAGACGTAATAAATGGTCAGCTGGTTTAACTCTGCCATCTACCAAAAAAAGGATCCGTTTTGGGTGGGCGGACCTTTTATTTAAAAAAAAAAAAATTATTAAAACTGTTATTTTGTTCTTGGCAACAAATTATACAGAGTTTTTGCTAAAAGCTGAACTGCAGGTTTAAAAATAAAAAAAATCTAGAAAACCCCTGCAGTGGAGCCCCCGTACCACAAGGGTAAATGCTTGTTAGGTGTGGTGGTAGGGGAATAAGATGGAATACTAACCGCATTCCTCGCAGGCTTCCAATGCTCTCCTCTTTCCTCTGATGTTTTGGGTTGTGGGCAAGCACTCACCGCCTCACTTACAGTGCAAGATTGCCGGTCCTGCATTGTATGTGATGACATCAAAGTGCGACCGGTGGACAGAGCACCAATGAGAAGTGGCTTTGGGGGACTGGTCACATGGCTTGGTGGAAGCCTGCCAAAGCGAGGAATCGGGTAATGCCCCGTACACACGATCGGAAATTCTGACAGCAAAAGTCCAATGTGAGCTTTTGAATGGAAATTCCGACCATGTGTATGCTCCATCGCACTTTTGCTGTCGGAATTTCCGCCAACAAAAGATTGAGAGCTGGTTCTCACATTTTCCGACGGAAAAAATTCCTATCGGAAAATCAGATCATCTGTAGCAATTTCCGACACGCAGAATTCTGACACATGCTCGTAAACAATTTGACGCATGCTCGGCAGCATTGAACTTAATTTTCTCGGCTCGTCGTAGTGTTGTACGTCGCCGCGTTCTTGACGGTCTAAAGTTTAGAGAACTTTTGTGTGACCGTGTGTATGCAAGCCAAGCTTGAGCGGAATTCCGATCCGATCGTGTGTACGCGGCATTAGTATTACAGCTTATTCCTTAACCCCTAGACATAACAAGCTTCAGCCCTTGCAGTGAGGGGAGGCCCCACTATATAGGGTCATTTAAAAAAAAGTGAGGGTTTAAGCCTATAATTTATTACTCTTGACTCATTATATTCCATCTTAAACAGGAACAGCAAGCCAAGAAACCGACCCTCTTTCCGGCAAATTTTACTACATTTAGATATTGCCTCTGCTGATGTCCTGTCCACCCCACAGGAAACCTACTTCCAGTCACAGGTATGTCAATGTAAATTCACACCTTGCATTGTCGGGCACTTTTTCATCTGACACATTTTCCAGTTAAATCAATAGAAACACTTTTTTTCACAGTTTGCCTTAAGGTACCATGCACTTTACATGGCACATAAACGTGCATTGATGCGCAACATGACATCCATTACAATGCTTGTTGACATGTTTTAATGCATTTCCATTGATTTTATTCCAGCCTGTTTTTAAAGATGACAAATCGGGTATATTGGACCCACCATAGAACTATCAGTGTCAAAAAAGAAAATAACCATAGAGATACAGAAATGTTGTGAAGTTTTTTTGTCTTTTATAAATCCATATTTAAAATATCTGTAAACCTTATAACACTTTTGTTTGGATGTCATTTGCCAACTCCTGTGATATCCATACCATCCAAAACAATACACACATTTTCAATGATTTGGGTTGAATTTACACATATGCGGGTTTCTCTGCATCCAATTGCCATGACAGGTGAGTGTGATCAGCTCTCGATGGAGCCAGTTCACATAGGTATGGGGCGGGCCACGGAGCTTATTGCAGAAGGGGGTCCTGTGCACGTTTGGGTCCAATGTAGCTGCAAATTCGGGTAAAAATTTGGTTCTGAATCACACCTGAACCAGTGAACAGACACGCACCGAACCCCAGGCACGAACCCGTGACCGCACATAGGTGAAACCGGCTTAAATGGAAAACACTTTAACAAAAAATAAGCACATAGGTGTGAATCCAGCCTTATCTTGATATTTCCTGCTGGTAGAGTAAGGCCCCATACACACGGGAGGATTTATCCGCGGATACGGTCCAGCGGACCGTTTCCGCGGATAAATCCTCTCGAGGATTTCAGCAGATTTTAATGCGATGGAGTGTACTCACCATCGCATTGAAATCCGCGCAGAAATCCTCTGGCGATGACGTGTCGCGCCGTCGCCGCGATTATGATCATAATCGCGGCGACGTGCGCGACGCTGTCATATAAGGAATTCCACGCATGCGTCGAATCATTACGACGCATGCGGGGGATCCCTTCGGATGGATGGATCCGGTGAGTCTATACAGACCAGCGGATCCATCCGTTGGGATGGACTCCAGCAGATGGATATTTTCTGTATGTCAGCGAATATTCGATCTGCTGGAATCCATCCCAGGGGAGAAATATCCGCGGAAACAGATCCGCTGGCGTGTACACACCATAGGATCTATCCGCTGAAACCCATTTGCTGGGATTTATCTGCGGATGGATTCTATGGTGTGTACGGGGCCTAAGCATTACATATTGAATGATATTATTTTAATTGTTTTGGCTTGTATTGCTTTACAATTTTGCAGTCTGTATACAGCATCCAGTTATCATTCAAATCCTTAGCCTAGGTAGGACAATAGACTTATCTTAAGTTCTGTGGTGCCCAATCAAGGCAAGTAGCCCTATACAAAAAACAGAAGTCTTACCTTTCTCCACAGTACATGGCTCTCTTGGCATGAATAGAGGCAATACAGCCAGGATATTATACAATAACCTTTTAGGCTGGGTTCACACTGACGTAGCAGCTCACAGCAGGGGTCCGGCGCATCTCCATTTACTGTTTCAGGTTCTATTTCAGTCCGAATTGTTGGCTGAATTAGGACCTGAAACAGACCAGAAGATGCACAGGACTCCTGTGCAATTTGCACCGGAGCCACTCCGGGAATGTGTGAACCGGCTCCATAGAGAGACGGTCACAATCTCCTGCTGTGCAAATTGGATATGGGGAAATCAGGGGGTAGAGCAGGGGTGCCCAACCAATAGCCCAGGGGCCACATGTGGCCCGCGGAGCCCTCTGATGTGGCCCGTTACCTCCTGCTCTGGGATGGAATAGAATACTGTTATTAAAGGTCAGTTTATTACTAAAATCACAGTATATATGGGTATATATTTTCTGCAGTGGTTACTGGACTGCTTTCAAACTGATCCACAGGTGCAGACCAGTTTACCTGCGGGTTACCTGCACTGATCCATAGACTTCTGTTATTACCTGAGTTTGGTGAGCTTTCTGAAAGTGCACCAAACCTGCAGAATATAATAGAAGTCTATTGCAAAGTGCAGGAAAGACAAAGGTACACTGTGCTGCAACCACGGTGCGAGTAAACCGCAGCTCATCAGTGTGAAAGCAGCCTAGGGCCCCTTTCACACAGTCTGTCCAACAGTCCGACCTATTGGACCCTCCATTCACCTCTAAGTAGTGGCAGACATAAACCGACTTGTGTCCTACCTCCAATATGATCAGCTAAAAAGTATAGTGGGCTGTGTCAGTGTCCACTCTGCATATGCAGAACAGACACGAACATGCCATCCACCCACTCCGCTCATTGTGGCCCACAACCGGTTACCAACTCACTTAAGTGACCCTTGCTCTTCAAAAGGTTGGGCACCCCTGGGGTAGAGGGTAGAAATCGGAGGCATGAGTGGACTGGGTGAACAGGTAAGTATTGGGTCTCTTCCTTTAGCCCTCGTTCACATCAATGCGATGTGTCATGCGATTTGACAGTTCAAAATCACATTACAATTCACATCCTATTTTCAGCAATGAAACCGTTCATATTGGTGCGACTCAAGTCGCAGTAACTTTGAAAAAGGTACCTGCACTACTTTTCTGCGATTTCATTGCGACTTGTATTGACATCTCTTAAATGAAGTCGCAAGCTGCAATTATGTCGTAGATCCAAATTGCACTGATCTAATCAGAAGTAGTGAACCAGGTGCTTTTGGCCACGTACACACGATCGGTTAAACCGATGAAAACGGTCTGATGGACCATTTTCATCGGTCCAAACCGATCGTGTGTGGGCGCCATAGGTTATTTAACCTTCGGTTTAAAAAAAGCAATCTTGCGTTAAAATTTAACCGATGGATTGCTAACCGATAGGTCAAAACCGATCGTTAGTATGCAAAACCATCGGTTAAAAAGCCGCGCAAGTCGACGCATGCTTGGAAGCATTGAACTTTTTTTTTTCTGCACGTCGTTGTGTTTTACGTCACCGCGTTCTGACACGATCGGTTATTTAACCTAAGGTGTGTACGCGTGACGGACCATCAGTCAGCTTCATCGATTAACCTAAGACAACTATCCTTCAGTTCGTTTTCATCGGATGGACTGATCGTGTGTAGGAGGCTTAAGGTGCTTTCACGCTGCTCCTTTAAAAAAAATGCAGTAAAAACACATAGGTGTTCTTGCCACATGAAACTTGTGACTCAAAAAACTCACCGTGGGTGCAGTTTTTATGTTTTTTGATGTGTTTTGTATAGCAATCAATAAAAGATGCATTTTGGTGCACTTTTGAAAAGCGCACCAAAGATGCAGCATGCAGGACTTTTAAAAGCGCAACGCACTGGTGTTAGAGGTTTAATATGATTTTAAGGGATACATTTTTAATGCATTTTTTCTATTTTTTGTTAACATAAAACATATCAAAAATGAATCAGTGTGAAAGAGCCTTTACAGGAAGCTCTGTTCAATGCAGCCTTTTTGAACTGTTTCAACACAGAGGAACGCTTAAAAAAAATCCAGTCTCAGGCCTCGTACACACGGGCAAACATGTCCGATGAAAACGGTCCGTGGACCGTTTTCATCGGACATGTCCGCTCGGAGATTTTGGTCTGATGGTTGTACACACCATCAGACCAAAATCCCCGCGGACAGAGAACGCGGTGACGTATACGACACCGACGTTCTCTGACGCGGAAGTTCAATTCTTCCACGCATGCGTCAAATCACTTCGACGCATGCGTGGGATTTCGGGCGAGCGGACATGTCCGATGAGTCGTACTGACCATCGGACATGTCCGACGGACACTCTCCCAGCGGACAAGTTTCTTAGCATGCTAAGAAACTTTTGTCCGCTGGAAACCTGTCCGCTAGGTTGGAAAACTGTCCGGTCGGCCGTACACACGACCGAACATGTCCGCGGAAACTGGTCCGCGGACCAGTTTCAGCGGACAAGTTTGGTCGTGTGTACAAGGCCTCAGGGAACCCCTGCTAAAAATGACTATAGATACAACTCATGATACAATAGTGTGATGGTCATTAGAAAGAATGCTCTTTACACTTGTGGTCACTTGTTTCAGCAGCACTGTTATAAAAGAGTAGCTTTGAGAATGCAGACTTTTTACATGTGCCGGGTCTGACGCTGTCATCCTGATTTTAATGTATTTTCCTAGCGAGTCACTGATATAAGGAGGCATTCAGACAGTGAAATCTGGTTCCATCCATTTCTTCCATGTCTGTAGCTCTAAAGATAGTAAATGCAGAAAAAGGATGACAATCTGTATCCTTAGAAACCTTTGTAAATCAAGCTTGGAGAGGCTCCAGCAGCAGATGAAAGAACTGAAAAGGAATAAGAGATAAAAAGAAATGCTGCTGTAATCTGTACACTATATAATGTGAGTACATAGCTGCATATAAAAAAAAAGCAGCCACCACAGCTAGCTCCTATAACCTCATAGACTCGGGATAATGGTGGACAGTCACTAAAATGCCCCTGTGAAAGATCAATGTTTAGGCCCCCCCATTCAACTTCAGTACAGGAAAAATCACTTACATGCTTTGTACTGATTGGCATGTAGATAGAGGGGAGCTGAGCTTTGGTCTGTGTGACAGTGGAAGGGGCTCAACCACCCACATGCCCACATCTGCTATAAATGGGCCCCTAAGTCCCAGATGGCCCCTGTGCAGCTGGACAGTGTGCAAACGTTATACGTGGAGCATTGTACCCTTTGCACCATTGGTAGTGAGTGAGTAAGAAACTTATATAGCGCAACACATGCGAACTGAATCGCCTTTGGGCGCTGAATCCATTCTGTGAGTGCAACCCCTTGACCTTAGAAGAGATGGGTTTTAATCTTTCTCCTGAAGGCCAAGTGGTCTGACTCCAATCGAGTGGTGGTAGGCAGAGCAATCCACAGTCGAGGTCCCTGGACTGCAAACCTTCGATCTCCTTTGGACTTGTATCTGGCTTTGGGTATCTGGACAAGGTTTTGATTGGTGGATCGTAGAATACGATTGGGGTTATGAGCTTTTTTTTTTCCGCATAGATATTGGGGGGCGTTTCCATGAATGCACTTATGCATTAGACAGAGTGCCTTGAAGGTGATTCTGTCTGGCAGCCAATGAAGGGATCTCAGTGAAGGTGAGATTGATTCCCATGTTTTTTTCCCAGTCACAAGTCGAGCGCCGTATTTTGAACGACTTGCAGACAAGCGATTTGGTATTTGGAGAGTCCAAGGTAAAGGGCATTTGCATAGTCCAGTCTGGAATTGATAATTGTTCCCACCACGACTGCAACGTCTTCTTTCGGAATAAAGGGGGTGAATCTGCGTAGTAGGCGCAGCAGATGGTGCGATCCGCTGACTACTGACCCTATTTGTGCATCCATTGTCATGTAGGTGTCAAAAATGACTCAGAGACTTTTGACTTTGGCGCTAGGGGTGATGGATTGACCCAGAATGGGCGGGGGCGTCCATGTTGTTACGGGATGATTTTTCCGGTTGGCGTGAAACAGAAGTAGTCTCACCCAAGGTAACACACTAATACCAGACCCCAGAAACTTGGCAAATTATGCCAAACAGGTGCTGTATCTTTACATGTGTACAGGATACAATACAGTGGGGATAATATTTATTTGATCCATTGCAGATTTTGTAAGTTTGCCCACTTACAAAGAAATAAGGGGCCTATCATTTTTATCATAGGTGTATTTTAAATGATAGAGACAGAATATCAACCAAAAATCCAGAAAAACACATGATACAAATGTTATAAATTGAGTTGCAGTTCAGGGAGTAAAATGAGTATTTGATCCCCAAGCAAGACGTGACTTAGTACTTGGTGGAGAAACCCTTGTTGACAAGCACAAAGGTTAGACGTTTCTTGTAGTTACCAGGTCATGATCATCCTTACCCCATGAGGCAAAATTTGCATGGAGCTCCAGATTGAGGGCGATCGATGGTTATTTTGTATTTCTTCCATTTGCGAATAATCACTCCAACAGCTGTCTCCTTCTCGCCAAGCTTCTTGCTGAGTGTCTTGTAGCCCATTCCAGCCTTGTGCAGGTCTACAATCTTATCCCTGATGTCCTTTGACAGCTCTTTGGTCTTGCCCATGATGGTGAGGTTTGAACGGAAGAAGGTAGGGTTGTCCCGATACCACTTTTTTTAGGACTGAGTACGAGTACCGATACTTTTTTTCAAGTACTCGCCGATACCGAATACCGATACTTTTTTTTAAATGTCCCCCCACAAATGCAGCCATGTCCCCCCCCATATCCAGCCATATCCAGCCATGTCCCCCATATGCAGCCATTGTCTCCCCCCATATGCAGCCATTGTCTCCCCCCATATGCAGCCATTGTCTCCCCCCATATCCAGCCATTGTCTCCCCCCATATCCAGCCATTGTCTCCCCCCATATCCAGCCATTGTCTCCCCCCATATCCAGCCATGTCTCCTTACCTGCATCCTGCTGCCAGCCCGACTGGTTAATACGCGCGGGGAACATTACAGCTTTGAATAGCTGTAATGATTCGCGCCGCGCTGCGTATAGACACTCCCCCTTGCTCCGGATTGGACAGTTCACCCGAGCAAGGGGGAGTGTCTATATGCGGCAGGGCGGGAAAGACTACAGCTATTCAAATGAATGCTGTAATGTTTCCCGCCCGTATTTACTAAGCGGGGATGCGGCGGGATGCGTCGTAGCGGCGGGATACGGGGGGGGGGAGTATTCTATTTTGGTATCGGGGGTATTTGCGGAAGTACGAGTACTCCCGCAAATACTCGGAATCGGTCCCGATACCGATACTAGTATCGGTATCGGGACAACCCTAGAAGAAGGAGACTATGTGGACAGGTGTCTTTTATATACATAACATCTTCTTAAATTGACAGGACTAATTTGTGTACCACATGAGCACATACAGTCTGTAGGAGCCTTAATGATTGTTGGTTGGTAGGGGATCAAATACTTATTTTACTGCAAGTCAATTTATAATGTTTGTATCATGTGTTTTTTTTCTGGATTTTTGATTGGTATTCTGTCTCTATCATTTAAAATATGCCTATGATAAAAATTATAGACCCTTAATTTCTTTGTAAGTGGGCAAACTTATAAAATCTGCAGGGGAACAAATAATACAATTCCCCACTGTATGTACTTACTATACATTCTAATTTCTTACTTCTTGATTTACAGGTAGAATGGCGGGAAGAGGTGCGACTACATTTTGAGAAAATTAAGTCAGAGGGGACATGTTTACAGCGCCTGGAAGAGGAATTGATATCACGTCGCCGCGAGGAACTCAGGTGTGGTTTTGTATAAGAATGTAAGACTGATAATTACTTCTCACTTGACAGGGTAAATCTTGATTTCTCAGTAGTTTCCCTCATTACATCAGGTTTTGTTCCATGACAAATGGAAAAGGAACATAACCTGACAAGTGAGATTCAGTCTTCTTGTTCTTGATGTATGAAATCAGCCTCATGGGTCTACATGAGCAAATTGGTTTGGAAATATGGTGTAAATTATACAGGCTATAATAATTACAGTATCTCACAAAAGTGAGTACACCCCTCACATTTTTGTAAATACTTTATTAAATCTTTTCATGTGACAACACTGAAAAAATGACACTTTGCTACAATGTAAAGTAGTGACTGTACAGCTTGTATAAAAGTGTACTTTTTCTGTCCCCTCAAAATAACTCAACACTAGCCATTAATGTCTAAACTGCTGGCAACAAAAGTGAGTACACCCCAAGTGAAAATTTCCAAATTGGGCCCAAAGTGTCAATATTTTGTGTGGCCACCATTATTTTCCAGCACTGCCTAACCCTCTTTGGCATGGAGTTCACCAGAGCTTCACAGGTTGCCACTGGAGTCCTCTTCCACTCCTCCATGAAGACATCACAGAGCTGGTGGATGTTAGAGGTTTGGAGATCATAAAAAACTGGATGGCAGCTAACTACCTGCAGCTAAACCAGGCCAAAACCGAGGTTCTGAGATCAGGGAATATTCCTGAGGGACACTGGGTGTTATCATGGCCCGATGGGGCAGGGGTGTGCCCGCGGACGGCCGACACGGTGGGGACACTGGGGGTCCTAATTGACAGCGACTTGACGCTAATCCCCTATGTCGGTCAGGTTGTCAAGACCTGCCATTTTAAGATGCGGCTTCTTTACCGCATTTTGCCTTTTCTGTCAGATCTGGAGAGGATCTCGGTAGTGCGTGCTCTGGTCCTTCCACATCTGGACTATTGTAATGGTCTCCTGGCTGGACTGCCTCAAGTCCAGATTAGGAGACTTCAAAAAGTCCAGAATCAGGCGGTAAGGCTTGCATTAAATCTCAGAGGCCAGTGCCCCACCGCGAGACATCAGGCTGCCCTGCATTGGCTGCCAGTTGGTCAGAGGGTGCGTTTTAAAATTCTAACACTTTAGAAGCGTTTCACGGGCTAGGACCCGCCTATCTATGTGAAAAATTGAATAGACATGTTACTGGCCGCTCCCTTAGATGGAGCTGCCAATTCCGTTTGGAACAGCCAAAGAGTCGGCTGAAAAAATGGGGGGGCAGGGCTTTTTCTGTCCTTGGCCCGAGAGAATGGAATCTACTTCCCCTAATGCCCCGTACACACCATCACTTTATGTGATGAAAAAAAATTACGTTTTTAAAAACGTCACTTTAATTGACTGTGTGTGGGGGAAAACGTCGTTTTATGTCTTGTAAAAAACGACCAAAAAAAATTGAAGCATGCTTCAATTTTATGTGTCGTTTTTCAAAAGTGCACTTTTTACTTCACAGAAATTGACCGTGTGTAGCAAAAAACGTCGTTTTCTAAGACGTTTTTTCATCCACGCATGCCCAGAAGCAAGCTTCAATGGTAAAACGTGGTGGAACGTAACCTCACTTTGCAAGATCATTGTGAGAAAATGATGGTGTGTAGGCAACTTCGTCTTTGAAAATTGAAGTTTCAAAAACGTCGTTTTTTACTTCACAGAAAGTGTCGTTTTTTTTCATCACATAAAGTGATGGTGTGTACGCGGCATAAGTCTTAGACAGAGTCCTGACCTACCCACATTCAGGAGGGATCTAAAAACTTATCTGTGGGCAGAGGCAGATTGATAGGAAGAGTGAGGTTAGGGTCATTCTGGCGGGAAGCACTGCTAGATCTGTTGGGAATTGTGTGTTGTCTCTCCTTTGGTCTTATGTGATTTCTATGGTTTTGTACTGTATTGGTTTTATGGTGTTATATTGTTGTTTTATTATTTGATTTTAATTGTGGTACATATTGTATATTGTTACTATGTTAATTTATGCCTGTAACACTCGGTCCTGTTGTGAACTGTTAAGGTCTGGAAGCGTTTCGATACCTTCGGGTGATTCTACGCTATACAAGCAATAAGCAATAAGCAACTAAGCATGTACTTGCCTCGCTAACTTACGGCGGCGTAGCCTAAATGCCATAAGCTACGCCGCCGCAAGTATGCGCTCGCCATCCTGAATCTAGCTATAAAACTAGAAGCTTTGCTCCCGGCCTCCTATAAACTCTGCCCCCCCCCACCCCCCCCAAGTGACAGATGTCATGCTGGTTCACAAAAACGTAATGACTTATGCAGGAATAAAAATGGAGGTCACACTCTACAATATAATTTTGCAATCAACTTTATTAAGAGTCTGCATACAACCTGCCTCAGCTCCTCGCTCTGACATTGTTCACTCACTCAGAACTTAATTATTTAGACTTTTTACTGCCAGGCCAAATTTTTCATTTTTTACACACATGCTAAAATTAAAAAAAAAAGAATAATACCTGGTTGTTTTTCACCTTTTCACATTTAAAAAGTCAGTCCACCCAAAACATATGTCCGTTTTGATACACAGTACCTGGTTAGACCACCCATCATCTTCTTCCATGTCCCAGGGACTCCAGCATTCTTGCTGGTGGGGTACTTTGATCATTTGGATACGTTTTTGTGATGCAAAGCTTGTTGAGCTTATTGAATTTCCTGATAGTAGGGATGATCTCAGATATGTTCAGATCCTAGTCTGGACCAACCTAAGCAATCTTATCAATAAGCTGTCATCTGTACTATGTCGATCAAAAAAAGCCGAGGTATTCCCCTCTGCATACAGTATATACAATGGGCATGTATTTGTGCAGCTAAGGGGTGGGAAATGCCTCGGCAATTAATGATTAGTTTGGCACAGTGACCGTGTTCTGGCAGGATCACTCAGGTGGCTTGCGCCGTCGTATCTTAGGGTGCAATATTTAGGCTGGCCGCTAGGTGGCGCTTCCATTGTGTTTGGCGTAGAATATGTAAATCACTAGATACGCCTATTCACGAACGTACACCCGGCCGACGCAGTACAGATACGCCGTTTACGTAAGGCATTTTCAGGCATATAGTTATTCCATCAAATAGCTGGACTAGTAATGTTAAGTATGGCCGTCTTTTGAAAATTTTACGTCCTTTGCGTAAGTCGTCCGTGAATAGGGCTGGACGTAATTTACGTCCACGTTAAAACCAATACGTCCTTGCGGCGTACTTTGCCGCAATGCACACTGGGATATGTACACGGACAGCGCATGCGCAGTTCCTAAAAAAATTCAATCACGTCAGGTCAACCCATATTAACATAAAACACGCCCCCTCAGCCTATTTTGAATTAGGCGCACTTACGCCCGCTGCATTTACGCTACGCCGCCGTAACTTAGCAGGCAAGTACTTTGTGAATACAGTACTTGCCTTGCAAACTTACGGCGGCGTAGTGTAAATGCCATACGCTACGCCGCCGCAACTATGCGCCCGCCTACCTGAATCCAGCTAAAAGGCTAGTAATATCCAAAGTTCCAGAGACACCAAAGTACATCTACAGGATGGCTTTGTACTGTATGCCTGTTGTGACTAGCAGCTGCACAGCCACAATGGTTACATTTTCTAACAACTGTAGGGCTCTTTCACACGGGCGGACCGTATGTCCGCTTTTTCATCCATCCGTGTACGGATGAAAAAGGGACATACATTGGTCCCTATGAGATTGCGGGTGTCAGCGGATGAACATCCGCTGACACCCGATCTCACCCGGTTCCACAATCCTCCAATTCTGCAGATGGAGGAAAACCCTAATTTTCCATCCGTCTGCAGATCGGATCTGGTAAACACGGACAGGCGGTCCGTGTTCATCCGATCCCCCCATAGAGGAGAGCGGAGAAATGACAGGGACCGCCCTGTCATCCGCCGGCTCAGCAGGGATCAGCGGAGCGATCCCCGCTGAGCAAGCGGAGGTTCACAGGGCAGATCATCACTGATCCGCCCCGTGTGAAAGGGGCCTAAAGTGTTTTTCAAAAATCTGTTTTTTATTTAAATTTTTTTTAGTGGCAATGGGTTAGAACCCCTGTCATATTTGTATTGCTGTCTGTGTCCTGGAGAGATATACTTTCTCTTTTTCTCCTGGTGACTATTGTCTCTAATACCGAAAATTATGGAAAATCCTAACTTTTTGAGTCATCACCAAAACAGAAATTAGAGCGGTAATCTTCCAGTAGAGACGCTTGTTTTGGTGACAACTGTTTAATAAGGGATTTTTACTCACATCCACCTGTGTCTACAGTACAGGAAGTGAAGGAAAATCTTCCCAGTGGGACACGGGTTGGCAGAAAAAAAGAAAGCAAAACTGACAGGGGTATATAATTTACTATAGCGCTGATATGAATATTAAATTATGATAATTAATAAAAGATAAATAAATGATAAAAGCGGCAACCATTAAAAAAGTGTTCTGACACTGTGATAAATGTGATAAAATTGGCAATAGTGCGCTACAATCAACCTCTTATTGAACACAGGATAAAATACATATAGAGATAAATATATGTGGGAGAATGAAATAAGTGCAAATTAACCAGTTCCCGACCACCGCATGTACATATACGTCCACAATATGGCACGTACAGGCACATGGGCGTATAGGTACGTCCTCGCCTATTAGCGGGTGGGGGGTCCGATCGGGACCCCCCCCCGCTACATGCGGAGGTCGGGTCCGCTCGGGGAGCGATCCGGGACCACGGCGCGGCTATTTGTTTATAGCCGCTCCGTCGCGATCGCTCCCCGGAGCTGAAGAACGAGGAGAGCCGTGTGTAAACACGGCTTCCCCGTCCTTCACTATGGCGGCGCATCGATCGCGTCATTCCCTTTATAGGGAAGACACGATCGATGACGTCATTCCTACAGCCACACCCCCAAACAGTTGTAAACACATACTAGGTGCACCCTAACTCCTACAGCGCCACCTGTGGTTAACTCCCAAACTGCAACTGTCATTTTCACAATAAAGAATGCAATTTAAATGCATTTTTTGCTGTGAAAATGACAATGGTCCCAAAAATGTGTCAAAATTGTCCGAAGTGTCCGCCATAATGTCGCAGTCACGAAAAAAATTGCTGATCGCCGCCATTAGTAGTAAAAAAAAAATAAAAAATAAAAATGCAATAAAACTATCCCCTATTTTGTAAACACTATAAATTTTGCGCAAACCAATCGATAAACGCTTATTGCGATTTTTTTTACTAAAAATAGGTAGAAGAATACGTATCGGCCTAAACTGAGGAAAAAAAATGTTTTTATATATGTTTTTGGGGGATATTTATTACAGCAAAAAGTAAAAAATATTGCTTTTTTTTCAAAATTGTCGCTCTATTTTTGTTTATAGCGCAAAAACTAAAAACCGCAGATGTGATCAAATACCACCAAAAGAAAGCTCTATTTGTGGGGAAAAAAGGACGCCAATTTTGTTTGGGAGCCACGTCGCACGACCGCGCAATTGTCTGTTAAAGCGACGCAGTCCCGAACTGTAAAAACACCTTGGGTCTTTAGGCTGCATATTGGTCCGGGGCTTAAGTGGTTAATATTCTGGTGTCGTGTCCCAGTAAAGCATATATGAAAGGCCAGTATAATAGTACAATAAGTTGACCAATCAGTTTTTGATAGTGCAAGGTGTTGGTTATCAGATGATAGTCTTCCTAATAATCACTCCTGCTAGCAACTAATGCATCTGCCAATGATCCTGTTATTTTCCTTGAATTTTTCCTCTGAGTGTTCTTATGCATGTTGTTTCTCATACAAAACAAAAGAAATATATCATTGCGCAGTGAAAAAACTACCATTAGGGTTTCAATTTTTTTTTTAAATCCACTCACATTTAGACAAATTGTTCAGCGCATATTGTGAAAACGATCAGATTCAAATAGCGTGTGTCCTCACTCTGCATCCAGTGTAATCATACACGATAGATGTCGTCACTAGGCTCCTACCGACGCGTTGCGTCACATGTCAAGTGACTTTTTCAACTGACAGGTGTATAACTGACAGGGGTATAACCTTGCCAGTTTCCATACAGTACACAAAATAAAAATGTTTTTCACTTTAGATATATTTTTTAATTTTATGTACCCTAATGTAAATTGCATGTTTACCTTTTTTTCAAGGCATGCTCTGGATATTCGAGAACACTATGAACGCAAGTTACAGAGGGCGAATACACTATATGTGGAACTGAATTCTCTCATGCTTCAACTGGAGCTAAAGGAGAAGGAGCTTCTCAGGTGGGTAAAGAGCAATCTGAATTTGTTTGGAAACACAATTATATTTTACAAAGTAATAATATATTATGAGTTTAAATTGACAATTTTGCTCAATGTATCTGTTGGATACATTGCCTTGAAAAAGTATTCATACCCCTTCAAATTTTCCACATTTTGTCATGTTACAACCAAAAATGTAAATGTATTTTATTGGGATTTTATGTGATTGACCAACAAAAATTTTTTTTTACAAATAAATATCTGAAAAGTGTGGCATGCATTTGTATTCAGCCCTGTTTACTCTGATACCCCAAACTAAAATCTAGTGGAACCAATTGCCTTCAGAAGTCACCTAATTAGTAAATAGAGTGCATCAGTGTGTAATTTAATCTTAGTAAAAATACAACTGTTCTGTGAAGCCCTCAGAGGTTTGTTTGTAGAGAACCATAGTAAACAGCATCATGATGGCCAAGGAATACACCAGACAGGTCAAGGATAAAGTTGTGGAGAAGTTTAAAGCAGGGGTTAGGTTATAAAATAATATCCCAAGCTTTGAACGTCTCACAGAGCACTGTTCAATCCATCAGCCGAAAACGAAAAGAGTATGGCACAACTGCAAAACTAACAAGACATAGATAGATAGATATACTTTAAAAAATTTCCAGGTACTCTTTACAGCAGCAAGAAAACACTTCTCAACAAAAACCACACATACATACATGGCCGTCCACCTAAACTGACAGGCCGGGCAAGGAGAGCATTAATCAGAGAAGCAGCCAAGCGGCCCATTGTAACTGCCAGCCAAACGCAATATTTACTAAAGGCAAATCCACTTTGCACTACAAGTGCAAACTACAAGTGCAAAGTGCACTTGAAATTGCACTGAAAGTGCTCTTGGAAGTGCAGTTGCTTTAGATCTGAGGAGGACATGCAAGGACAAAAATGCAATTTAGCTTGCACACAATTGGATAATAAAATCAGCAGATCTACCCCTCAGATTTACAGAGACTGCACTTTCAAGTGCACTTGTAGTGCAAAGTGGATTTGCCTTTCAGAAATAACCCCCCATGGATCTAACACTAACCTCTCTATCCCTGTAAAGAAAAAATTAGTATACATACCTTTTTGGAAGCCAATCTGCTCCAACCTGATCTCCAGTGGCGGAAGCTTAGCAGAGGACACAGACTACAACGGCTGTGAAATTAATGGGAAGTGATGTCACCCATAGACTTACTATGGGGCTTCCGTTGTCATCCATCTCCTCTGCACTCACCTCTACAGTAAAGCTGCAGCTGACAGCTCAGCATGGGATCTGGTCGGAGCGGGTCAAATCGGCTTCGGAAATTTTCGTACAAAAATTCATAATCGGCTGTCGAAAAGTTGTGCACACACTAAACGAAAATTCTTGGTCGAAAATGTTCGCCTGATTTTCTTATAGTATGTAAAAGCCTTAAGTCGTTTACCTCTTTTGTTATCAATATTATTATATGTAATAAATGCCAAAATGAATCTGTAGTGCTAAAGAGTAAATTCTCCACAGGAGTATAGTAGAAAATGAAAACCAATGGAAAGCCGGTTATGCTCGTAAAGAGATTTCATTGAAGTACATTGCATTGTATGCCTAGTGAAATGCCTCTGTTATTTACAGGAGAGAACAGACTCTGGAGAAAAAACAACCAGCCATTCTGCGACAGCAACCCCGACCATCAAGCACTGTGGAAAAACTAATCAAGAAAAGAAATGTACCTCAGAAATTGTCGCCACATGGAAAGAGGTTAGTCACCCCACAAGTCATGCCTCTGTGATTCTTGACATGCCAGTAATTAAAAGGGTATTTGGAGTTCTACAAAATATTTTTACCACTTTGGGTGTTATTATATGTTAGTCCCTACCTTCCACAGCATCCAAGCATCTGGAAAACCCCCTCCATGCAGTTCTTTGCCGTGATTGATGGACTGAAATGCATTTACAAAAACCAAGGGATATCTATTTTGTTCCTGGAAAGCAATAAACTTTGGCAGCCCCAAATGTGACAATGCTTGGGCCTGGCTATGTGGGATATTTCAGAGAGCTCAGTGGTGTGTGAAGTATGGTAAGGGGACTTGCAGAAAATCTGGAATGACATTGTTTTATTTGGGACCTCTTCTGTCCCTCAGGTATTCAGTTTTCCGATACAATGTTTTTATTGACATAAAAAAAAGGAGAAACCAGATAACAAATCACACGTAAAGATATAAAATAAAAACATAAAGCGTGTTGTAAAGGAATAAATTATAGACTAACATTGACCTGCAGGCCGAGGCCGGGGGTCCGTGGGTTATGCCCGAGCCTATAGGCCCAGGAGCTAAAGTAGGTAAGGGGGAGCGGAACTAGCTGCAATAATGAAAAAAAAAAGTGAGACGAAAAGAAGGGGGGGAGGGACGGACACGAAAACGAACACACAGAAACAATGAAGGGAGGGGGGAGTGGAAAGCAGAGCGGCAGGCAAGAGGCCTTAGGTATTCAGTTTTGATAGGATAAAGATATGCATTTAAAGATTTTTCCTGTAATGCCAGCTGGTGATAAATTCTGGTTTTGTCGCACAACCTGAAAGTACAGTGATTTCAAATAATAATAATAATAATAAAGATTTGTTCACACACAAAAGCTTATGCAACAACTCTGGAAATGCTATTGCATTTCAGACCCACTGGGTAGCATATCCAAAATGTATTATGTTTGATTTTTTTTAACAATAAACCACAATGCAGGATATGGGAAAACACCCCTTTTAAAGCATTAACATGCATTCTGATTGTGTTACTAATTGCAGAGTACCACAGGCAGCATGATATAACACCACCAGGCAGCCTCTATTCAGCATTCATCATATGTTTTTTCCCAGAAAAAGTACAATTTAAGATTCCTATAGAGGAATGTTTGAGCTAATGCTATGATCCAACTACAGTAAGATGTTTTTCCTGTGTTAAATAGGCATGCATTATTTTCCTACATCATGTCTGCCATTAATATGCCTTTAATAATGTGCTAGAGCAATAACAACACACCAGCCAAAATGATCCTATAAGGGCAGGTAACTTGTTCCATTGGCAATGGTGGATTGAGCAAGTCAGCTGAAATTTCCCAATTCAGCCAAAACCATATATAACGCCATATATAACAGGGGCATAACTACAGGGGTCGTGATTGCGGCCCGGCCCCATGCTGCAGGGAGCCCATGCGGCCCCCCTGTATGCAGAGCAGGCGCCTGTATGAGGTAGCAGCACCAGCGCCTGGGTGGCTGGAGGACAGGTTTGGGTAGCGGAGCTCCCTGCCTTTCCACACTGGCTTTTATTCGCTTCCACATACATACCCCACCCATGTACTCGGGGCCGGAACAAGCGGGGGGCGACTGCACCTTTCCCTTTCGTCACAATTATACATCGTATGTAAAATATAGCAAGGTATCTTCTGTGTGCCCGACTAAATCTTGTTTCTACTGAACCTTATCTATGTTATTGTTCTTTGCCCAGTACATAATAACATTTAGCAAGGCTGTTTATTAGCTTTTGTGTAACTAATCCTAGAAGCTCAATGATACATCTTCATACAAACATTAATTACTATGGGGGAACTCTAGCAAGCCTTATAATGCATTGATATTATGGGGGAACTCTAGCCTTTCAATTATCTCCTTCTGCTGGAGGGATGTGATCGGGGCTCTATGTTTGGGTCCCCCTTGTTCACCCCACTACAGTCCTTCTAATCTTAAAGCCTTTGTTAATTGGATGGGGGGGGGGGATTTCCTGGATAGGGATCTCCTATTATTGATTTCTGGATGGATGGGAGGGGTACCTTCTAATCACCCCAACGCACTGCTTCTGTTCAGGGGTCTTCTTCTCCTGGTGGGGGGGGGGGCAGTATTTGTAGATGGAATCACTCCCGCGCACTCCTCTTGTTAAAGGGTCTCCTTCTGGGAGGGGCAATATTTCTGTAGGGATGGGTCCTTTCTAATCACCTCCATTCACTCCTCATCCTCTTGTTAAGAAGAGGGTTAGTATTCCTGGATTGATTGAAGGGGGTCCTTCAGATTACCCCAATGCACTCCTCCTGTTAAGGGGTCTCCTTCTCCCAGAAGGGGGTCAGAATTCTTGTATGAACGGAAGTGGGTCCCTTCCTCGGTGGTGGGCAATCTCTAAATATTATCCATGTACACCTAGAAATGTGTGTGTGTGTGTGTGTGTGTGTGTGTGTTTGTAGGATGGAGATGACTGACTCTGTGTGTGTGTGTGTGTGTGTGTTTGTGTAGGATGGAGATGATTGTGTGTGTAGGATGGAGATGACTGTGTGTGTGTGTGTGTGTGTGTGTGTGTGTAGGATAGAGATGACTGTGTGTGTAGGATTAGATGACTGTGTGTGTGTAGGATTAGATTACTGTGTGTGTGTGTGTGTGTGTGTAGTATGGAGATGACTGTGTGTGTGTGTAGGATGGAGATGACTGTGTGTGTGTGTGTGTGTGTGTGTATAGGATGGAGATGACTGTGTGTGTGTGTGTGTGTGTATAGGATGGAGATGACTGTGTGTGTGTGTGTGTGTGTGTGTAGGATGAGATGACTGTGTGTGTGTGTGTGTGTATGTGTAGGATGGAGATGACTGTATGTGTGTGGGATGGAGATGACTGTGAGTGTGTAGGATGTAGATGACTGTGTGTGTGTAGGATGGGATGGACATGACTGACTGTGTGTAGGATGATGATGACTGACTCTGTGTGCATGTGTGTAGGATGGAGATGACTGTGTGTAGAATGGAGGTGAGTGTGTGTGTGTGTGTGTGTGTGTGTAGGATGGAGAAGACTGACTGTGTGTGTGTGTGTGTGTGTGGGATTGATATGACTGACTCTGTGTGTGTGTGTGTGTGTGTGTGTGTGTGTGTGTGTGTGTGTAATGGAGATGACTGTGTGTGTGTAGGATGAGATGACTGTGTGTGTGTGTGGGATGGAGGTGACTGTGTGTAGGATGGTGATGACTGTGTGTGTGTGTAGGATGAGATGACTGTGTGTGTGGGATGGAGGTGACTGTGTGTAGGATGGTGATGACTGTGTGTAGGATGGAGATGACCGTGTGGTGTGTGTGTGTGTGTAGGATGGAGATGACTGACTCTGTGCGTGTGTGTGTCGGATGGAGATGACTGACTCTTTGTGTGTGTGTGTAGGATACAGATGGCTGTGTGTGTGTGTGTGTGTAGGATGGAGATGACTGACTCTGTGCGTGTGTGTAGGATGATGACTGACTCTGTGTGCATGTGTGTAGGATGGAAGGGTTTATTGTTTGAGGAAGAAATTGACTTTTTTGTGTAGGATGGAGATGACTGTGTAGGATGGAGATGAGTTTGTGTGTAGGATGGAGATTATTGACTCTGTGCGTGTGTGTAGGATGATGATGGCTGACTCCTATCTCGCCTAGGGATAGGGTACCCATCTCGCCTAGGAACAGGGACCCCATCTCCCCTAGATACAGGGACCCCATCTCCAGAGCATGCAGGCTGAGGGCTGTGTCCTCAGTCTTCTTTCTCTGCCTTAGAGGTGGAATATCAGATGTCTGCTTAGACCCCTGATAATTCACCAAAGCCTCTCAACGGGGATCCTAAAATGTTTTTTTAATAAATAATAACAAAATAGTGTAAACTAAATATAAAAAAAATAAATAAAAAAATACTGATACCAGTGGCGGAACCTTACATGGGTCATGGGCTCTGGTCCTTCATGGTTTCTTGCATCGGGACCCTGTTATATAAGTCTGGTATACGTATTTTGACAATCTCTGTTGCATTTTAGTTGCTTTGCTGCATTGCTTTCTGAACTGCATACTGCAGACAATGATAAAACATGTACCCAACCATGGGGGTTCTAATTTTAATGGAATCACCAGTGAGATTTCTCTCAGTTTGCATCAGAAATTTTTAGTTGCAGTAAGTTAGAGAAGTGAATCATTAATTAAAGCAAGATTCATTTTTTTATTTATTTTTTCCAGGCCAGATATTTTGAAATCTGATGTGTCTAAAGACTCTATCCTGTCCCCCTCAACACCATCTGGTTGCCAGAAACTGCCACCTTCTCCAGGACGTGGTCGTCGGGGAAAGCCTCGTTATCGTAAAGCAAAAGACATGGTCAACCTGAGGGCAGCAGTGACTCCAGAGCCAACGCCACAAAGTCAGCCACCACCTCGTGACCCACACCCCTTATCTTCTTCCAGCCCCGATCTGCTTTGTACCCCTTTGGAAGCAGAGGCTCGTAGAGGCAGTCAAAGTGCAGAATGTTCTCCAGTCCGTTCACTGCCTGGACCACCAAGCCCCGACTCCCCCTCAGGAAGAACTTCTGGGGGCAGAGCAGCTAGAGGTGGACAACATCTGACACCAGCAGCAATGCTCTACAGAGCTGCTGTAACTAGAAACCAGGTATGTATTTAAAACGTATACAAAATATAAAAATATATACTGCGCTCATCCAATATAGTGTCAAAAGGTGGCAGCCAACACAACAATAGAAAAGATTGTGTAAAAAATGCGAAGAATAAAAGTGCAGCGCCAAGTAAAAAGAGAAGAAGCCTAACCCTGGCCAGGATAGGCTATTGGGATAGGACGGTTAGTGCAAGAAACATGAACATGCGTTAAACATGTATGATTGCAGAAACTGATATTAATGAATATTATAAAGTCCACTTTGTAGTCAAATAATCAAAATCGTGAAAACACCATAAAAAATGCATGTGAGAGTGCATATATTTAAATAATGTCCATCCATATATAATCAAGCCGTCAGAGCATGTAGGAGAGATGATGACTGTTATCTTCCCAATATCACCATATCTGGAAACAAAATCCAAAGTATTCCCAATTCACAAGGCAAGAAATGGATTGAATACTCTTACCGGATGTGATGGACCCGGGAACACCGTACGTTGGTGGGTCAAGTGCGCTTGGTCAACCCAATGAATGGGGAGCAGCTCCTCTCAGTAGCTCAGGACTGTAGTTCTCCACGAAGTAGTAATCCGAATTGACTCTGGACAACGGAAGTGATGAATCACTAGTTCCTTAAAGGCTTGGGATGGACTCACCAAAGAAAAGGAAAAAACAAAAGAGGATGCCTCCTCATAGTGTAAAAAATGTTGATACAAAATTTATTGTTCAAAAGGTGCAAACCAACATGAACACACACAGTAAAAATGCGTAAAATCACCACAAAAAAGGAAAAGGCAAGAAATGTATAAAACGCATGTTCATGTTTCTTGCACTAACCGTCCTATCCCAATAGCCTATCCTGGCCAGGGTTAGGCTTCTTCTCTTTTTACTTGGCGCTGCACTTTTATTCTTCGCATGTATTTAAAACCTTTAGTTCACAGAAGTTTGATAAAATCCGAGGGCATATTTAAAAAATCTATTCTATTTTGACAAATACCTCTGTCAAGCAGGATTATATGGAAAATGGGAGGTAGGCCTCCAGGAGACTATTGAGCTGGTGTGCGTTTAGTGTGCAGTTTTGTACGACATAGGCAAAACCTCATAGAGAAAAGTGGTGGGTGCAAAGTGCATTTTGCCTGTTGCCTGTTTAACATCTTCCTGTTTATTACTCTCCTGAAGGATCCAACAGATGGATACCATCAATGCAATTGACACCA
This sequence comes from Rana temporaria, assembly GCF_905171775.1. Taxonomy (NCBI): domain Eukaryota; kingdom Metazoa; phylum Chordata; class Amphibia; order Anura; family Ranidae; genus Rana; species Rana temporaria. Next base: position 104,950,837 of record NC_053490.1, on the reverse strand, counting down.
CAGTGCCAATGCCCATATGATGCTTAAGGTACTATTACTATGTGTACCTTCCCAAAGGCCCAACATTAGAGGAGCACTATGTGGGCATGAGGTTTTTTCTTTTGACGCTTGTATGTATGGAGCCTTATACTAATGTCTGTAGACAACATTGAAAAGTAAGTAATTTGTTTGTTTTTTAGAAGCGAGGTGTGTCCTCTGAAGAGGAAGAAGGAGAGGTGGACAGTGAGCTGGAGATGGAAAGGAAACAAAGGTAAGTGATCATGGACCCTGACCTGTATTTCCCACAAAAGTCTTAGGCCCCTTTCACACATGTGGACTGTATGTCTGCTTTTTCATCCATCCGTTTACGGAAGAAAAAGGAACATACATTAATCCCTATGAGATAGCGGGTGTCAGCGGATGAACATCCGTTGACACCCGATCTCATCAGTGTCCGCAATGCTCCGATTCTGCAGAAGGGGGAGAACCCTATTTTTCCATCCATCTGCAGAGCGGATCAGGTGAACACAGATAGACGGTCCGTGTTCATCTGATCCCCCCCATAGGGGAGAGCGGAGATCTGACAGGGCGGTCCCTGCACAGTGTGTGGGGAACCGCAATGTCATCTGCCAGCTCAATGGGGATCAACGGAGCGATCCCCGCTGAGCAAGCGGATACACATGTACGGATCCTCACGGGATCTATACATGTGAAAGGGGCCTTAGGCTGGCCATACATTATACAATTTTCTCGTACAATTTTCCTTTAGATTTATCAAAACCATATAATATGAGGTCACACCTAAACACTTTAAATTTGTATGTAATCAGGCAGGCCCTTGTACTACATCGTTGAAGGTAAATCTATAGGAAATTGAATAAGAACATTGTATAATCTATGATTAGTTTTACAGTAGGCCTCTTGGGGCTCTCCTCTTAAAAGGGTGTTAGCCCATATACCACTGCTCCATGGGCAGTATCTCACATACAGCAACTCTCTCAAAGATACTGAAGCAGGCTTCAATATCTCCTTCAGAGACCGTTTCCGTAATGTGCTCTGCAAGAGCTGGCGAGGTCTAGACATCAGCTTGTGCCTCCATCTGCCTCTCCAACACCTGTACCTGCTGCTGTAGAGACAAGTTCACTTGCTGTTATGCCTTCAAAGAGGCCTGAAGGGCTTTAGTCAGCTGTTGCATCTGCTCGGTAGTTGCCCCCCCCTGGCGGTATTCCCGAGCCTGACTCGGGGTTACATTTTTGTGCTGCGATCGGTAACCCCGAGTCAGACTCGGGCTCGCCTCGCAGCATCCATAGGCAGGGTTTACTTACCTTGTCCCTGGATCTAGCGATGCCACCACGCTGTGTGAGTGAGCGGGTGCTCGCTTGATTCACACAGTGCCTCTGTGTGCCGCCGATCTCTGTTCCCTGCGACGTTACGACGCACGGGAGCGGATAACGGCGCCAAATTCAAAAAGGTAAACAAACACCTTACATACAGTATACTGTAATCTTATAGATTACAGTACTGTATGTAAAAAATACACCCCCCCTTGTCCCTAGTGGTCTGCCCAGTGCCCTACATGTACTTTTATATAATAAAAACGTTTCTTTCTCCCTGCAAACTGTAGATTGTCCATAGCAACCAAAAGTGTCCCTTTATGTCAAAAATGGTTTTAGAGCAGCTAGAAAACAGCGATAATAAATTATAATCACTTGCAGAATTGTGCGATAGCGATTTGTGGGGAAATTCGTCATAAAAAAATAATGATATCGACAATTCTGCAACTGAGCAAATTTCAGTGATTTTGAGTTGATTACATTATTGAATAATTTTTATTATAATTATATTATTATTTGTTAGAATTATTTATAATTATTTATTATATTAGAATTTATAATTTTGTTTTTAAAAAAATGTCATACCCGGGATGCCTACTAGACTCCTGTTTGGTCAGATTTAAGTGAGTTATTCCTAAAAATTACAGGCCTACAATATAAAATGCCAAATTTCCTTTCAAATAATGGTACCGCTTTCAGCACCTAAAATCGGAAATAATCATACCACTAGGGAGGTTAAAGTTATTGTATACGATCACCTTGTAAAAAAAAAACATTCCGTTTAAAATAAAAATGAAAGGCAAAAAACTTTTTTCCCTTTTTAACCACTTAAGCCCCGGACCAAAATGCAGCTAAAGGCCCAGGCCAGGTTTTGCGATTCGGCGCTGCGTCGCTTTAATAGACAATTGCGCGGTCGTGCGACGTGGCTCCCAAACAAAATTGACGTCCTTTTTTCCCCACAAATAGAGCTTTCTTTTGGTGGTATTTGATCACCTCTGCGGTTTTTATTTTTTGCGCTATAAACAAAAATAGAGCGACAGTTTTGAAAAAAATGCAATATTTTTTACTTTTTTCTATAATAAATATCCCCCAAAAATATATAAAGAAACATTTTTTTTCCTCAGTTTAGGCCGATACGTATTCTTCTACAAAAAAAAATCGCAGTAAGCGTTTATCGGTTGGTTTGCGCAACATAATAGGGGATAGTTTTTCTGCATTTGTATACATTTTTTTTTTTTTTACTACTAATGGCGGCGATCAGCGATTTTTTTCGTGACTGCAACATTATGGTGGACTCTTCGGAAAATTTTGACACATTTTTGGGACCATTGTCATTTTCACAGCAAAAAATGCATTTAAATTGCATTGTTTATTGTGAAAATGACAGTTGCAGTTTGGGAGTTAACCACAGGGGGCGCTGATGGGGTTATGTGTTCCCTGAAGTGTGTTTACAACTGTAGGGGGGTGTGGCTGTAGGTGTGACATCATCGATTGTGTCTCCCTATAAAAGGGATCACTCGATCGATGCAGCCGCCACAGTGAAGCACGGGGAAGCCGTGTTTACATACGGCTCTCCCCATTCTTCAGCTCCGGGGAGCGATCGCGAGGGGGTGGCTAGAAACGAATAGCCGCCCCCTCATCCCGGATCGCTCCCAGACGATTTCCAACCGCCGCATGTACCGGGGGGACCCGATCGGACCCCCGACCCGCGGAAAGGCATGGACGTACATGTACGCCCATCTGCCTGTACGTGCCATTCTGTGGGCGGCGGCGGTCGGTAAGTGGTTAATAAGTGATCACATTCCCTCTGTTCTCAGCTGCATAAAAGCTAGGGGGAGGAGAAGCAGCCTCAGGATATGTCTAATCATTGGAGGAGAGTACACTCAGTTCCCAGCATAGCTAGAGAAATGACCATGGTGTGCTCTCCTGTAGTTTGGTCAGTTTTTAATAGGAAAGCAAGGGGACTGGCAGGAACACCAGGGATTTCACACAAAGGAAGCAATACAAAGAGAACAGGATACTTTCTCATACAAGTACACGGTACAGCAGGTGTTCAGTCGATTACTGCAAATCGTCGGATAATGCCTCGGACGATCTGTGAATGTGCAGTAGTGACGTCGCCTCCAGTTGATCTGCCGACTAGCTGGCGTGACGTTAACACTGCGCATGCGCAGATTGTCGGAGGCATTATCTGACCATCTGCATTAATCGACAGATCAGTGGGATAGTCAAGAGGGTTGTTGTGTTGGACTATGCGCAATACAAAGAGTGAGCAGTTGGCACTTTGAAGGGAGAAGCTGGAGCCCATCTCCTAGGTAACAGCGCAGTGTATCGTGAAGGAGAATGGTGGAGGGGAGCTGAGGAAGAACAGTGCAATGACTGGTGTTCTGTTGATTACTCGCGCTTTGCTGATCGTCGGATAATGCCTCCGAAGATCTGCGCATGCACAGTGTTGGCGTCACGTGAGCTGATCGGCAGATCAGCTGGAGTGAATTCACTACTGCGCATGCACAGATCGTCTGAGTCACTATCCGCATTTGCATTAATCGACAGAACAAAGGCACATATCAGGTATATGAAGCGTTGGGGTAACAAACGCTTTAAGCAGGTTGTTTCTTGTTGGTTAGTATAACCTCTCTTTAATTTATAGCTGTGCATGTCCCAGGGTGGGTGCTTTGTAGTATAGAGTAAGGTACCACGCTGTGCAGAGAGAGCTTGAGGAAGCAGTGTGGCTTCCACATAGATTTGTAATTACATGCCAATGACACCTCTGCTTTTAATACAGAGAGGTTGATTTACTTAGACTGCTTTCACACTGGGGCGTCGGCGGTGCTTTACCGTCGTTTTTGCAGAGGTTTTCGTTTTTTAAAGGGTTAAAATTGCCCGCAAAGTGGCAGTTCAGTGGCGCTGCCCATTTCAATAGGCAGGAGCAGTGCAGGAGCGGTGTATACACCATTTCTTCACCGCTCCAATGATGCTGCTTGCAGGAGTTTTTTTAACGTCCTGCCAGCGCACTCTGGCTGTCACACTGAGACTGCAGGGGAGCCGTTTTTCAGGCACTATTTTTATGCCAAAAGCTCCTGAAAAACGCCTCAGTGTGAAAGGGGTCTAAAGGGAAAAAGTCTGTGCACTCTGCAAGTACAGTTGCTCCAGAGCTTAGTAAATGAGCAGAAACTCTGCTGACTTCCATCATCCAATCATGTGCAAGCAAAAACGCTGTTCTTTTTATTTTCCTTGCACGTGATTGGGTACTCCTCTGCAAAGTGAAGCCTTACCTCATTTACTAAGCTCTGGAGCAACTGCACTTTGCAGAGGGCAACTGGACTTTGCAAAGTGGACAGTCTATTTGCCTTTAGTAAATCAACCCCATAGGCCCGGATTCACAAAGCACTTGCGCCAACGTATCTCAAGATACGCCACGTAAGTGCAAATATGCGCCGGCGTATCTGTGCGCCGGACCCACAAAAGTAAGATACGCCTAAAAACAGGCTTCATCCCGCCGACGTAACTTGCCTACGCCGGCGTAGGGTGGGCGCACATTTACGCCGGACGCATGGTGGTGCTGCCATTAATTAGCCATTCAAATATGCAAATGAGGAAAATACGGCGATTCACGAACCTGCGCGCGACCGACGCAGGCTACGAGGGGTGCGCGTAAGTTGTACGTCCGGCGTAAAGTTAAGCCCCATAAAGGAGGTGTAACCCAGCAGCAGACATGTAAAGGTCTGCATCAGGGAACACAAGCCAGCGTATTTTACGTTGGACGTGTGTCTGGATGGGCGTAGATTACATTCATGGCGTAGGCAGTGATCCGACGTATCTTAGGTAGTTGTTCCGACGTGGTTATGAGCATGCGCACAGGGATGCGTCCACGACACGACGCATGCACAGTTCGTTCAACGTACTTGTCTGGCTCTCAAACCATCATTTGCATGGGGTCACGCCTCATTTGCATGTGTTTGCATGGGGCAAGCCCACTTCAACCTACGCCGGCCTGCGCCTTCGAAACCTACGGCACGCCGACGCAGTGTTGGGAGCACTGGCTTCCTGAATTCCATGCTTGCCTCTCTGTGTTCCGTCGGCGTAGCGTACATTGGTTTGCGCTACGGCGGCGTAATGTGCACCCGTTCTCTGTGAATCCGGGCCATAGTGTTTAAGTAGGGCTGGCTATTGCTTCAATTTGGATTTATATAGTGTCACAGTTGGCCTTGCACTCTTTTGTACTGGCTTTGGGCATTAGTGCAGGACAAGTCGATGTTAAATAAAGCAGACTTCTGTTTTCATTTAAGGAGCTTCTAGAATCGATAAACGTAACATTTCTGCCTACGTTGGAATAGGGAAGAAAGTATTACACAGACCAGGACCTGACACTTTAAACAATGTTATGTCTGTGCCTGCTCCTTCTATTACATCAGTACACAGAGCAAGACAGGCTCTTGCTACTCACATTATAGGAGCAGAACCTGTTCCAGGTCTGCGTAGATGTGATATCTCAAGGAAGAAGACTATTTTCCTATTTTTTTTTAAGAGAAATGGTGAATGTGTTGTAAAACCTAAAGTGTCCTGCTCAGTTTTATATTGATTGTTTCATTGTCCTGTGCAGGTGGCAAGCAGGGATGTCCCAGCATCAGTCTCCAAGTTCAGAAAACCTATCAGATGGGGAAGAAGGGAACACTACAGATCTCTCTCACAGTGTCACCCCTGATGTGCTCAGCACCAACACTGACGAACGTCCAGATGAGCGCTCAGAAGACCTTGCATCCCAAAGCTCAGAGCCTCCATTGGATCTCCTGACCCAGTCTGATGGCCTGTCTGAAAAAGAAGCTGTAGTGCAGAAGGTGAAGACACAGCTTAGCAACGAACAAACGGCAGCAGAGGTGAGCTATAGGAAACAAAATAGGATGAAATGATCCAGGGACATAACATTGAATTTCATGCAGATACAAAAACATTGGTTACTGTATGTAAAATGGATGTAAGTACTGGATTTCATAGAGGATCCAGAAACTGAAAAGATCTGAGTTACAGCTCACTGGCACCATGGCTGGTGATTGGCTGCAGGATAGTAAAAGTAATGTGTACAGCTTGTTGCTACTCCTCCGGATCAAAAGACTGGCAATAAAAAAATCACAAATATTTTGGCAGTTCCCTTGTACTGTAAGGCCCCATACACACGAGAGGATTTATCCGCGAATACGGTCCAGCGGACCGTTTCCGCGGATAAATCCTCTCGAGGATTTGAGCGGATTTCCATGCGATGGAGTGTACTCACCATCGCATTGAAATCCGCGCCGAAATCCTCTGGCGATGACGTGTCGCGCCGTCGCCGCGATTATGACGCGGCGACGTTGTCATATAAGGAATTTCACGCATGCATCGAATCATTACGACGCATGCGGGGGATCCCTTCGGACGGATGGATCCGGTGAGTCTATACAGACCAGCGGATCCATCCGTTGGGATGGATTCCAGCGGATAGATTTGTTTAGCATGTCAGCAAATATTTATCTGCTGGAATCCATCCCAGGGGATAAATATCCGCGGAAAAAGATCCGCTGGAGTGTACACACCATAGGATCTATCCGCTGAAACCCATTCGCTGGGATTTTTCAGCGGATGGATTCTATCGTGTGTATGGGGCCTTACTAGAAATCATAGGATGCTGTAAGAAAATTAAATGGGACCTTACTGAAAAAATAATAATTCAACAGCCTGCTTCTATAACATTGACAGCCATGTGCCTATTGCACAGATAAAGCTGGTTGTTTAGTGTTGGCGGGCAGAAGTTCATTACACACTAATCATGCCCATTAAAAGAAACTTATGGCCAAAGCTTTTTTGACCATACTTCTCTTGTGGGTCACAGGATTGCACTTGCTTGTGCTCTACTATGACCCAGAATCAGCCCATAGCGGGTAAAGGGGTTAAAAAAGGCTTGTGTAGTTTATATGTTTTTCCCGTACTTGTGTACTTTGATTTTCTCTAAAATGAGAATTAGTTTTATTATGATTACAGTAAGGACATTCGATTGTAGGCTGTAGTGAGGCAAGGGAAGATGTAATAGGATCTGTATATTCTGTAAATATCTAATATGTCAACTTTACATAAATAGTAATAGAATAGTAAATAAATAAACTCACCGACCACTTTATTAGGTACACCTGTTCAATTGCTTGGTAACACAAATTGCTAATCAGCCAATCACATTGCAGCAACTCAATGCATTTAGGCATGTAGACGTGTTTAAGATGACTTGCTGAACTTCAAACCGAGCATCAGAATGGGGAAGAAAGGGGATTTAAGTGATTTTGAATGTGTCATGGTTGTTGGTGCCAGACGGGCTGGTCTCAGTATTTCAAAAACTGCTGATCTACACACACTGCTGATTTTCACAGACAACCATCTCTGGGTTTTACAGAAAATGGTCCAAAAAAAGAGAAAATATCCAGTGAGCGGCAGTTGTGTTGACAAAAATGCCTTGTTGATATCAGAGGTCAGAGGAGACTGTGCAGACTGTTTCGAGTCTATAGAAAGGCAAAAGTAACTCAAATAACTACTTGTTACAACCAAGTTATGCAGAATACCATCTCTGAATGAACAACACATCACACCATGTAGCACATGGGCTACAACAGCAGAAGACCACACGGGTGACACTCCTGTCAGCTAAGAACAGGAAACAATTCGCACATGCTCACCAAAATTGGACAATAGATGATTGTTTAACCACTTGCCGACCTCCTCATGTACATATACGTCAGCAGAATGGCACGGACAGGCACATGTACGTACCTGTACGTGCTCTGCTTGACGTGGGTCGGGGGTCTGATCGGGACCCCCCCCCCCCCCCCCGGTACATGCGGCGTTTGGGTTCCCTCGGGGAGCGATCCGGGACGACGGCGCGGCTATTCGTTTATAGCCGCCCCGTCGCGATCGCTCCCCGGAGCTGAAGAACGGGGAGAGCCGTATGTAAACACGCCTTCCCCATGCTTCACTGTGGCGGCGCATCGATCGAGTGATCCCTTTTATTAGGGAGACTCGATCGATGATGTCAGTCCTACAGCCACACCCCCCTACAGTTGTAAACACACACTAGGTGAACCCTAAATGTTACAGCGCCCCCTGTGTTTAACTCCCAAACTGCAACTGTCATTTTCACAATAAAGAATGCAATTTAAATGCATTTTTTGCTGTGAAAATGACAATGGTCCCAAAAATGTGTAAAAATTGTCCGAAGTGTCCGCCATAATGTCGCAGTCACGAAAAAAATCGCTGATCGCCGCCATTAGTAGTAAAAAAAAAAAAAAAAAAAAATGCAATAAAACTATCCCCTATTTTGTAAACGCTATAAATTTTGCGCAAACCAACCGATAAACGATTATTGCGATTTTTTTTTACCAAAAATAGGTAGAAGAATACGTATCGGCCTAAACTGAGGAAAAAAAAATTATATATGTTTTTGGGGGATATTTATTATAGCAAAAAGTAAAAAATATAGAATTTTTTTCAAAATTGTCGCTCTATTTTTGTTTATAGCGCAAAAACTAAAACCGCAGATGTGATCAAATACCACCAAAAGAAAGCTCTATTTGTGGGGAAAAAAGGACGCCAATTTTGTTTGGGAGCCACGTCGCACGACCGCGCAATTGTCTGTTAAAGCGACGCAGTCCCGAACTGTAAAAACACCTTGGGTCTTTAGGCAGCATATTGGTCCGGTCCTTAAGTGGTTAAACACCACGGCCTACCTGAGTATTGTTGCTGACCATGTCCATCTCTTTATGACTAAAGTGTAGCCATCTTCAGATAGCTCCTTCCAGCAGGATAATGCACCATGTCACAAAGCTCAAATCATCTCACCACTGGTTTCTTAAACATGACAATGAGGTCACTGTACTCCAATGGCCTCCGCAGTCACCACATCTCATCCAATAGAGCACCTTCGGGAGATTTGCATCATAGATGTGCAGCCGACAAATCTGCAGCAACTGCGTGATGTTATCATATCCATATGGACCAAAATCTCTGAGGAATGATCTCAACACCTTGTTGAATCTATGTCAGGGAGAATTAAGGCAGTTCTGAAGACAAAATGGGGTCCAACCCAGTACTACCAAGGTGTACCTAATAAAGTGTCTGCTGAATGTATATACTACCTGGAATTCAGCACCCAGCTTTTCTCTATAGAACTTGATAGAAATGTCTAGTTGAGTTGTAAGAACTTTCTTTTATACATGAAATTTCATATGAATTCCTGTTGTAAATGGTTATTTTTTCTTTGTGTCCACAGAATGTCGTTCTGTACGACGACTCGGACTGCGATAGCGCCGAACTTGACCATTCGCTGACTGCAACAACTTCATGATTGCAGAGTAAAGATACCTCCTGACTGTATATAAAGGAAATGTTTATATAAATATTATCTATAAATATAATACATAATATGTGAATAGACTGAGCCACACCCCCAAACCCACACATCCTTCATTTCCCACCCAATGACAACACATACACAACCCTTCGCTCACCTAGCAGGGGATCAAAGGTTTGGAAGCACTGGAAATAAAAGCCTGCACAAAAAAGCAGACAAAGACTACTAAATGATGGATTCTTGCCTGTTAATGGGAGTTAATGGGCACTAAATGAAATGTTACTGTACAGCTACAGGAGGTGGTGTGGTTTAATCTCACAGATTACCTCCTGTCATTGATGAACCACGCCAGGTTTTTATTTAGTGGTTCAGTGACTGTGGAACTCAATTTAAAGGACCACTGTAGTTTAAATTTAAAAGTGATCCCATATGAAGTGTCATCTTGTAACATTCACAAATGTTTTTACAAAATGAAATGTAGATATTTAACACTGCATGCCTAATTTGTCTTCTGTGCTCTCCCACGAATGGAGAAGAGGCTTGCCGCACTCTGTGGATCTCTATACTGTTTTGGCATACATATAGAATAAAAATCCTCCACTGAAAACAGAGCAACTTCAGTTCTAGCAAAAGTCTAAAAAAATAATAATTCGTATGCATTTGTGAATGTTCTTTTAGGAACAATTAATATTGTAATTGAGCTGCAGCTGTTTTTAGAGGACCACCACATGTGCATTGCCTTTTATAATAAATCTAAAGGACATAGCCTGCAGAAAGACTCTGTCAAATCAATACTAGAGGCAAGCCGTGAGTGTCCATAACTGCTGCCCTAAGGAAATGTCTGGTTGGAGCTCACTGGGGGGGGTTGCATTCTACCAGCAAGTCCATACCAACTCCCTGCCTTACTGTAACCACATTAGCCAACAACCTACCACTTTGTTCCTGGCATCTTCCCTAATGTCACCAATTGTGGAAAATTGTGGCTCTCTATCAGATTTCAGCAATACTGGCTTCCTAGCTTCTAGCAATCAAATAATCGAAAATGGGGTGACAATTGATTCATATAACCTCCATGTCTGATTAATTTGCATATCTAAATTTGTTGTTTGCTTTAAATACAGAAATGTTTTTGGTTAAAAGCTGATTAAAAAGAAACAGTGCACAATGCTGTCCACACACACACAGTAAAATTTAGGCAGTTTCAACCATTTTCAACAAGCTTTCCATTGCACAACCAAACGGATCCAGGAAAATTACCACCAGAGCTATGAATCATTTAACACTGCTGATAAGAGCTGTTAACAGTAGTAGGTTGCAATTAAAAACTGGTAGAAAATAGTTAAAGTTCCCTAAAAATTCTTCTTCTCAGTTAAACCTAATTAAACAGGTATTTCCTGATGATCACATGAGGACCAGGGCAGAGCACTTCTATCCTACCCACTCAGATGATCCCCTGAGTAACACAGTGAAGCACTCCCATACTTCCCAGGTGATCCCATGAGGAATAAGGTGGAGCATTCCCATGATTTCCTGAAGATCCCAGTTAAGCAATTCCCATACTTCCCTGATGATCACCGGAGGATTGGGGTGACACACTCTCATACTTACCCAGTGATCCCCTGAGTACCACAGTAGAACACTCCATTATTTCCCTGGTAATCCCCCAAGGAACTTCCCTGTCGATCCACTGAGTGGAGCACACCCATACTTCTCCGATAATCCACTGAGGACCAGGGTCGAGCCCTCACATGCATCTCTGATGTTTGTCTGAGGAACAGGGTGGAACACTACTATACATGCCAGATGATCCCATAAGGACCAGGGAGGAGCACTCCTATATTTCCCAAATGACCCCCCGAGTATCACAGTAGAGCACTCCTATGCTTCCTTGATGATCACCTCACTTGGTCTCTCACCCAGTGGGGCTCCTCCGTGGCAGTAAAAACTACACAGGCAGTATGCCTACCTTGGACATCTAATAATGTTCACAGATATATATGTAAAAGTTTGCACGTCTTTGCAGTACTTGAGATATTTGATACTTGGGTGCTTGTATAATGGATGTGTTCATATTTTTATTGTCCAGAAGCCTGATGTGTATAGAGAAAAAAAGAACATGCTATGTGGCTAGGGGCACATTTAAAACATGTAAAATTGCCCAATCTAATGTTTGTGTTTGGGTATTGGCTAAGGACACAACTTAATGTGGCTGGATAAAAGTTACACATTTCATCAATTCATTGCATGAATTGTATGTATTGTTCATAGATAGTGTATATAAGCCAGTGACTGAACATACTGCTGCTTCTGGAACAATGCAAAGTGTACTGTTGTAATATATATTCTATAGGTACTACTTCCGTAGGCTGCTGCTATTTCACTACTGGTGATATACTGTGAGCTACTATTGTGGGAAAAAGGGCAAAGTCAGACAAACAATTTTACATACAACTGAATGGTCACCAGGGATATTCCATAAGTATCACACAAGTGTTGGTTGTATCGATCAGCTTCCTAAATGCAGAATTTTTGGCTCATGTGATAGACAGAGGACTCAAAAAATCATTCCAAGACTAAACTAATACAAAAACATTCAGTACTGCCTTTAAAATTGCCTGTCTGACATTACTGGCTATATAAACATTATGGTATAAGTAACCCTTTAATCTCTTTCTTATTGTATTTGACATCAAGCCTCACTGTATACAGTGTTCTTGAGCAAATCGTTTTTGTGACTATGTTGCAGGATTTCTTACTTGGAGATCTTCCCAGTAACAGCACTTCCTGTTGCAGGCAAACGACGTTGACCCACTACTGTGTTGTCAGCTTTTCGCCAGTGCTCCTTCAGTTGGCTGTTGGGCTGCCTATCAGGTCTTTCATAGAGGCTGAACACCCAACTGAAGGAGTGCTCATGGCAGGCTCACAACAGGAAGTGGTGTTGCTGTCAGGAAACCTTACAACACACTCACTAAAAACGATTTACTTAAAGCTAAATTTTAAGAGTTCAGCCACTGTGAAAAGTGTACAGGCATACTATTAGTTAAGTTCAACGACGTGCTTGCCACCTCCTAGACTTTTCTCTTGTTGTTTACATTCGACAGGTTTATGGTGTGGAGGAAAGAAGCACACACATTATCTCTGCCTGCCCCTCCCCTCTGCGTTCCATTCACAGAAGCCTTTGTATTTTGTGAATGAGTTCACATAATACAAAGGCTTCTGTGATTGGACAGATGGAAGAGAGGGGCAGGCATAGCAACTGCATCGACTCTGCTGCTGAAGGAGCAGACTAAAGCAGCTGGATTTCTGGAGTTGAGCTTTACGAAAACTGTAAACAGTACATGACGTAATGTGAAACATACTGAAAAATTGGTATAGGGTTTACATATGTCCTAAAGTTGTCCGTTTTAAAAACAGCTATACATTCATGCATTTTAGTAGAATCTCATAAGCAATCATTGCATGAGTGTCGTCACTCTTGCAATGGAAATCCGTGAGAAAGTGACACAATTTCCTATTCTGGATCAGATTCAAGAATTTGTTCCTTTCTCTACAGAATTCATGATGTTAGCTGTCACACAAATGCTATCCCGATGTGTATATTTGCCCATAAGTTCACTTTTAAAAGAAAACACACAAATCATTTTGTGCTTCGTAGAGAGTACTTAGAGAACCTTGCACATGTAATTCTATTTACCTGCGGAGCCTTGTTGTGCAGATCAACCACAATAGTGTTCCCCAGCGATCTCTTTCTTGCCAATGCTGTGTCTATTGACGCATTTTTTTTAAATTCTCCAGTGCAGTCCTAAAGGCGAGAAGCCTGCTGGAGGAGTTCACAGCAGAGTTCCGGAGGCAAATAAACATTGCCCTCTCTTTTGAGTTTTAGGGGTTATCCGTTTCTACATTTGTGATGTCAAGAGGACGGTTTTTAGCTGGTTTCTATGCAGCGGTGTAAAATTTATTTTTCATATGCCTCAGGGTGAAATGGTATTTGATGACAATCGCTTGAAAGATATTTTGTTAATGTAGCATAATGAGGTACAATGGTCACTAACTCTACTGTGAAAAGGTATTTTATAGGATTTACAACTGGCTATCTAATGGTGGTTACAGCAGTTAAGAAAAGTTAAACTGGCAGGGGTCTTGAGTATATTTATACTGTTAATTTGTTCTGTTTTTTGGGAGGTTTTGATCTAAACTATATAAATTAGTATATTCATTCCTCAAGAAGTGTATATACTTCATTTCTATTTTAAGCATGACTTTGATTGTAAAATATGTTAAGTTAAAAGATGCCCTCAAAGTGGAACTAGCTCTTGCAGCCAACTGTAGAGAAGAATATATATATATATATATTCAACAATTGCAGTGCATGATACTTAGCAATTCACTTGAATGGTGCCTCGGTGGTGTCATTAGTTCATAGATATAGTGAGTTGATGTGCACAGAATGGCTGATGCCATTGAATTTAGACAGCAGGTATACAATATTTCACATTGAATGTACCCATCTATAATTAACATTAGTTGTCCACACTATATAACTAATGTTTTGTTACTGTACAGGTTACAGACAGAAAGGGCTTCCTCCTCGCATCACAGCCATATCCACAGTGCTTAGTGTTCTTGTGTCTACAAATAGCTAAAATATTTATAGATGTGTTTGTGAATGTTACAAGAAGCTCATTTACATAACCGTAAATGTTTTATTTTTACTGAACCTTTAAAGTAATTTTGTGCAGCGGTCATCTTGTTAAGAGATTATTATTGGTGCTAAGCTCTGTAGATGTTTCGCATGACGCGTTTCATTGAGGTCCAGTTATACATCTATAGAGGTTATATGTCCTGCACCTGCCACATTTAATGGAGGCTGACATATTGTGGGTTGAACGCGTTCCGACTGTCAGGTCACTTGATGATATACTTTTTGCAAATAGTTGAAACCAATGAACAAAAATGTGAAATATTGCAGCTTACCGGTGAAAAATGCTGGTTGGTCTTGCCAGAAGAGCAGTGTCCTTATAATTTACTGTGCACTGAACTGATAATTGAGATATCGGCTTTCTCAGCTATCCTCTGTGAAATACAAATCTCATCCTCCCTATGGTAAGGAGTTGAGGAGAGGGGGAGACATTTGTAGTACAAATCAGAAGTGCAGGCTAGGGTGATAACTCTAGGACAGGAAGTGTGTTACTGGTCGGGGCACCAGGTTAAAATAAAGCCTTAAAAAAGGAGCCACCATATCCAAGGACAAGGTGCAATATATTATTTTTGTTTCTGAGTTTAGATACGCTCTAGGCTCCATTGGATTAGCCCACAAAAAAATGTTTCATACACATTCTCATTACTGATTGGTGGATGGCTCAAAGAGATCTTTGCTAAAACAGCACCCATATATTGAAAATGTGCATGGACTTCAGATCTCATTGTTGGCTTTTTCTATTTGAAAAACATTCATATATTCACCTGGCAGCATGTTCAGTACACTAAGACCAAGTACTGTCACAGTGGGCACTATGGCCTATTAGCAACACAGGCCAACGGGGCATAATTGCCACAGTTGTGGTAATTTGACCATGAAGTATAATAAGGTGGACTCTCAATGACACCTTCTTGCAGGAACTAGGCCAGCAGAGCTCTCTTCAAGACAGGGTGCTAGTGGATGGCAAGCTGTTCAAGGTGCTATGTTTAAATATTAAAATTGGGAAAGATATAACCTAGACTTTATATAACAAGGTGCATTGAGTAGTGCTTGCAGAGTAGCCTGTAGCAGCCAATCAGCTTGCAGCAGTCTAAATTCTAACTGGATAACATGGCATATAGTACTCCACTGGTTTGGTATTGGTGTATATCCACAGAAGTATGAAGACATGAGTGTAAGAAAGACTTTAGCAAGAATAAGCCCACATTCTTTTTACATTGTCCCATTTGATTATAGAACATCTCTAGTATACAACATTGTAGACCTGAGTATCAGTGGGAATAGTAATTTTAAATTACCAATGCAAGTGAAAAACTAAAAGTTGGGAATACATTGCCTCTCTTTAGCTAATATAGAACTAAACTACATGTACTGCTTTTATTAAAGTGATAATACATATCATATAAATACCATCCGGGTATAGACATTCAAGGAGTGCCAGGGCCTAATAACTGCATAACGGGTTCAGCGCAAATCCTGGCTTTAAAGGAACATTCCCTAATATTGTTTTACATAACAAAGGACAGAAAAAAGTCTGTCATCGAAAGATGCTTTGTTTGACTGAGACGTGATTTTTTCAGATACATATGACAAAAGGACTACGGCTGTAAATGCAGCTGTGGATTTTTCTGGTCAATAAGCCAGCAGTTCTTGTGAAGCTTCAGGCCTCGTACACACGACCGAGTTTCTCGGCAAAAACCAGCAAGGAACTTGCTGGGAGATATTTATTTGCCGAGGAAACCGGTCGTGTGTACATTTTCATCGAGGAAACTGTCGAGAAACTCGACGAGCCAAAAAGAGAGCAAGTTCTCTATTTCCTCGATGGGAATGGAGAAACTTGCCTTGTCGAGATCCTCGACAGCCTAACAAGGAACTCGACAAGGAAAACGATGTGTTTCGCCCGTCGAGTTCCTCGGTCGTGTGTACGAGGCTTCAGAGATTTCCACCTAATGACTGACTTCACATCACTTTAATATTACAACAACATTAACTATTCTTCTATCATAATAAAAGTGTTGAAAGTCCAATAGCAGGCCTGTCCTTACCAATAGTCCATATTTGGTAATTATGCAAATCCCATGCCTGAGGGACTACGGTGGCAGGGGGACAATCACTGTATTAGTCGTTGACAAAAACTTTTATTCATTGAAACAATACAAAGAGGGCTTTTTGTAAATGACGGTGATGCTGAGCAAGTTACACCCAGAAGGAAAACTTCTTGTCACAGGACCCAGAAGATCACTATTAACACTGTAATAGCTCTGAATGCTACAGGGATTGTCATCTTCTACAGCGGTCCCCTCCGGTATGAAATATGCACACTTACCCTAGTTCACTCAAACCATGTATGTATGCAATACAGGTCATAGCTTTAGTTGCATCAAACTACCACCTGGACAGATTCCAGCTTTGTCAAAACATGTTTAGCTGTTTACCCATCATAAAGTTCTCTGGCATGCAAGGGGCTCCATCCTATAGTTCAGGGCAATTGCACTCCAGATCCCTTAAGGGAAACCTGCACTGAAAGTAAATGTAGGCTGCCACTGCTGACCATAACTTCCAAAAAGGCTTATTGCCTTGCTGCTATGTTGATCAGGTGGCTTTAATACTTAAAAAAAATATAAGCTGGAAGTATACTGATCATAAGTTTGACGTTACT
The DNA here is from genome assembly GCF_905171775.1 of Rana temporaria. NCBI lineage: Eukaryota > Metazoa > Chordata > Amphibia > Anura > Ranidae > Rana > Rana temporaria. Next base: position 104,933,798 of record NC_053490.1, on the reverse strand, counting down.
GAGCAATGGCAGTCCACATATTTCTCTCAGTACAGGTTTTATTTAACACAAGGCATGCCAAAGTTATACAAAGACACATCACCTGAGTTGAGTTATTTTTATTCTCGGTTCAATGTAGATTATAGATGGTACTCGTTTACAGGTGGTTCAAAGGGGGCTTTTAATGGATGGCCACCACTATCCGCTCAGGTTTAAGTGGGCCCACCATGCAGTACCACATGAGCTCTGTTCAACTTGCGCAACTTGAGTATAGATGATCTAGGACCAGAGACATAAGCATAGTCTCTGTGTACATGAAGCCAAACAACATTCTTCCTGGCAAGGATGAAAGCTAGAATGTAGGTTATAGACATCCTAAAATACCACACTCTGTCCCCAACTTAAGGGCTTAGCACTCTAGAGACTGCAGTGTTGCGTACACTGCATGGTATGACATACTGGGCCAAAAAATCCTTTAAATTAAGTAGATAAAACCATTCCATCTAAAATGTAGCTACCCTAGAACTTGTGATAAAGAATGTATTTATTACATAGACCAAAGAATAAAATATATTGCAGAAGACAAAGTGTAGTTTGAATATTAAAGAGTTACAGCATGTAAAGACACATGATCATAATATATATGAAGATCTTACGTGTTTGTGTATGGATGGAATGTAGACTGACCGGGATAAACTCCGGTCTGCAGGTGCATGAAGTAATTTCTTTAATACATATATTTAAATGGAGATTCTAATTATAGGGGAAAAGATATACAGAGGGATCCATCTTAATTTTGATCACTGAAAACAGTTACATTCTCCATCAAATATGTTGCCATAAACTGAAATTCGTAAATAAATTTACCATTAAACTTCCAATTCAAGATTACAAATGACTAGTTGTACTACAGGAAATATATAAGCACTGTGAACAACCAATCATATGTCATTTTTCTGGTGCTGTTGAGAAAAACATAGACAAGCATTTGATTGGTTGCTTGGGAATAAAGAACACTGCACACACTCTGTACATCACTTGTTTACTGAATAAGTAATGAGTACGATCATCTTTTAGATCAATGAAGTTCTACCTGTATTACTAGGGGCAGGACAGAATGCTTCTTTACAACAAATAACCACATTTTTCATTCTGTATCCTACACTTGCATTCTATATCCTTCTGACTGCGCCCTGGCTAGTACTACTCTCCTTTACGTCTTCAGAACAAACTTGTAAACACATAATCTTAGAATATTTTCAAACACTCCCATAAGGCTGAATTCTTGATGTTCAACTCACAGTGCTAATCCATACCAGATTGATGCATCTTAGTGTGTATGTATTACAATAATGGCAGGACCTTCATGCTGCCGTCAACCTACCCTTCACATTACCTATTAAAATCAATTTTTTATTTAAAATTATATGGGCTACTGTCATTTTTGTTCTCTTTTTTTATGTGACTCCTAAATGTAATGTCAAATGTAAAGGTTATGCAGTTATTGATGCTACACAATATCCTTATTCTCCAAAAATAATCCATACACATCCACTACTTTATAACCCATTAATATACTTGAAATTGTTTCCTACTGAGTTTTTTGCCTCCTTGTAACGTCCTCTGTGAGATTCCAAACCTCCCCAGTTCTCCCTCACTTCTGTTTGTTTGAAATAAGTTGTGGTCAAGAGCACTGCTCTGTGTACATTACAAATCCCATAGGGCCAAATCCACAAAGATCCGGCGTAACTTATTTTTTTCCATTTAAGTTACACTGCCTTAAAATTTCTACCTAAGTGCCCGATCCACAAAGCACTTACCTAGAAATTTTGGGCTGTGTAACTTAAATTCCGACCGGGGAAAGGCGTTCCTATTCAAATGGGGGCGATTCCCATTTAAATTAGGCGCGCTCCCCCGCCGGCCGTACTGCGCCTGCTCGTGACATCATTTTCCCGACATGCATAGCGCAAAATTATGTTACGCCGAGCTTTGTGGATTGCGACGGGTCAATAAAGTTGCGTCGGGAAAAAAAAAAGATACGGCGGGAAAAAAAAATTACAATTTAAAAAAAAAATCGCGTCGCTGGACAGAAAGGTCTGCGTTTACATGGTGTACTAACTTTACACCTTGTAAAAGCAGCCCTAATTTTGCGTATGCAAACTAAAACTTACGGAGAAAAAACAAAGCTGAAAAGCTTTGTTGATCTCCGTAAGTGCTAATTTGCATACCCGAGGCGGATGCGGTACTGCATCCTAAGATCCGGCAGTGTAAGTCCCTTACACATGCCGGATCTTCTCCCTAACTATGGAAAACTGATTCTGTGGATCAGTTCCATAGTTAGGAACAGGGATACGATGGAGTAACAGCAGTTACGCCGTCGTATCCCTTTTGTGGATTTGGCCCATAGTTCCTAGTGTCCATCTTGGCGGCAAGCACGACAGGATGGTTACATTCCTACATACATTGGGACCAAGAAAAACCTAGCCACCCTCCAACAGGAATTTGGATCACAGCAAAGAAAATAGAAAAAAATGGAATTTGTAGATTTTGAGGAGGCATAGACAATCAGACTGGGTACACACCATCGCCGCATCCGTCTCACAGCAAGGTTCCCGTACGTCCTGCATCACCGTTCAAGGTCTTATTTCAACCCAAATTTTGGCCTGAAATGGACCAAAAAACGCACATCGTTTTTGTGCAAAACGTACCGGACCTGTTGCAGAGATATGTGAACCGGCTCCATAGAGAGCCGATCAAAATCTCCTGCTATTGCGAATTGGATGTGGGGAACCCAGCCTGAAAGGTACTTCTTTGCGTTAGGAATACATATATGAATTTTCTTTTTTTAAACTAGAGTGTCACATTCAGTGAACCATGGGTATGTGTAGCAGGTGGCTGTGTTGCATTCTGCTAAGTGCATATTTTGTTCTTGCTATACAAAAAAAGGGTTTAGCGAAATTCAAGAACTTTTCCATGGTTTTTATGCAATAGAAATATGTGGAAATGATTGGTATAGCATGTTCCTGCTTCTTTTTATTCTCATGGGCCTTACGGGCTTAAATTGATACAGTGGATATAAAGAGTGTTCATTATAATGTCAGGTTTCTGTGGTGTAAAAAAATGAGACAAATATAAATAATTTCAGAACTTTTTCCACCTTTATTGTGACCTATAAATTGTACAACTCAATTGAAAAACAAACTGAAATCTTTTTGGGGAGAGTCAGAATAAAAAACGAAAATAATATGGGTGCATAAGTTTCACACCCTCTTATAACTGGGGATGTAGCTCTGTTCAGAATTAAGCAATCACATTCAAACTGATGTTAAATAGGAGTCAGTACACACGTGCCATCATTTAAAGTGCCTCTGATTAACCCCAAATAAAGTTCAGCTGTTCTAGTAGGTCTTTTCTGACATTTTCTTAGTCACATCCTACAGCAAAAGCCATGGGCCGCAGATAGCTTCCAAAGCATCACAGGGATCTCATTGTTAAAATGTATCAGTCAGGAGAAGGGTACAAAAGAATTTCCAAGACATTAGATATACAATATGGCACAACAGTGACATTACCAAAAACTGGACATCTCTTCAAAATTGATGAAAAGACAAGAAGAAAACTGGTCAGGGAATTTGCCAAGAGGCCTACAGCAACATTAAAGGAGCTGCAGGAATACCTGGCAAGTACTGGCTGTGTGGTACATGTGACAACAATCTCCCGTATTATTCATATGTCTTTGTCTATGCGGTAGAGTGGCAAGACGGAAGGCTTTTCTTCCGAAGAAAAACATCCAAGCCTCGCTAAATTTTACAAAAACATATCTGAAGTCTCCCAATAGCATGTGGGAAAATGTCCGGTTCTGATGAAACCAAGGTTGAACTTTTTGACCGTAGATAATCATAAATCTTTTATAGGTGAGCATGCACAGTTTTAAAAATTTAAGATGGAAACACTAACTATTTAGATTTTGGAATAAGCCTAGCTGGGACTAGTATGCATATCAGGAGTTCTGACTTGCATGCTTGCGCTGCAACAGTTATTATGTACATCTCATCAGTTAAATATCATATACAGTGCCTTAAAAAAGTATTTATACCCCTTCAAATATACCATATTTGTCATGTTAACAACTTAAAGCAAATGTCCGCCGGAAAAAAAAAAATATTAAAAGCCAGCAGCTACAAATACTGCAGCTGCTGACTTTTAATATCAGCACACTTACATGTCCTGGAGTCCAGCGCCATCCGCAGCAGAGGATGAGGGATCGCTCGTCCCTCTGCTGCCCCCACCGCCATCCTGCCCGGTTCTCTACAGCGAATGCGCGAGTCGCGCTGCGCCGTGCTGACTGGTTCCGGCTGTGTTCTGGGAACTGTGTGTTTCCCAGAACACAACTCATCTGACGTCCTGCCCGCAGTCTACCCGCAGACTTTGTGGCCGGAAGTGGGTGTAAATACCTGTCTTTATACAGATATCTGCACCCGCCTGAAAAGTGTCAAATGTGACACCAGAGCAAAGGGGGGAGGGTTCCGATGAGCAGAAGTTCCACTTTAGGGTGGAGCTCTGCTTCAAGGACCCCAGCATGATTATATATGTCCTTACTTTGAAGAGGGATATCTCGGTAACGGCAGCAGCTGATGCCACAACCGAGGTATCCATCTCTTCAGGCGGCGGTCCTGAAAACGATAATGGTGGTCTCTGCGGCGGATTCGCCACAAGATAACGGTTATCGGCGGCGGGCACTTACCAGAGCCATAGGCGGAGGCGATCAGGTCCTTCCTCATGCTGGGCATGGATACAGGTGAGGGCAAGATGGCCCCCACCCATATCCATACCATAGCAGGGCGGAAGTGACGTCAAAACTGTGTCTCCATTGTCCTGTGTCCTCTTGTAGCTGTTCTTCTGGCGATGGAATCATCCCACTGCTTGCCACCAATTGTAATGGAACCCCAAATGGGACAGGGGTTAACGGCGTTTACGATATTCCATTCCGAACCCAAGACAGCTTATCGACACTCCACAATCCGGCGACCATGACCCATACGGATTTCCCCCAGAAACGAGACACACAGCTCTGTTCTCTGGTTCAAACAAATAGACAATCTTTATTGAGATTGCAGGCTCTTATATACACCAAAAAGCATGCTGCAGTAATCAAAGGGACAATGACACACTCCACCCACAACATCATACAATGGTTACTAACGAGCCTCCAATACACATCTTTTAGGTGGACATCATGACTCCGGCTTCTCTCACCTGCTATACAATACACATTCCTTTAGTAGACATAATTTACAGGAGCTAATTAACTACAGCTGACAAGTCAGACGTCTGACCTTTAGACTGTGCTAACTCACAACACACATCTATCATCAATAGAACTTTCACACAATACAGGTTCCATTAGCATGGCACCATGAAAGGTTCTTGGGAGCCATACTAAGGTTAATTTACATTACAGTAGCAGACGATATTAACACCTTAACAGTATGTGTTCCCACATGGAATGAGTCCCTCTTTTAATTGACCTGTTGGGTTCAGAATCAACAAACAGTAATATTTCAAGATATCCTGAAATACATTGTGAATTATCATTCCTGCCCCATCTCATGTAGTCCAAGATATCATTTCTCAGTCATCCTATGCCCCGAGTGGACATAGGATGACTTTAGACACAAGAGTCATCGGTGAAGCTGAAACAGGAGTACCCCACACCCTTCAAGAGCCTCTGGGTCCCACGGGCCATTCCGTTACAGTCGTCTATGGAGATTTTTAAGGGTAAAATTTGACGTCATCCCGCGAGCGGACGCAATTTTGAAGCGTGACATGTTGGGTATCAATTTACTTGGCGTAACATTATCTTTCACAACAAAAATTGGGCTAACTTTCCTGTTGTCTTATTTTTTTATTCAAAAAAGTTATTTTTTTCCAAAACAAGTGCGTTTGTAAGACCGCTGCGAAAATACGGTGTGACAAAAAGTATTGCAATGACCGCCATTTTATTCTCTAGGGTGTTAGAAAAAAATGTATAATATTTGGGACTTCTAAGTAATTTTCTAGCAAAAAAAAAATAGTTTTTAACGTGTAAACACTCAGTCTGAAAAACCCGGGGCTTAAGTGGTTAAACCAAAAAATGTAAAGTGTTTTATTGGGATTTTACGTGATAGATCAACGCAAAGGGGGTATTTACAAAAGGCAAATCCACTTTGCACTGCAAGTGCAAACTACAAGAGCAAAGTGCACTTGAAATTGCTCTAAAAGTGCACTAGTGCAGTCGCTGTAAATCTGAGGGGAAGATCTGAAATGAGAAGAAGCTCTGCTGATTTTATCATCCAATCATGTGCAAGCTAAAATGCTGTTTTTTTTATTTTCCTTGCATGCCCCCCTCAATTTCAGGTGCACTTTGCACTTGTAGTACAAAGTGGATTTGCCTTTAGTAAATAACCCCCAAAGTGCCACATAATTGTGAAGTGGAAGGAGAATGATAAAAGATTTTTTATTTTTTTTACAAATAAATATCTTAACCACTTGACCAACTTTCGGTGCTCTCACAATTTGAATGACAATTACTCAGTCATACAACATTGTACCCATATGAAATTTGTGTCCTTTTTTTCAGACAAATAGAGCTTTCTTTTGGTGGTATTTTTTGCGCTATAAAAGAAAACAGACTGAAAATTCTGTAAAAAAAATTGATTTTTCTCATTTCTGTTATAAAATGTAGAAAATTTGTAATTTTTCTTAATACATTTTGGCCAAAATGTATACTGCTACATATCTTTGGTAAAAATAAGTACAAATTGGTGCATATTATTTGGTCTTTGTGAAAGTTATAGGCCCGGATTCACATACATCGGCGCATTTTTATGCGGGCGTAGCGTATCTAATATACGCTACGCCGACGCAGTGCACAGAGGCAAGCACTGGATTCTCAAAGCACTCGCTCCGACTCGCTCTTAAAGATACGCTGGGTTTCCTCGGCGTAAGCCAGCATAGGTGGAAGTGGGCGTGAGCCATGCTAATGAGGCGTGACCCCATGCAAATGATGGGCCAAGTGCCATTGAAGTACTTAAAATGAACGGCGCATGCGGCCTCCCGTGGCCGCATCCCAGTGTGCATGCTCAGAATCGCGTCGAAACAACTGCCTAAGATACGTCGAATCACTGCCTACTACGTGAACGTAACCTATGCCTAGTCATATTCATGTACAACGTAAACAACAAAAGATACGACGGGTTGTGTTCCCTGGTCCATACCTTTGCATGAGTTGCGCCTCATATATGTGGAATAACTTTACGCCGGACGTACGACTTGCGCAAACCGCGTATTATATGCGCCGGGCGCAACTACCTTTTGTGAATCGGCGTATCTCCCTCATTTGCATATGTGCATAGAAAATCAATGGTAGCGGAAATGCGCCCAGCGTAAATATGCGCCCAACGATACGACGGCGTAGGCAAGTTACGTCGGTCGTAGGAAGCCTATTTTTAGGCGTATCTCAGATTGTGGGCACGGCGCACAGATACGACGGCGCATAGTTACACTTACGCGGCGTATCTTGAGATACGTCGGCGTAAGTGCTTTGTGAATCTGGGCCATAGATCCACAAGCTATGGTGCCAATATCTGAAAACTGATCACACCTGATGTACTGACGGCCAATCTCATTTCTTGAGACCCTAACATGCCAGAAAAGTACAAATACCCCCCAAATGACCCCTTTTTGGAAAGAAGACATTCCAAGGTATTTAGAAAGAGGCATGGTGAGTTTTTTGAAGTTGTCATTTTTCCCCCCACAATTCTTTGCAAAATCAAGCTTTTTTTTTCTTTTTCACAAAATTGTCATATTAGCAGTTTATTTCTCACACACAGCATATGCATACCACAAAATACACCCCAAAACACATTCTGCTATTACTTCCGAGTATGGCGATACGACATGTGTGAGACTTTTACACAGCCTGGCCACATACAGAGGCCCAACATGCAGGGAGCACCATCAGGTGTTCTGGAGAACCCAGGCCAATTCTGACATTTCTCTCCTACATGTAAAAATCATCATTTATTTGCTAGAAAATTACATAGAACCCCAAAACATTATATATACTTTTTTAGCAAAGACCCTAGAGAATACAATGGCGGTCATTACATTACATTTATCTCGCACGGTATTTGCGCAGCAATTTTTCGAAAGTTTTTTTTTAAATATAAAGTTTTGTGCTTAAAAAAAACAGTAAAGTTAGCCCAATGTTTTTGCATAATATGAAAGATGAAAATACGCCGAGTAAATAGATACATAACATGTCACCCTTCAAAATTGCACACGCTTGTGGAATGGCGCCAAACTTCGCTACTTAAAAATCCCCATAGGCGACGCTTTAAATATTTTTACTGGTTACATGTTATGAGTTACGGAGGAGGTCTAGGGCCAAAATTATTGCTCTCGCTCTAACGTTCGCAGCGATGTGTAGCTTGAACACCATTTTCATATGTCAGCGGGAATTGCGTATGCATTCGCTTCTGCATGCGAGCACACGGGACCGGGCGATTAAAAAAAAATTGTATTCTTCATTTTACTTTGTTTATTTTAGTTTGACACTTTTTTCCCCAAAAATACATTTTTTGATCACTTTTATTCCTATTATAAGGAATGTAAACATCCCTTGTAATAGGAATATAGCATGACAGGTCCTCTTTACAGTGAGATGTGGGGTCAATAAGACCCCACATCTCACCTCTAGGCTGGGAAGCCTGGAATAAAAAAAATAAAAAAATGATCCTGGCTTTGATCGTAGCGGTGAGCCAGTTGAAGCACCGGAGGGTGGTGGAAGGGGGGGACATATTGCGGGGTATTGCGGAGTATTGGCGGGGTATTGCAGAGTATTGCACAGGGTATTGCCGTGTATTGCACAGGGTATTGCCGTGTATTGCACAGGGTATTGCGGAGTATTGCACAAAGTATTGCGGAGTATTGCACAGGGTATTTCAGAGTATTGCACAGGGTATTGCGGAGCATTGCACAGGGTTTTGCGGAGTATTGCACAAGGTATTGCGGAGTATTGCACAGGGTATTTCAGAGTATTGCACAGGGTATTGCAGAGTATTGCACAGGGTTTTGCGGAGTATTGCACAGGGTTTTGCGGAGTATTGCACAAGGTATTGTGGAGTATTGGCAGGGTATTGAGGAGTATTGCACAGGGTATTGGGATAATACTCTGTCCTCATCCAGGTGAGGGATAAAGTTGTGGAGAGGTTTAAAGCAGGGTTGGGTTATAAAAAAATATCCCAAGCTTTGAACATCTCAGAGAGCACTGTTGAATCCATCGTCCGAAAATGCAAACTGTACATTTACAAACCTACATAGACATGGTCATCCACCTAAACTGACAGGCCAGGCAAGGAAAGCATTAATCAAAGAAGCAGCCAAAAGGCCCATGGTAACTCTGGAGGAGCTGCAGAGATCCACAGCTCAGGTGGGAGAATCTGTCGACAGGACAACTATTAGTCGTGCTCTCCACAAATCTGGCCTTTATGGAAGAGTGACAAGAAAAAAGCCATTGTTGAAAGAAATCCATTAGCATTTTGCGAGAAGCCATGTGAGGGACACAGCAAACATGTGGAAGAAGGTGCTCTGGTCAGATGAGACCAAAACTGAACTTTTTGGCCTAAAAGCAAAACGCTACGTGTGGGGGAAAACTAACACTGCACATCACCCTGAACACACCATCCCCACCGTGAAACATGGTGGTGGCAACATCATGTTGTGGGGATGCTTTTCTTCAGTGGGGACAGGGGAGCTAGTCAGAGTTGATGGGAAAATGGATGAAGCCAAATACAGGGCAATCTTAGAAGAAAACCTGTTAAGAGTCTGCAAAAGACTTGAGGCTGGGGCAGCGGCGGTGCGTCCATTAAGGGCGCACGGGCACCGCCCCCTCTCTCCACTCACCCCCCTCTGTGTAAAATGAATAGATTGATGCATTGCATGAATTTATCCATGGCCGCTGTAGCCACCCCTTATTCAGGGGTCAGGCCCCTTTTCAGACCTTAGGCGCCTGAATTACAGCGGTGGGGGTGTATTTTTGAGGCACCTGATTAGAGCCATAGGCTTTAATGGCCTTAAAAAAAGGTGGACTTGGAACGCAAAGCATTGTGCTCGCAGTCCACCCAGATGTGTTAGCAAAGCAAATGAATAGTTGCTTCTCTAACACTGAACCGCCTCTCAGCCAATCAGGAGGCGCAAATCTAATACCCGTCACCTGGCTGAAGGCACAGGCGATCCGATTGGGTGCCTAACGGAATGGAAGAAGAGACGCATGGGAGGACAGAGAACCTTGGAGGACACAGGAGCCGTCGCCTGACCCACCGCATGTCCCACAGCTTGCCACCGTCACCCGCTGCCTGACCCGCCACCAGGATGGGGTAAGTGTGTGCCGTCAGACGGCGAGCGGAGAGAGGGGGGTCACAGAAACTGCATATGATGGGCACAGAGTCTGCATATTATGGGCACAGGCTGCATATAATGGGCACAGGCGCTACATATGGTGGGCACAGTGGCTGCAATTTACGGGGCACAGTGGCTGCATTTTATGGGGCACAGTGGCTGAAATTGATAGCACAGTGAGGTTGCTGTTGATGTTTTTTTTTTATTTTTCTGTTTGTTTGCACCCCCCAAAAATTTGGAGCACCAGCTGCCACTGGACTGGGGTGGTGGCAGTGCTGTATTATGGCCTAGGCCGACAAGGCCCAGGCCTAGGGCGGCACTTTGCGGGGGGCGGCGAAAAAGTCCCTCTGTCCTCGTCCCATCCTGTCCCTCTGTCCTCATCCCATCCTGTCCCTCTGTCCTCATCCCATCCTGTCCCTCTGTCCTCATCCCACCCTGTCCCTCTGTCCTCATGCCATCCTGTCCCTCTGTCCTCATCCCATCCTGTCCCTCTGTCCTCATTCCATCCTGTCCCTCTGTCCTCATCCCACCCTGTCCCTCTGTCCTGATCCCACCCTGTTCTTCTGTCCTCATCCCACCCTGTCCCTCTGGCCTCATCCTACCCTGTCCCTCTGGCCTCATCCTACCCTGTCCCTCTGTCCTCATCCCATCATGTCCCTCTGTCCTCATCCCATCCTGTCCCTCTGTCCTCATCCCATCCTGTCCCTCTGTCCTCATCCCATCCTGTCCCTCTGTCCTCATCCCATCCTGTCCCTCTGTCCTCATCCCACCCTGTCCTTCTGTCCTCATCCCATCCTGTCCCTCTGTCCTCATCCCACCCTGTCTCTCTGTCCTCATCCCACCCTGTCCCTCTGTCCTCATCCCACCCTGTCCCTCTGTCCTCATCCCATCCTGTCCCTCTGTCCTCATCCCATCCTGTCCCTCTGTCCTCATCCCACCCTGTTCCTCTGTCCTCATCTCATGAAAATGACAGGACGGGTCTTAAAAAGGAAGGGGTGTAGTCTTGACAAGAAGGGGTGCATCATATATAAAGTAAGGGGTGCGCGAGTTTCGTCAGGCCTAGGGCAGCACAAAACCTAAATACACCACTGGGTGGAGGTTCATCTTTCAGCAGTGCAACGACCCTAAACATACAGCCACAGCTATAATTGAATAGTTTAGATCAAATCATATTCATGTGTTAGAATGTCCCAGTCAAAGTCCAGACCTAAATCCAATTGAGAATCTGTGGCAAGACTTGAAAATGGCTGTTCACAGATGCTCTACATCCAATCTGACAGTACTTGAGCTATTTTGCAAAGAAGAATGGGCAAAAATTTCAATCTCTAGATTTGCAAGGCTGGTAGAGACATCCCCAAAAAGACTTAGGGAGCTTAATACATAAGCCACACTTTGCAGATTATTATTACTATTTTTTTTTAGAACCATTTATAATTTTCCTTCCACTTCACAATTATGCGCCACTTTGTGTTGGTCTATCACACAAAATCCCAATAAAATACATGTACCTTCTTGGCTGTAACATGACAAAATGTGGAAAATGTCAAGTGGTGTGAATACTTTTTCAAGGCACTGAATGCATATTGCAAATGTAATTATAGATTCTTACCAACCTTTGTTTTATAGCTATTGGGACAAGCCACTGAAACAACATCATCAAACTGAGTGCAAAATGGGAGGGCCTTTCTGCTATGATAATATCTGTCCAAGGATAAAATAAGAGAAACTTTGCTTTCCTAGCATGTTGTCACCAAAGATGGAATGCATACTGTACTTGCAGTAGACCTTAAGGATAGCGTTGGGAATGCCTAAAAATAATTTTGCGTGCAGACTTCTGTTAAAAGCGGTAAGCCAATCACATGAGCAGGGAAGGAGAGTTCTAGGGTTTTTTATGCACAAACAATGCTGTCCTAAGGAAGGAACACGTGCATCTTTGGGAGTTTTTAGAAATTCTGTAGATTGAAATGAAACTAAATTTTATCAAAATGTAAAAATGTATTTTGTACCGATATTATTTTTTAAAAACAACAGTGATGCCCGCCGGCTGTGTGAATTCTCCGCTCACCCCCCTGATGCTGTGAGCAGTTACAGAGCAGTGGGAGAAGCGGGCTGTGTCCTTTCGCCCATCGCTTCCCTCCTAGCAGCATCAGAGCGGCTCTGTGTGAAATCCCCCTTTCATTCCTGTCTCCCTCCCTCCTGGCATCAGAGGACCTGAGTCAATCAGCAGCAAGAGGACATTAAGGATAGTGGGATCTGTAGTCCTTAAAGGAACAAAGTGCAAATTCAAGGGAGTAGAGATAAATAGGCTGTGGTCTACAAGGGGCATAAGGTTTTGCACCACAAAGGAGGGGCAGAACTTTTCTCAGGCAATTATGGTGAGATCTGGGTCTTTTGCAGGAGGAAGCCAGGCTGTACAGCATTTTGTAGCCATGTCTAGGGGTACCCTTTGTGAGGACCGTGTACACCAAACCCCCTAAGGGGTTGTATGTGCAGAGCACACTTAAAGTGGTTGTTAAGTCACTAAAAGATTTCTGCCAGCCCCTCTGTTTCACCAAGCGATACAACATAGTGTAAATATTTTTGTAAAATTATGCCTCTAAATAATGCAGATCGTTTTTGGCCAGTCACGTGACTTCTGGCCACTCTTCTCCCCTGATATAAGGGCTACAGCAGGAGGGGACAAGATCCCCCTCTGACGTTAGCGGGGAAGTCATATGACCTATGTGCTGTCCGCTCAGCCCCTCCCGCTGTAGCCCTTAGGAGAGCGGTGGAGGTCACGTGACCGGCCCAATCTGCAATAAGGTATTTAGAGACAACAGAGGGGCTGGCAGTAATCTTTCTTTAACTTTACAGCCAGCTACTAATAGTGGCAAGAGGAGAGGGTAGGGCGGTTTGGAGATAAAGAAAAGAGAAAGGCACCTCTATGTGTAGTGGTTAAAGATTTATAACAAGAAAAATTGGATTAAAAACACTTAAAAGATAGTAAGAGACAATGATTTGTCCTCATGTGGATTGCTGTAATCCTCGTCTGTCTGGGGGATAGAGAGAGCCGCCCTGCAGCTGTCAGAGTCCTTGGTGACGTGGACTGGCGAGAAGGTGAAGATGTGGCCAATGTGACATGAGGTGAAGGTGGTGGGCGGTAACGCGTTTCGGAGCTCCTTCGTCAGACTCTGACAGTTTCAGGATGGCTTTCTCTCTCCCCCAGACAGACGAGGATTACAGCGATCTGCATGAGGACAGATCATTCTATGCCTATGATCTCTTACTATCTTGTAAGTGTTTTTAATCCCATTGTGCCTGTAATAAATCTTTTAACTACTGCACTTTGAGGCGCCTTTCTCTTTCCTTTATGACCCTTCAGAGCTACTTCTTCTCTACAAAAAGCTGCCTTCAGTGCCACCTCTCCACTGCTACTAAGGACCGGATACCCAGCCTCACCAGAGAACCCTCATCTCTCCCTCCTTTCTGCATCACCATTGAAGCGGGTTTGGAGATAGCTCACACACAAGAGTTGATAGGCGCGGGGGAGGGGAGAAAGGAGAGCAGCGGGACAGTGGAGGCACATAAACTGACCAAACGGTGTCATGGGTGAGCAGCTATAAAAAAACGTGGTCAGTTTACATAGGGGGACACAGGAACAGGCAGGATCAACCAGGTATTTTTCAGCTTAGAAAGAGACAGGTTAGACAGCACAAGTACTGTACTGTTTAACCTGTCATAAGGGTTACAATCTCTTTAATTATTATTTTTTTTTATAATTACTGTCGTTACATGTTACACCAATTATATTGTGTTTAACGTCACCGCGTTCTGACACTATCGTTTTTTTAACCGATGGTGTGTAGGCGCGACGGACCATCAGTCAGCTTCATCGGTTAACCGATGACAACGGTCCTTCAGACCGTTCTCATCAGATGGACTGATCGTGTGTATGAGGCTTTAGGCAATGGCACGTATGTGCCGTTGCTTCAGTGAGTGTGCCGTTACTGGCGGCTCCCGCATGTATGTGTGGGAGTGATGTCAACGCGGGTACGGCCAATTACTGCGCCAGAGTCGCGATACCCGGAAGTAACCCTGGGAGAGATGTCGTAACCGGGGGGGGAGGGTGGGAGAGGACTGCTGTGGGGGCTTTAATGTAGGTAAGGTAAGTAAGTAATTCATACTGAGCTAGTATGCTATGCATACTAGCTCATTATGCCTTTGTCTTACAGGGTTTTTTGAATATATTGTTCTGTCCTACATTTTTTGCTACTTGTCCTTAAAAACAAATGAAAAAAATGTCTTTGGATGTTACCCATATAAGTGAAATAGTAGCTTCTTCCAGGAATGTCCCCTCTGTGATTCCTAAAAGGGCAGCATGAGTCATGTCCATGGTGATATATTATATCTCGAGTAGCTGGTATAAAGGATAAAGTGTGACTACCACTTTATTTTATATGAATAGTTATTTAATATCCATAAGTGAGAGCAACGCAGAGAGAGAGAGAGAGAGAAATCAACCCTTTTATAAATATTCCCACAACGGCAAATGGGATGTGAAAGAAGAATGAAGGCTTTAGTGCTTTGTGAGCCACTGAACTAGAACAGGTATGGAGAACAGTTCAGACTACATTGTCTCTAGGCCTCATGCACGCTGAATTGAAAAAAAAAACGCTGCTTTTACTTCAAACTTGGGACCATTGAAACATGTTTCACCTCATTCCTATACCTCTAATGTCACGTACGCACGATCGGATTTTCCATCTGAAAAATCTTGGATGGTTTTTAAGCTTGGCTTGCATACACACGGTCACACAAAAGTTCTCTGAACTTTCGACCGTCAAGAATGCGGTGACGTACAACACTACGACGAGCCGAGAAAATGTTCAATGCTTCCGGTCATGCGTCGAATTGTTTCCGAGCATGCGTCCGAATTTTGCGCGTGTCGGAATTGCTACAAACGATTGGATTTTCCGATAAGATTTTTTTCCGGCAGAAAATTTGAGAACCAGCTCTCAATCTTCCGACAGCAAAAGTCTGATGGAGCATACATACGGTCTGAATTTCCGTTCAAAAGCTCACATCGGACTTTTGCTGTCAGAATTTTCGATCGTGTGTACGGGGCATTCGAATTGTATTCTCACATGTGCAGTACCTTTACCCCTGAACTCTTGCATACTACCTTAATTTTACATATGGGTCGGGAACTCCCATTACTCCCCCGCCTGGTGTTCAACCCCTCTCCCCCCCTTACCGCTGCCTTGTCTCATTTCTACTTCACCCTCCATTTCTGGCCATACATTTACAGTAACCAATTTCTGTGATCCCTTTCTATTGTTCCCCAGGTCTTTATACCTGTAACAACCAAAATTGGTAGCATTGATATCCTAAATGACAAAGAAGAATATACCCCCTTAGTGGGACTTTGCAAGCCAAACACAGTGGCCCAGATTCAAGTAGAATTGCGCGATATTTGCGGGGGAGCAGGGCAACGATTTTGCCCTGCGCCCCCGCAAACATTTTGCGCTGCCCTCGATTCACGGAGCATTAGCTCCGTGAACTGCGGGGGTGGGCCGGCAAATTTGCCCGGCGTAAGTGCGCGCAAGTTAAATGATCCCGCCGGGGGCGGGAATCATTTAAATTAGGCGCGCTCCCGCGCCGAGCGTACAGCGCATGCTCCGTCGGGAAACTTTCCCGA
This sequence comes from Rana temporaria, assembly GCF_905171775.1. Classification (NCBI taxonomy): domain Eukaryota; kingdom Metazoa; phylum Chordata; class Amphibia; order Anura; family Ranidae; genus Rana; species Rana temporaria. The sequence goes on along the minus strand of NC_053490.1, from coordinate 104,917,702 downwards.
CGTGCATTGCGGCAAATGACGTCGCAAGGACGTCATTTGCTTCTAAGTGAACGTGAATGGCGTCCAGCGCCATTCACGTTTCACTTACGCAAACGCCGTGAAATTCAAATTTCACGGCGCGGGAAGGCCGGCTATACTTTAGCATTGGCTGCCCCTACTATTAGAAGGGGCAGCCTTGCGCTAAAAGTAGCCGTACGGAAACTCCGTACCTGGCTTGCGCGGGGCCCGCGCAAGCTTGTGAATCAGTGGTAGTATGCAATTTGCATACTACACGCTGATACACAATGGGAGCGCCCCCTAGCAAGAATGCAGCCTAAAATCTGCGAGGCATAAGAGCCTTATGCCGCGCAGATTTTAGCCTGCAGTCGGTGTAACGAGGTTCCTGAATCAGGAGCACTCGTTACACCGGAGCAAGTAAGCACTTGCGCTGCGTAACCTATGGTTGCGCGGGCGCAAGTGCTTCTTGAATCTGGGCCAGTGTTGGTATAAAATGGTCTTTATTGGGACAAGATAAACAAAAGAATACCACAAAAGACAATAAGTGTGCCAAGATTGGCAAGAAATAACAAAACAAAAAACAAAACATGAAAGCACTCTCCTAGTGGGTGATATGGATATGCATATTTTGCTTTTGATGTTGCTTTTATATGCACCTAGGTGCGCATTGTGTGCTTGCATCAAGTGCCAACATGTTTATCTTGTCCCAATAAAGACCATTTTATACCAACAATGTGTTTGGCTTGCAAAGTCCCACTAAGGGGGTATATTCTTCTTTGTCATATGTTGCCCAGGGATGTGGCCAATACTACAGTTATTGGATATATGAGCACCTCTCCTTGCATTTTGATATCCTAAATGCGCCGTACTGTTGAGCAGAAAGGGGGATTTTTGATCTCTGCCTAGTTGTTTTATCATTATGTAGTACTGTCAGCCTATGCACCAGGCTTAATGTTTATATGATCACTCTATATTGATAAATGGATATTGATGCTTCTCTTAATTAGAAAAATGCATAAAAAAGTAAAAAGAGAAAGTTTTAGCCAAAAGTATAACTGTGATCTATTAGTTTAACTGCCAAATAATAAAATAGGCACTAATTAAACTACATACATCCTAAAATTAACATGTGCTAGGTGATAAAGATTATGGGGTAGATCCACAAAGCACTTACGCCGTCGTATCTCAAGATGCGCGGCGTAAGTGTAAATATGCGCCGTCGTATCAATGCACCCGCTATAATAATCACTATTGTGTAATAACAAAAACAACAAAAAAATGCTGTGACAAAAATCTTTTATTAATTACAGTGTTCTATTAGTGATATCTTAGTGCATATACATTCAAAATACAGTAAAACCTTGGTTTGAGAGTAATTTGGTTTGAGAGCGTTTTGCAAGACAAGGAAAATGTTTTAATACATTTTGCCTTGATATATAAGCGATGTCTTGATATAAGAGTAGCGTCATGTCACAACTGAGTATAAAAAAGAAGAGCATTTAGCTAAACAACATATAGCAACGTATTGCTACACTTAGAGGTGCCTCTCTTCTCTTTTATACCCTGTAAAAAAAATGCTTTGATATACAAGTGCTTTGGATTACAAGCATGTTTCTGGAACTAATAATGCTCGCAAACCAAGGTTTTACTGTAATGTGAAAAATATTTTTTTTTATATGTTTTTTGGGGATATTTATTATAGCAAAAAGTAAAAAATATTGCTTTTTTTTTCAAAATTTACGCTCTATTTTTGTTTATAGCGCAAAAAATAAAAACCGCAGAGGTGATCAAATATCACCAAAGGAAAGCTCTATTTGTGGGGGGGAAAAGGACGTAAATTGTGTTTGGGAGCCACGTCGCACGACCGCGCAATTGTCAGTTAAAGCGATGCACTGCCGAATCGCAAAAAGCGCTCTGGTCTTTGGCCAGCCAAGTGGTTAACTAAAGTGAAAGGATTTGGAAATGGTCACAGTTGAATGAGGACTTCAACCTGCATTTTTTTTTACAGCACTTTTCATCTTTGATGTGTATATGCACTAAGCTATCACTGATAATTTTAGGTTTATTTTAACAGTGAAAGACAGAATAACAACAAACATAACCAGAAAAACACATTTTAAAAAGTTATAAATTGATTTGCATTTTAATGAGAGAAAAGGGGATTTTATCCCTTATCAATCACCAAGATTTCTGGCTCCCAGGTGTCTTCTATATAGGTAATGAGCTGAGATTAGGAGCACTCTCTTAATAAAGAGAGTGCTCCTAATCTCAGCTTGTTACCTGTATAAAAGACACCTGCCCACAGAAGCAATTAATCAGATTCGAATCTCTCCACCATGGCCAAAACCAGGACCTCCAAAGACATCCAGAAAAAATCAACGACATGCGTCGGCGTGTCCGGAATAAGCTGGCCAGCATCAAAAGGCACCTCAGGGGCACGGGAGGCGGACCAGCTTCTTCAGTCAAGTTGACAGCTGAGGAGGAGGTCATTGCCAGCAGTCTGGAGCAGGAGCAGGTGGAGGGCCTGGAGGGCTTTGACTCCAGTGACCAGGACTTGAGGAGAGGCAAGTGTGTTTTATCCCCCATCCGGTGTGGAGCATGTAAGGGGGTGCAAGGGAACATGTGACAAGTGTGTGGGTCCACCAACATGTGAATGCTTTGTGTCATCCACAGATGTGCTGGAGGGAGCTGGGCCATCGTCTGTGTGTGTCTGACCCACGCCATCCCCAGGACATCAGACTCAGCCTGACCCTCTGGGAAGCCATGATCCATCGGTGGAGGGGAGTGCCCACACCTTTGCTCTAGAGGTAGTTCTTGAGGAGCAGGTGGATCTCCAGCTGGAGGAATGCCTCTACTTTGAGGAGGCTTCCATCTTCCCCGGACCCTCTCAGACCATCCACGCCCATCAGGGGAACCACCTCCAGGGCTACCCCATCCAGGGGAACCCCCTCCAGGGCTACCCCATCCAGGGGAACCCCCTCCGGGGCTACCCCATCCAGGGGAACCCCCTCCTGGGCTACCCCATCCAGGGGAACCCCCTCCTGGGCTACCCCGTCCAGACGGACACAAGCCTCTCTATCTCCACGGAAGGCTCTGAGGAAGACCTGTGGTGTAGCCGGATCCCTACAAGAAGGGCTGGAGAGGGAGCAGGCACGGCAGACACGGAACATGGGCGATATTGCATGTGACCTCCACCGTGGCGCTGACAACCTGGCCTTATTTGTTGGGTCCTCGGCCAAGACCCAGGCTGCTTGCACAGTGGCTGTGCAGGGCACCGCAGCCGCTATGCAGCAGTGCCTCAGCCAATAGGCTGAGCATACCAGCTCCATCACTGACATTTTGCAGGAGATAAATGCAAACTGTGCAGCCATGGCCACATGCCGATGTGACCAATCTGAGACCCTTAATGCCATGCGTCACAACATGGTAGCAGGGGCTCCCTCCACATATGGGGACCAGGCATCTGACATCCAGATGGAGGGTCGGCAGAACAGGCGCCTCCAGCGGCAGAACAACGCCCGGCAGTGCCAGTTGCAGGCCGATAACAACATTGTGCTGACACGCATTGCACTTGCCTTAGAAGGGATGCAGGCATCATCCGCCACAACCTCCAGGAGCGTCAGCCCAGGTGATGCCCCCCCACCCGAGTCGTCAACCCGACAGCTCCGGAGCCGAAGCCTTGGCACGAGGCCTTGCCCACGAGAGGGCAAATGACTGTCCTCTGAACGTTTACAGCTCAGAGTATGAGATTTTTTTTTTTTTTGTTTTGGACGTGCACAGAGGTATGTGCCGTCCTCCTGTAAGGGCATGATCCCTTTTTTCTTTGTCACTGCACACGGTGAGGAGTGCAGAAGTGGTGCCTGGGCACCATTTTGCAGGGGTAGGGTTTGCCCAGTGCTGCTACAGTGTGACTGGTGTGTGAGTGTGTGTATGTGTGTGTGACATTCCTACCAGCAAGGCGTGTCACCTTGGATCGTCGGGGAGAGGTTATCCCCACGACCGTGTGAATGTGGTATGAATGGACAGCAACATCATTGGGGCCTTGGCGTGGCGTTGCTGCTCCCAAGTCCTGCACGGTGGACTTGGGCTAAACCAAGGTGGATGTGGTGTGTGTGAGTTAGGGACCACAGTGGTGTGCATGCGTGCATTGTCCGTGTGCCATGATGAATGTGTGTGTTTAAGTGCAAATATGCGCTCCACGAGGCAACTCCTGACTGCTGTTCCCTCAGCAGACGGGGTAGCCTCGGGCAGGGGGGGGACTGTCTGGTTCGGGGGTCAGGTCATCACATATGTCAATCTCCAGGCCCTTTCTCATGGCATAGTTGTGCAGCACGCAACATGCACCGATGATCTGGCACACAAAGTTTGGGGAATACAACAGGATCCCCCCGGACTTATCCAGGCATCGGAAACGGGACTTCAGGATGCCAAATGTGCGCTCCACCACTGCATGGGTGCGTATGTGTGCAGCATTGTATCTTCTCTCTCCTCTGGTTTGGGGATTCCGTTATGGAGTGAGGAGATGGGGCCCAAGTGCATATGCAGAGTCACCTGGAAGGGAAAAGACAGGAGGATGTTAGTCGTGCATGTGCCCCTCGTGATGTCTGCATCATGGGGTCGGACAGTCATGCCTGACACCCATGTCACTCACCAACCAGCCAGCTGTCCCTGTACACGTTCTGTTCGAATTCTGTTGGGATGTTGCTTTGACGGTATATGTAGCTGTCGTGGCTGGCCCCCGGGTGTTTGGTACGGACGTGCCATATGAGGCATTGGGCATCGGCTATTGCGGTATATGTGCTCTGTGGCACGGGGGGGCCGTAGTGCCACATGTGTGCAATCAATGGCCCCCACAGTGCGTGGGAATCCGGAAATTCTGTAGAAATCCTGCATTGCCTTCTGCCGCAGATGCTCATGGGTGGGTTTGATGATGTGGTGGGACATGCATGTGAGGATTGCGGGAACAACCTGGTGCATGCATCTGCTCATGGTGGATTGTGACATCCCAGACACGACTCCACTTCTACGTTGGAAAGATCCACTGGCGAGGAAATGGAGTGTTGCCAGTACCTTGACCAGTGGCTGCACTGCATGTGAGCGTTCTGTCTGGCTGGTGATTTCATCATGCAGGGCTGTGGCTAATTCCAGGATGGCATCAGGGCTGAATCTGAAGATGCAGTACACCTCCGATTCCCCCATGCCGAAGACGTTCATGCGCATTCGGTATATCCTCTCCTGTGCCCTCCTCGGTGCCTGTGGACGCAGTAGTGCTAAGACCATGGCTGCCCCTGGCATGTTGGTATACAGATGTGTTGTCCTGCAAGTGTGGTTGCTCAGCTCGTCCGTAACGGTGCTGCTGCAGCTGCTCTCCAGCTGACCTGTGCACGTCTGTTGCACCTGCTTTATGGGGAATAACTTTATGCCGGACGTACAACTTACGCGCACCACGCGTAGCCTGCGCCGGGCGCACGTACGTTTGTGAATCGCTGTATTTCCCTCGTTTGCATATTTGAATGCCTAATCAATGGGAGAAGCAACATGCGTCCTGCGTAAATATGCACCCACGCTACGCCGGCGTGTGCAAGATACGTCGGCGTAAAATGGCCTATTTTTAGGCGTATGTTGGTTTGTGGGTCTGGCGCACACATACGCCGGGCGCACATTTGCACTACGTCGGCGTAAAGTGATTTACGTTGGCGCAAGTGCTTTGTGAATCCGGGCCATAATGTACACAACATATATATAACATTCTATTTCTCTCATCCCAAAAGTGGTCAGATAGAAGGTAATCAAGCAAGCGGAAAAGGCAAACCAAACAACTATTGGGGCACACATAACATAGTCCTAATATTGTAGCAGCATATATACAGTGGGGATCGAAAGTTTGGGCACCCCAGGTAAAAGTTTGTATTAATGTGCATAACGAAGCCAAGGAAAGATGGAAAAATCTCCAAAAGGCATCAAATTACAGATTAGACATTCTTATAATATGTCAAAAAAAGTTAGATTTTATTTCCATCATTTACACTTTCAAAATTACAGAAAATAAAAAAATGGCTTCTGCAAAAGTTTGGGCGCCCTGCAGAGTTAATATCTTGTACTGCCCCCTTTGGCAAGTATCACAGCTTGTAAACGCTTTTTGTAGCCAGCCAAGAGTCTTTTAATTCTTGTTTGAGGTATCTTTGCCCATTCTTCCTTACAAAAGTCTTCCAGTGCTTTGAGGTTTCTGGGCTGTCTGTCATGCAGTGCTCTTTTAAGGTCTATCCATAGATTTTCAAATATGTTAAGGTCAGGAGATTGTGAAGGCCATGGCAAAACCTTCAGTTTACACCTCTTGATGTAATCCCCCGTGGATTTTGAGGTGTGTTTAGGATCATTATCCATTTTTAGAAGCCATTCTCTCTTTAACTTCAGCTTTTTCACAGATGGCATCAAGTTACCATCCAAAATTTGCTGAAATTTTATTGAATCCATTTTTTCTTCTACTCGTGAAATGTTCCCTGTGCCACTGGCAGCAATACAACCCCAAAGCATGATTGATCCACCCCCATGCTTAACAGTTGGACAGAGGTTCTTTTCATTAAATTCTGTGCCCTTTCTTCTCCAAACGTACCTTTGCTCATTCCGGTCAAAAAGTTCTATTTTAACCTCATCGGTCCACAGAACTTGTTTCCAAAATGCATCAGGCTTGTCTATATGTTCATTTGCAAAGTTCAAACGCTAATTTTTGTGGTGAGGACGTAGAAGAGGATTTCTTCTGATGACTCTTCCATGAAGACCATATTTGTACAAGTATCTCTTTAAAGTGGAATAGTGTACCACAACTCCAGTGTCTGCCAGATCTTTCTGGAGGGATCGTGCAGTCAAACGTGGATTTTGAATTGCTTTTCTCACAATCCTGTGAGCTGTTCTGTCTGATATTTTTCTTGGTCTTCCAGTTCTTGCTTTAACTTCCACTGTTCCTGATGACTGCCAATTCTAAATTACATTCCGAACAGAGAATATTGACATCTGAAAACGCTTTGCTATCTTCTTATAGCCTTCTCCAGCTTTGTGAACGTCAACTATTTTCATTTTCAGTTTTCTAGACAACTGCTTAGAAGAACCCATGGTGCTGATTGTTGGGGCAAGGTCAGATGAGTCTGGGCATTTAAAACCTTTGAGATTGACATCACCTGGTCTTCCCAGACGATGATTGAGAACAATCCATGACACTGGCAGGTCTCAGCTTTGCAAAGGGGGCAGTGCATTCTATAAATTCTGCAGGGTGCCCAAACTTTTGCAGACGCCATTTTTTTGTTTTCTGTAATTTTGAAAGTGTAAATGATGGAAATAAAATAAAAACTTTTTTTGACATATTATAAGAATGTCTAATCTGTAATTTGATGCCTTTTGGAGATTTTTCCATCTTTCCTTGGCTTCGTTATGCACATTAATACAAATTTTTACCTGGGGTGCCCAAACTTTCGATCCCCACTGTAGATCAAAAAGGCAGGAGCTGGATTTGCCTATTGGACAAATGTATAAGAGTGATCCCCTCCTTGGGACAACCAAATAATACCCAATGTGTTAGCTGCGGATAGAGTGTATACACATTGTACATATATAACAGGGATATGCAATTAGCGGACCTCCAGCTGTTGCAGAACTACAAGTCCCATGAGGCATAGCAAGACTCCGAAAGCCACAAGCATGACACCCAAAGGCAGAGGCATGATGGGAATTGTAGTTTTGCAACATCTGGAGGTCCGCTAATTGCATATGCCTGATATATAATAATCAAAAACAATTATATTTAAAATACACTTACTGTATAGTAAGAAGATATAAAATGCAGCTAAAAACAAAAAGGCAGGGCTGCTGTTGAAGAGTCGAGTAGTCCAGTCAGAGAATATAAAGGATATACAGTAAATCTATGAAAGATTTTAACAAAAGCAAACACAAAATATTGTAAAATGACTGTTGGAAAATCATTAAAACAGCCCAGCAGGTAGAACTTACCTAGCTCCAAAATATCTAACAGATATGAGGGAGACGTTTTTTGAAAAGCCAAAGTAGATATGGTTTGTAGCAAAGAAAATCTCTTCCACAATCTTCGCGTTGTAGTGGTTACAGCCGATAGTTAAGGGCACCATAAAAGGTCAAACAACAGAACCCCCCAAACAAACAAGCGGAGTACTAGGTTATCTAAGAAGAAAAAAAGAGGAGAGAGGGAAGTTGTCACAGGGGCAAATGTAGTAGCCACAAAGAAAAAAGCAGTCATCCACATGCTGCAGTACAATATACCTGACACGAGATCTCCTCAAAAAAATTCAGCCACCAATGCACAGGAACACTAGGGAGATGTTAGCAAATAGGACGCTGAAAGCGGCGTCCATTTGTATGCACGTCCCGCCTGTGGTAAACCAATCGGCATACGATTGGTTGACCACGAGCGGGACATGCATACAAATGGATGCTGCTTTTGCTTGATGTAAAAAAATTAGACAAGGCTAAATCATTCCAGAACTTTTTTCACTTTTAATGTGACCTATAAACTATACAACTCAATTGAAAAACAAACTGAAATCTTTTAGGGGGGTAGTAAAACTAAAAAACTAAAATAGTGTGCAAATAGTGTGCACACCCTCTTATAACTGGAGATGTTGCTGTGTTCAGAATTAAGCAATCACATTCAAACTCATATTAATAAGAGCCAGTACACACTTTCCATCATTTAAAGTGTCTCTGATTAACCCCAAATAAAGTTCAGCTGTTCTAGTAGGTTTTTCCTGACATTTGCTTAGTCACATCCTACAGCAAAAGCCATGGTCCGCAGAGAGCTGTAAACCGCGCTCGTTGCCGTATTGCGTTCCACGCTGGAACGCATACGGCGAGCGCGCAATGACATCATCGCCCGGCGTGGAACGCGGAAGTGCGAGTCGAATCAGTGCCTTATGCACTACATATGTCTCGCTCCTATAAACAGAACAGCGTGTAGAGTACAAGCTGCTCTATTATTGTCGGCCGAAGCCGGACCACGCTACATACATTCTACTGGCAATATCCCCTCAACTAACGAGCAGGACAACCCGGATTCATACTACCTCCGAGTCACCCATTACCTGCATCCGTGTTGTCAAGCATATGGCTATTCCTGGGGACACCCTATCAGATCTTGCACCAGAAGTTCTTCCATGACAGAAACCGATTGCTGCCACACTACCTTGTTTGCTGAACTACTTTCATCCTCTGCAAATGGATAAGTACCATTACTACGTTGCATTTACTGCTTTAGAATTACCCGGTTCACATGTAGCTTTTACTAAGGATTGTATTTGAATCTGCCTTTACTTTATACTACAGTACTACTTGGGATTACTTAGTGTACTTTTAGCTGACTGCTGTGCAATATCTTAAAGGGACATACACTCTGAAACCATCTGAGCAATATTGCCTCTCTCAAGTATATGCTAATTGCATACAGTATTTTCATATGCTACGTGCTTGACATTTGTTGTTAAAAGTATATGGGCTTACACCCTAAAATATTGAACATGTTCGCTTAATCTTTTTAGGCTAAGGGTTAAAGGTATATTATACCTTCTCCCTTAGTAGCTCAACGCATTCCTCTATGTGAATGATATGATGTAGAGAACCCCCAAACTCTGTTTCTCTGATTAGAGTGACGCCTGGGGTCCGGTACTGATAATCACTATACATAGAGTAGTGCATAGAAATCCTTCATGTAGTTGTGCTTCATTCACGCTTATTGTAACCTTTCAACGCTAGGGGTTGGAGGCATGTTGTAATACTTCTACCCTTAGTAGCTCAATGCATTCCTATATGTGAGAGAGATGATGTAATGAACCCCCAAACTCCTTTTTTTCTGATTGGAGTGACGCCTGGGGTCCAGTACTGAAATTTCACATAGCATAGAGAGGTGCATTGAAATCTTTCCCTAACCCCAGTTGTGGTTCACTCTTGTTCACCGTAGTTTGTGACAAGAGCTTCTAAAGCATCAGAGGGATCTCATTGTTAAAGGGTATCAGTCAGGAGAAGGGTAAACAAGTATTTTCAAGGCATTCGATATACCATGGAACACAGTGAAGACAGTCATCATCAAGTGGAGAAAATATGGCACAACAGTGACATTACCAAGAAACTGAATGTCCCTCCACAACTGATGAAAAGATGAGAAGAAATCTGGTGAGGGAGGCAGCCAAGAGGCTTACAGCAACATTAAAGGAGCTGCAGTACTGGCTGTGACAACAATCTCCCGTATTTTTCATATGTCTGGGCTATGGGGTAGAGTGGCAAGACGGAAGGCTTTTCTTACGAAGAAAAACATTAAAGCCTGGCTAAATTATACAAAAATACATCTGAAGTCTCCCAAAAAAAGCATGTGGGAATATGTCTTATGGTCAGATGAAACCAATGTTGAACTTTTTGGCCATAATTCCAAAAGATATGTTTGGTGCAAAAACAACACTGCACATCACCAAAAGAACACCATACTCACAGTGAAGCATGGTGGTGGCAGCATCATGCTTTGGAGCTGTTTTTCTTCAGCTGTAACAGGGGCCTTAGTCAAGGTAGAGGGAATTATGAACAATTCCAAATACCAGTCAATATTGGCACAAAACCTTCAGGCTTCTGCAGGTAAGCTAAACATGAAAAGGAGCTTCCTCTTTTAGCATGACAATGAGCCAAAGCATACATCCACATCAACAAAGTAATGGCTTCACCAGAAGATTCAAGCTTTGGAATGGACCATCCAGAGAAAAGACCTGAATCCGATTGGAAATCTGTGGGGTGATCGCAAGAGGGCTGTGCACAGGAGATGCCCTCACATCTGACAGATTTGGATTGTTTTTGCAAAGAAGAGTGGGCAAAAATTGTCAAGTCAAGATGTGCCATTCTGATAGACTCATATCCAAAAAGACTGAGTGCTGTAATAAAATCAAAAGGTGTTTCAACAAAGTATTAGTTTAAGGGTGTGCACACTTATGCAACCATTATATATATATATATATATATATATCTATATATATATATTTACTTCCCTTCACCTAAAAGATTGGAGTTGGATAGGTCTACAGTTTATAGGTCACATTAAAAGGTAGGCTATCTAATTTTTTTTACATCACAGACACCTGACATTTTAACAGGGGTGTGTAAACTTTTTATATCCACTGTAAATATGTTAGCAGACACCATATGACGTCTAATAAATGGAAAAAAAAATCTTTCTCATTTTTAGGGTTCTCGCAGAATGAGGGTAGAACAATTTCTTGTGACCTATGGAACTGAGAGGCCACCTTGGGAAGGTACAGGGGGTCCTGTCTTAGAATTCAGAAACATATGGCCTGTTAGCCTACTCAGCCAAGCATCTGCATTTTCTTGCAATGCAAGCCAATGCTAGTGCCGGGGTCATGGCTGCTGCATTTGCATCCCAGGCTCTGCGCAGCAAAGTCTCTGAGCTGCGGTCCATCTGGTCCCTGATATTACTCGAATCCTCAAAGGACCGATCTGACTTTTTGGACATTTGAGACAAAGCAGTATCAAGTTTGGGGGGGGGGGGGGGGGTTTGAAGAACTTATCTTCCTCCTCCACCCCAAATGGATATCTCAGTTTCCAGATCTTAAGCTTTAACAACTTATTTTCTAGTTCCTTTTATTCCCTCAGAATAAACTGTCTGGTGGACCGGTAAGACCTTTAACTGTGGTCTAACGAACCCCATATGCATTCTATCTTGGGCCAAGATCTGTGCCATAGGTTCCGGAATGTATTCATTAGCATAAATTGCCCATAGAAGACCCTCCATGTCTTCTAGAGCAGAGATGTCTGCCTGGTCTAGACCCTTCACTGTCCTGGCTGGCTAGGTCCAAATCCCCTCTATTCTCTAGGGAGCTTTGGCCTGAACCCCCAGCCTCCTCCAAATCCTCTTCATCAGAATTTTGAGAAGAGGGGGGTTTCAGGGGATCCCACAAGCTTTGCATAGACATCCCCGCCTGAGAAGACGAACCTTCCTTAGAGGGAAGGGTGTCTGCGTCCTGTTTAGACACCAACGCTGTTCTAAATGCTTTAGGCTTGGGTGGCTCCACTTGGCTCTTCCCCAATGCCTGGCAGCTGAGTCAGACGCACTGCCTGTGGTCTCCTCATGGGCTGCAGCCGCCGCTGGTTTGTCCTGTCCCCATCCCCAGGGAGTCGTCGGGTACCTGGCACCGAGAGAACCCTGGACTCTCCATCTTCCGCCATGTCGAGGGCTTTAGAGCCTCTTAAAGGCTGCCACATGGCCCCTATCTTGCTGGAAAGGGTCCGCCACCAGAAGACATCTGCCCTGCACAAGGACGAGGCTTGCGCCACTTCTGCGCATGTTCCACGATGCACCCTGGCCCCGAGACGATGACTGGAGAAAAAGGATCTCCAGGTACAGTAGTAGGATTTTTTTGAACTGGCTTTTCTAGAGTTAAGTAGCATGGAAATTACAGATTCAACAGCCATTCCATTAAAGCTAGTGACTGAGAAGCAGGATCAGGGCCAACACTGGGGGGGGGGGGGCAGGGGGATACGTGCGCTGCAATGGGGCGCAAGGATGCTGGGGCCGCACACTGCCCCTTCACTAGCAGCAGATGGTGTCGGAAATTATAGCAGTGCCCGTAATCATATCAGTGTCGGCATAGTCCCTGCTGCGTGTCTTCCCTGCCTCTGAGGTTTCATGTGGTGGCAAGTACTAGGACCTGGGTAATCGTATAAGGTGATGGGAAGACACACCCAAATTGGCCAGTGACTGCATGTAATTGGCCAGCTCTGCCCCAGCGCTGCTGTGTCTGCTCTGCAGGGAAATTTCGGACAGTGTGAGGCGCCTGTACCAGGGAGAGACCAAGCAGGTTCGGGGAAAGCCAAAGACAGACATTGGAGATGCAGGTGAGAGAAAACTGACACTCTAACTATTAGTTAGGCTTTGCTAGTAATTTTCTTTAAAAAAGAAAAAAAAAAAAAAAGATATAGGGTGGGGTGCTGAACCACATTGATCTTTGTTCTCTTTCATGTTGTTTAGGTAGATCTCCACCTCTCAAAGGTTTGCCTACCCCTGTAATAGGATGCAGCCAGCAGCTGAAGAGTTTGGCTCCATCTCCAGCAGGCGTGGGGTTAACTGTGATGTAACACAACTACAAAAAAAGTGATTAGAGCCCCACAAATCCCCCTCCATCATTGTATTCATAATACATGATACGAGTCTAAAGAATGAGCCTGATGCGACCTTTGAAATATAGAATATACACATAATTAATAAAGTGTATATGCTATATTTCGATGGTCACAGCAGCCTCATTCTTTAAATTCCACGTATTATGAATAGAATGTTGGGTGGGTTGCATATTAGTCTTTACCAGGAGCTGCAGTTTGGCATTTTTACCCTAAGCACTTAGTGACCTTGTCTCGGGTACTGGGGGGGTGCAAGGCAAACTCAGTCTTTGCCCCGGGTGAAAGAATGTCTAGCTTCGCCACTAAGCAGAATAGTACAGGGGGCCTTGAGACATCAGTTCTGGCCTGTGGGGAGAACCCAGACATCTCCTTTGCATGTGTTCCAGGTTCTTCCGGGCCAGTTTGGTGCAGTGAGAATCACCAATTTCTTATCTTCCTCTATTTTGCGTGCATGGAAGAGCGTTGGATGCTGGTGCTAGAGTATCCTTGTTTCTGGCCACAAACAGGGGTAAGTTGTTGTTGAACTTGAAGGCCATGATGTTCACATCTAGGGTTCCACATTTCTGACATAAAAAATGTCAGGATGAAAGGACCATTTTACTCTGTCCAGGCAGTGGTGGAGAAAACCTACCTTTCAAGTGTCCCGCAATTTCCTGAGAGACCATGTTGTCTGAAAAAGTGAGACACTGAAACACTCCTCTCCAGCCTGTAAGGCTAGCATCTGTTATTACCTTCCTTAATGTGGAAGAAATAACATTACCAAGGCTGGATTAATAATCCACTAAACTAGGGAGCTTGGCTGGAGAGAAAAATGGGGTAGTTGAGAAATTGAGTGTTTGTTCAAGGCCTAAGGAATGTTGTGTTTAAAGGCCTTAAAGTGGAAGCAAATGAAGCCAAAAGCCGACAACGAGACCTAGAACTCACCAAGAGGGACGCTGCCTGAGTCTTAAGATCTGAGCATGAGACTTTAGGGAGAAGAGCATTATTTCTGAAAGGAAAACTTTTGTCTAGAATGAGACTTAGATATTCTAGACTTAGGGGTCTCCAAACTTAAACTGGGGGCCAGTTTACCATCCTTCAGGCTTTAGGGAGGACAGACTCTGGCCAATGGTGAGTAGTAAAGATGTTAACAGGGGAGGAGGGGGAAGAAAAAAAATGCCCCATCATTGGTGTCATTAAGATGAATTGTGCCCCTTCCCTGGTCTGTTTGGGGGAAATTATTCCCCATTGTTTGTATCAATGGATGAAAAAGTGCCCCAAGGACCGGATAAAAGTAAGCAAGGGGCTGTATCTGGGCGCCCGGGCCACAGTTTGGAGACCACTGTTCTAGATGAAGGGAAGGCTGGAAGGCAGACTTTTGAAAATTCAAGTTAGACTTACAGGTAACTTGTTTTCCAGAAGTCTTTCAGGACAGCACCTTGAGAGATAGTGACTCCACCCACAACCACAGGAAACACCTTCTTCCTCCAGATCTTTAAAGGGAGGTACCTCCCTAGTATACCTCAGTTGTCTCAGAGAAACCTCCGGCTCCGGCTGGAACACATACGTTAGTCACAGCATAGCATATTAAAACTCTAGGGCGGGTCGTTGCTGTCCTGAAAGACTTCTGGAAAACAAGTTATCGGTAAGTCTAACTTGAATTTTTCCAAGGCGTCTTTCAGGACAGCACCTTGAGGGGATAACAGAGACATACCCCCTTAGGGTGGGACAACAGCTTGTAGGACCTTTCTGCCAAATGCCTGGTCACTGGCAGATGTGAGGTCCAATCTGTAATGCCACACAAACGTACGGTAGCTTGACCACGTTGCTGCTTTGCAAATTTGCTCAGGGGTGGAACCAGCTCGCTCTGCCCGTGTGGTCGCAAGTGCTCTTGTTGAATGAGCACAGATTCCTTCTGGAGTAGGCCTCCAGAATAGATAACTTTAACCATCTGGCCAAGGTAACTTTTGAAGCTTGGCAACCTTTTTTGTTGCCTTCAAAAATAACAAATAATGATTCTGTGGGTCTGAAGCTCTTTGTTATTTCTAGGTAGCATAACAAAGCCCTTCTTACATCTAACATACTGTATGAAAAAAGTTTCTTTCTCCCCTGAGGAATTTGCACAGAAGGTAGGTAGCACAATATCCTGGGAGCGATTAACTGTTGATGCTACCTCAGGTAAAAATGTTGGATCTGTTCTCAGAACAATTCTATCCGAAGATAAATAAGGTTCCCTTATTGTCAATTGTCATGTAATTCACTGATCCTGCGCGGTGACGTGATAGCGACCAGGAACAAGGTTTTTAAGGTAAGATCGCTGAGAGATGCGTCTTCTAAAGGTTTAAATGGCCTTCCTGCCAGGGATTGTAGAACTACCAAGAGATTCCATTTTGGGAAACCTTTAATCTGAGCCGGTCTAGACCTTGTAAGGGCTTTGAAGAACCTAGCTACTAGTGGTTCTGAGGCCACAGATCTTTTCAGAAACACTGCCAAAGCAGATACTTACACCTTTAAAGCCAGACTCTGGCTTTAAAGCCAGGCTGAATTCCAGACCCTTATCTGCTCCTTCTTGCAAAAACTCTAAAATGGACTAAGATCGTTTGGGTCTTGACCAGACGAGTTACACCAGCAAATATACACCTTCCACACTTTTGTCTATATAGCCCTCGTCACTTTCTTCCTACTTTCTAGTAGTGTAGAAACTAAACGGTCTGAAAACCCTTTCTTCTTTAAGAGTTGCCTTTCAGATACCAGGCTGCAAGGGAGAGACTGGACACATCTGGATGAGTCACAGGACCCTGTATTAACAGATCCTGCCTGAGAGGTAGATGCCAACATGGCTTGGTCGCCATTCCCAGGACCGTCGAGAACAAAGCTCTCTTGGGCCAGTATGGGGTGATCGAGATGACCGGTACCTTCTCCTTCTGAATTTTCCTTAGCACTAAAGGGATTAACTGGGACGGGGGGAACGCAAAGCACAGGCGAAACCTCCAAGGTTGTGCCAGAGCGTCTATTCCTAGAGACCCGTCCAGTCTGTTTAGGGAAAAGAATTGAGGTACTTGAGCATTTTCCCTTAAGGCAAACAGGTCCACTTCTGGTCGACCCCACTTGTTGGAAATTTCCACAAAGACCTCTGGGTTCAGAGACCACTCTGACTCCCATACTTGATGTCTGCTCAGGTAATCCGCCACCCTGTTCAGGGACCCCTTTAAATGAATAGCTGAAAGGGACCGCAAGTTGTTTTCTGCCCACATAAGAATTTTTGCAGCAAGAATTTGTAGAGGTCTGCTTCTTGTGCCCCCTGCCTGTTTAGGTATGCCACCGCCATGGCGTTGTCCGTTAGCACCTGAACATGGCGATTTTGAAGATCCGGCGCAAACTTTATTAGGGCCAATGCAATCGCCTTTAGCTCTCTCCAGTTTAAGGATCTTTTTGACTCTTCTTTCATCCAAGACCCTTGGATGAATTTTTTTCCTAAGTGGGCTCCCCATCCCCACGCACTGGCATCTTAAGTCAGTCTCTTTTCTACTGGAAAGGACCACTCCAGACCTCTTGAAAGGACCTCCTGATCTTTCCACCAATAAAGTGACCTCTTCACTCGTGATGGAATTTTTATCTGAGTGTCCAGAGATCTGAGATTGTGATCCCATTACCTCAGGAGAAAGGCTTGTAGGCATCTAAAATGTAGTCTTGCCCATTGAATGGACGGCATCGTTAAAGGGGTTGTAAAGAAAAAAAATGTTTTCCCCTAAATAGCTTCCTTTACCTTAGTGCAGTCCTCCTTCACTTACCTCATCCTTCGATTTTGCTTTTAAATGTCCTTATTTCTTCTGAGAAATCCTCAATTCCTGTTCTTCTGTCTGTAACTACCACAGTAATGCAAAGCTTTCTCCCTGGTGTGGAGAAAGCCTCTTGAGGGGGGAGGGGGCGAGCAGGCAAGTCAGGACACTCTCTACTTTGCAGATAGAAAAAGGAGCTGTGTGTTAGTAGGCGTCCTGACACTCCTGCTCGCCCCCTCCCCCCTCAAGAGGCTTTCTTCAGACCAGGGAGAAAGCCTTGCATTACTGTGTGTCGTTACAGACAGAAGAACAGGAAGTGAGGATTTCTCAGAAGAAATAAGGACATTTAAAAGCAAAATCGAAGGATGAGGTAAGTGAAGGAGGACTGCACTAAGGTAAAGGAAGCTATTTAGGGGAAAAAATCCTTTACAACCCCTTTAAAGTCAGGACTCCTAAAGCCGACATTACCTACCTTATTGTTATAGGCTGGTTGGAATGGAGCTGCAACACAGCGTCCTGAACTCTGACCTTTTTCTCCTGTGGAAGAAACATTTTTTGGTTCACCAAATCGACTTGGTAACCCAAGAAATGGATCTCCTGAGATGGAACTAGGGATGACTTTTTAAGTTCAAAATCTAGCCCAGGGTTTCCAGGTGGTTCTGCGCCTTAGATAGGTTGTCTAGTAACCTTTCTTTCGATGGGGCGAAGAATAACAGGTTGTCTAGGTAGGGTATAACTGTCGCCCCCTATAGACGAAGCGGGGCTAGGGCTTCCGCCATCACTTTGGTAAAAATTTGAGGCGAGGATGACAGCCCGAATGGAAGGGCCCTGAACTGCAGATAATTAACTACTCCCTCCATTCTTACTGCCAACCTGAGGTACCTCTGTGACTGAGGGGAGATTGGGATATGCAGATATGCGTCCCTCAAGTCTATTGATGCCATATTACAGTCTGGCATCAATAGATTCTTGACCGAAAATATTGAATCCATCTTGAACTTTCTGTATTTGACGGATTTGTTTAGAGGCTTCAAGTTTGGGATCATTCTGAATTTTCCTGTTGGTTTCTTTATCAGGAAGATGTGTGAATAGAACCCCAGTTGCAGTTCTTCTGGAGGTACTTGTACCACCACACCCTGTTGCATCCGCTCTTTCAAAGAGGACTTCATGGCCAGGGATTTCTCGCCTTGCGTAGGAGGATGGAAAAGGATTCCACCCTTTCCTTTGGCATGGCCCAAATCCTCCAGCCTCCTTGGAGTTTGTTGTCTTTTTCTTGAGCCTTTTTGAGGTCGAAAAAAAAAAAAAAAAAAAACATCTTGGGGGTTGTTTCTTCTTTTTTTACTGGGAAGGATTTTTTCCTGTCAGCTGTCCTATCTAGGATACTTTCTAGATCAGGCCCAAAAAGAAGGTCCCCCGAAAAAGGAATCCCGCAAAGTTTATTTTATGAAGCTGCATCACCTGGCCAGGTCTTTAACCACAATGCTCTTCTTGCAGTATTAGTCATGGCTGCGGACCTCGCCGACATCTTGATTGCTTCAGCTGAAGCATCCGCTATGTAAGCAACTGCAGAGGATAAAGTGAAAAAAAAGAGTCTAAAATTTCCTGCTTAGGTGAGTCCGCCACTATATGGGCTTCCAGCTGGTTAGTCCAAAATTATAAATTTCTAGCTACACACGTTGTGGCCATAGCAGGCTTTAAATTATTCATAATAGATTGCCAAGATCTTTTTAATAAGAGATCCAGGCGTTTGTCCATAGGGTCTTTTAGGATCCCCATGTCTTCAAAAGACAGATCAGTGGACCTGGAGACCTGAGAGAAGGCCGCATCCAGCTTAGGGATCTTATTCCACACTGCAGAGGGATTTTCTTCAAAAAGGGAAACGCCTTTTATGGGCTTTTGGGAAAAGTTTTTTTTCTCTGGATCCTGCCATTCTTTCTTTATACGGTAGCATGAGAAATGACTGGATGGAACAGGAATGTCTGACCCTTGGGCTCACTTAGACCCGCATACATGCGGTAATGTAAACTCTAATCCTTTTTCTCCTCACTTAGGCCCAACGTGACATGAATAGCCCTAAGTAAGCCATCTACCTCCTCTAGGGATAATTTAAATCTGGAAGGGGAAGCTGCCGACTCCTCTCCTGAGTCCTCACTAGGAGGTACCTGGGACTGTCCTTCCCTGGTGACAGGTTCTTCAGCTAAAGGTTCTACCGCTGGTATGGTCACCGACCCCTGGGAGGACTGTGAAGTGGAGGCCTGAGAGTCAGCCAAGTAACTAAAGAGTCACGAAAAGTTTGAATCGTGGCAAAACGTTCATTCTTTACAGAGGCCATCAACTCTTCCCGTACAGAGGCTGATTCCTCCTGAACTAAAGATGATATGCAGGTGCTGCATAGTGCTTTCTTCAAATTCTCTCCCATCTTTGTCCTACACGAAGGACATTTCTTTTTTGGGTCAGAGCTCTTAACCTGGAGAGAATAAAAGAGGAGAAAGCAGGGGAATCCTTAATGAGACCTAGTCTCTGTAGGTGAACCCCCCTCATAGGTGCACTAGGAAGGGGTAGTGAAAACTCCAGTGCCCAGACAGGCCCCTTGCCACTAGGGTGTGTGTGTGTATATATATATATATATATATATATATATATATATATATATATATATATATATATATATATATATATATATATATATATATATATATAAAAAAAAAGAGAGAGACTAGAAGAAAATACAGGTAAGGAAAAGGCAGACTTAAACTGCTGCCTCCTACCTGAACCTTGCTGGTGACTGTGCCTGTCCACACCGCCGTAATCTCTGCATCCTCCATTGCAGTGTACATCGTTCAAAAGTGTCTTCCACGCCGTTTCCGGACTCCCCTAGTGCCTCTGCATCGGACCGGAAACAGGCCCCAGCCTCAGTCATGCCAGAAATGACGCTGCGTTGACCCGGAGACCCGTTCTGGCTACGCCAAAATGGCGAGTCTTTCGGCTCTCCCCAAGCACTAAGGGAGGAAGAGGAGCCCGGACACCATCGATATCGTTCGGATAGGCCGGGAAGACCGACAATCTCGTATGGAGGAAAAAAACAGTAAGAGGGAAGCACGTCTCCTAGGACCACCTGAGAGATACTGACTCCCCCTCATCGAAGATGTTCCCTCCAGCTGGAGGAAACACAAAAACTGAGGTATACTAGGGAGGTACCTCCCTTTAAAGATCTGGAGGAAGAAGGTGTTTCCTATGGTTGTGGGTGGAGTCACTATCTCTCAAGGTGCTGTCCTGAAAGACGCCTTGGGAAAAGTTGATTATCCAGCCAAAGGATTGAAGAATCTGAGAAGTAATTTGCAGAGTAACAGCACATGCTTTGATTTGATGTTGAAATGTCATCAATAATCCAATTTAGACCTAGCACATTTTCACACCTGTGCGAATTCAGGTGTGTTTACAAATCGCTTCTAATATCTTTCTATCCCTTTGGGACAATGCTTCTTTAGTATTCATACAGGGTAATTTTTTAGGATGTTTGTTTGCTTTGTGCCTGTTATGCTCTCAAACTGCATGGAATACGTTTGGTTTCAGCTCAATCTAGCTCACTTCATTTTTGATAATCTCAGATGTTAAATACACCGTTCTGTATAAAAGGGCCTTATCCTGTGCGTTTTTTGTAGCTTTCAGTTGCATATCACACAAGCCTCTTTGCATCAAGGTCTACATGTTGTTGCTATGAAACCCCTAAAGTGGTTGTAAACCTTTCACATGAACAAATTTATTGTGCACTTGTCTCAATCCAGAGCACTAAATGTCATTTTGCTCTCCTGCCTTGTTGCTCTGCCACCTGCATGAGTTACATCTGACAGGTTCTCCAGACACGAAAATAATATATAGAAAATGGGAGGGAGCTCCAGCACACAACCCCTGATTAACAGCCTCAGATCCATTCCTGTGAGGGGGGGGGGGTCCCTTCCCTCAGCTCTCCTCACTGAGATATGCAGAATGCAACATTGGCTCACCACTTTGTAAAAGCTCAAAACAAGCTGTATAAATTCTGCACTTTAAAAGTCTATAGAAGCAGAAGCTGCAGACACAACTTGTGTGGGAGAATTTATTGAATCTCTGTATTATAAAGGTTAGTCACTTCGCTGGATATATGAGTGTTTACAACCACATTTACTGCAACATGGCAGCAGGTGAATGCTTCCAGTTCTGCGCATCTACACTTGGTCTGAGCAATAACCACTTACTAACCAGGCCTTTTCTGGAACTTTTTTCACAAGTTTAAATTAGCATTTGTTGCTAGTAAATTAACTAGAAACCGTCACAATAATCTTTTTTCCCCCGCAGAGACCCTAGAGAATAAAATGGCGAGCATTGCAATATTTTATGTAATTTTATTACAAGCCTGAATGATCAGGCATTAGCTGCAGTCACAATGCCTATAAGAGTATAGCACTAGGATAATAGGAAGTATCGTTATAAATCTAACCACACATTCTAATCTATACTATTCCTGGGTAACTCATGAATACAGAAGCCACCTTTTAGCATTCATGCAAGTCTTATCTCATACATATCTTATCTTTTTTTTGTTTTTGGAACCCCATTTGAACATTACTGTGAATTAACCATTTGCATCTAGTACAAAGATCTGGATAAGTGTGACTGTTGGAATAAAAGGAAAAGTCGCACCTGCGCTCACATCCAAAGACAACATTGTCTTTTTAATCAATTCTGCTGTGGAAGATATCTTCACACTATTAATTCTGTTATTTTTGTTAGTAATGGTGCTTTTCTTCTACAATAAATATTTGTATTCAATTGTAGTGTTCCACACATGTTTTCCTTCCCTTTGAGCAATTGTTTTTTTGGTCACATAGACTGCGCCATATGGGTGTTCATATGGCAATTGGTTGAGCAATTATTTTACTGGACATATACTGAACATCAGTCCCACAGTTGATCCAGGCTATACGATTTCAATATTTTATTGAACACTATGTAGCGGTCTTTCAAAACGCAATTTTTTTGGATGAACACACTTTAGTGAAAAATAATGAAACAAGTCACAATATACAAAAAACCTTAGTTAGACTTACCGGTATTTCTACGAGTCTTTCAGGACAGCACTTGGAGAGAGCGCAGCTCCACCCACTTCCCAGGAAACACTGCAGCCATTGCTTTAAATTCCGCCCACTTCCACCATGACCTCAGTTGTTAACGAGTACCTCCGGCCATGCTGAAATTAGATAAGCAGAACATAGCAACTATACACATTAGCATTTATACATTAACCTTTATAATACAAAGGGAGGGTTATCGGTGCTGTCCTGAAAGACTCGTAGAAATACCGTTACCGGTAAGTCTAACTAAGGTTTTCTCACCTCGTCTTTCAGGACAGCACTTGGAGATGATAACAGAGTACTTACTCTAGGGTGGGACCACCGCTTGCAGGACTTTCCTGCCAAAAGATTGCTCCGCTGCTGCGAGCAAATCCATTCTGTAGTGGCGAGTGAATGTAGAAAAACTCGTCCACGTGGCTGCTTTACAGATATTTTCTGGTGAAGCTCCAGCTCGTTCCGCCCAGGATGTTTCCATTGCCCTTGTAGAATGAGCCACCACTCCCGTGGGAGGTTCTATATCCATGGCTTTGTAAGCTTCATGGATAGCCATACGAAGCCACCTAGCTAAAGTGTTTTTGGAAGCTCCATAGCCTTTCCGAGCTCCCGAGAACAACACAAAGAGAGAATTTGCTTTCCTAAATTCACTAGTGATCTCTAGATAGTGTACTAAACACCTTTTCACATCTAAAGTATGAAAATCTCTCTCTTTCGGACCGGATGGATTTGGACAGAATGTAGGAAGAACAATCTCTTGTGTTCTATGAAAAGCTGATGCGACCTTAGGCAGGAAACCCGGATCTGTCCTTAACACAACCCTATCATGGAAGATGGTTAAAAAGGGTTCAATAATTGACAAGGCTTGAAGTTCACTGACTCGCCTAGCTGAAGTGACTGCTACTAGCAAAACCAACTTCAAAGTCCAAAACTTGAGTGAGGTCTCTACAGGTGGTTCAAAGGGTCTTTTAGTCAGACCTCTTAAAACTGATAAATCCCATTTGGGAAAAAATTTAAACGGTACAGGCCTAGCCCTGGCTAAGGCCTTAAAAAAATCTGATAATATAGGGATCCAGAGATAACCTTCTCTCCAGAAAAACTGAAAGTGCAGCAACCTGAGATTTCAGGGTGCTGGCTGCCAGACCTTTGTCCATCCCGTCCTGTAAAAACTCCAGGACCGACAAAATACTTAAAGGAGGACAATCCTTGGATTCACACCAAAAATTAAAAATTTTCCAGGTTTTAAAATAAATAGCCCTGGTAACTTCTTTCCTGCTACTGAGCAAGGTACTAAGTAAACGTCTGGACAAACCCTTACTCTCTAGGATTTGTTCCTCAGTAGCCAAACCACAAGCTTTAGATGACTTGCGTCTGGATGTAGAAGGGGACCCTGGAACAGCAAGTCCTTCCTGACTGGAAGCAGCCAATGAGCCTCTATTGCTAGATCTAACAGGGCTGAAAACCAGGGCCTCTTGGGCCAATAAGGAGCTACCAAAATTAGAGTCGTCCTTTACTCCTGCAATTTTCTGAGAACTAGCGGGATCAATTGAACCGGGGGAAAGGCGTAGCACAAGCGGAAGGACCAACGCTGGGCTAACGCATCCAGTCCCTCTGCTTGGTCCAGCCTGTTGAGGGAGAAAAAACGTGGGACCTTTGTGTTGGCTTGAGATGTGAACAAGTCTATTTGAGGTGTTCCCCACCTGTCCACTATTTCCTGAAACACCTCTTGGTTTAGGCTCCATTCTGACTCCAGAACCCTGTCTGCTCAAAAAATCCGCCAGATGGTTCAGGTCGCCCTTCAGGTGTACCGCAGACAAGGATGCCACGTTTACTTCTGCCCAATACAGAACTTGCAAGGCCAGATTCAGTAGGCACCTGCTTCTCGTGCCCCCCTGCTTTGAGATATATGCCACTGCCGTGGCATTGTCCGATAGGACTTGGACATGTTGACTCTGGAGAGGCTGACTGAAGGCCCTTAGTCCCATGAAAATGGCTCTCAACTCCCTCCAATTGGAGGATCTCCTGGAATCCTCCCTTGACCAGGATCCCTGGGCCATCTGTCCCTCGAGATGGGCGCCCCACCCCCAGGAACTTGCATCCATTGTTAGGATCTTTGTCGTGGGGAAGGTCCATAACAGACCCAGACTCAGATTTGCTCGAGTCCTCCACCACCAAAGTTTTCTTTTTACCTGAGGTGGGATCAAAAACTGTTTTTCCAGGGATTCCCCGAAAGCCCAGTTTTGGAGGATCGCCAGCTGGAGATCTCTTGCATGGAGACGGGCCCACTGAACTGCTGGAATAGAGGCTGTGAGGAGACCCAGAGTGGACATAGCTGTCCGGACAGTTATTGGGAGATTTGTCTGTACTGCCTTTACTGCTGCTTGTACTTTGACAATTTTTTCCTCCGGAAGGAAGATCTTTTCCTGAACTGAGTCTATGGAATACCCCAGAAAGACTATCACTTGAGAGGGAACCAGGTTCGATTTTTCTTTGTTTAAAATCCAACCTAATTCCTCTAAATGGGACTGAGTCCTCCTCAGGTCTCTGAGCAACCGATCCTCTGATTTGGCAAACAGCAGGAGGTCGTCCAGGTATGGGATCACAGATACTCCCTCCAACCTGAGTGGTGCTAGTGCTTCTGCCACTACCTTCGTGAATATTCTGGGGGAGGAGGAGAGCCCTGAACTGAAAATGTTTCACCTCCTTCCCCGTCCTGATCGCCAGGCGAAGGAAGCGTTGCGATGAGGCTCTGATTGGGACATGCAGGTATGCATCCCTCAGATCTATTGAAGCAAGAAAGCATCCTGAAGGGAGAAGCTTCCTTACTGAATAGATGGAGTCCATCCTGAATTTTTTGTAACGGATTGACTTGTTCAGGATTTTTAAGTTCAGAATCAATCTGAACTTTCCTGACGGCTTCCTCACTAAGAACACGTGGGAGTAACACCCCAACCCTTCCTCTTGCTGGGGAACAGGAGTGATAACCCTTTGCTGAAGAAATTCTTCTATTAGAGTCATCATTGCCTGAGATTTCTCCTGATCTCTTGGCAACTGAGTCACATAAAACCGGGACGGTGGATTCTCCGAAAATTCCAGTGCGTAGCCCTCTGCGATCACCTTGAGGACGAACGCACTGGAAGTCGCTACTTCCCACTGTGGGAGAAATGACTGAAGACGCCCTCCCACAGCTGGAAGACCGTCATTGGGGTTTTGAGGGCTGACTGGGGGAATGAAACAACACCCCCGGCTTGCCTCGGCCCCTCGGGGGCCGCCAGGACTTACCACCTCTCTGTGCCTCCTTTGAATTTTGGGACTGGAGAAAAGAACGAAAATTCTTCTTGGTTTGTGGCACTACTTTCTTTAAAGGGAAAGCTTTCTTCCTATCTGCTGTTCTGTCTAGGACTGCCTCTAGACCAGAACCAAATACTAAGTCCCCCTCAAAAGGCAGACCACACAGCTTCACCTTTGAAGCTGCGTCCCCTGACCAAGTCTTAACCCATAAGGCTCTCCTAGCCGAGTTAATTAAGGCCGAGGACCTAGCCGACATCCTTATTGACTCAGCTGAGGCATCCGCCATGTACCCTACAGCGTTGACCAATACTGGTAAGGACTCCAGAAGTTCTCTGCGAGAGGTACCTGCCTCAATATGGCTTTTTAATTTATCCAGCCAATGTTCCAGGTTCCTAGCTACTACTGTAGACGCCATAGCAGGCTTGAGGTTGGCTAGTGTGGAATCCCACGCCTTCTTCAAAAGAGCATCCGCTCTTTTGTCCATGTTATCTTTTAAGGTACCCATGTCCTCAAAAGCTAAATCTGTGTTACGTGACACTTTTGAAAAAGCTGCGTCAAGTTTGGGTTTCTTATTCCAGACCTGCGCTTCATCTTCATCAAAAGGAAACCTCCTTTTTAGAGATTTAGAGAAAAAAGGAGCCCTCTCTGGATCCTTCCATTCTCTGACAGCATCCGATAAAACTGTGTACTGGAAAGGTTTTGTGTTTAATCTCATCTAACCCCTGGTACATTTTGTCGTGTAATGACAACTGGGCCTTGTCTTCCTTAATACCAAGGGTAGCATGTATTGTTTTTAGGAGGTCGTCTACCTCCTCCAAAGACAACTTGTAACGTGAAGAGGATTTATCTCTATCATCGTCTTCCTCTGCATCAGACCCTGAAACCACACTTTTAGGTTCCTCATCCTCAGACTCACTAGCTTACCCCCCCCTGGGAACTAGTGGAAGCTCTAGGAGTTGAATGTGCAACCGGACGTTTTTCTAGGAAGGAACGGAACGATGAAAAAGTCTGCTCCAATTCCTTCCTGAAGGAGGAAAGCATCTCCTTTGGTTGTTCAGAGGGTGCACTGGCGGAGGCTTCCTCTCTAACCAAATCTGTAATGCATGTTTTGCATAATGGCTTAAGCCATGACCCCTTAAGGGAAGTTTTGCAAACGGCACACTTTCTCTTAGGTGGTGGCAATGCATCCTTAAGCTTTTCTTTACACTTCTGAAAAACATCAAAAAACAACAACGCTATGCTTACTTTTTGTGTATCAGACCATAGCAAACAAATATGCCACCCACAGACAGTGAACAAAAACACCCAGTCCCCATCACCGCTGTGAAAACACAAACAAAGCATTTCTCCCAAAAACATTCATAAGGGATAGTGCTGCAGGCTCCCCTCCCCCTAAGGGACAACAGGAGGGACACAGAACCCAGGAAAATGGAACCGCTGTTCCTACCTGGGCCAGGCTGGTGCTTGTGGCTCCTGCTCCCGCCACCTCCGCTGCTTCAGCCGGCTCCATGTCTCCCCGCGTGTAGCAGTCGTCCGGTTCTTCCATTTAAATCTTCCCGGTTACCCTCGTCGCCACGAGGACCGGAAGTGCACCGCCAAGGCCGCCTCCCCCTCTGCGCTCCAGCAGCTGGAACCGGAAGCTGCCACGCACCGCCGGAAGTTCCGCCCCCCCCGGAAATGACGTCGCCCGCCATCCGGAACGGCTCCACGTGAACCCGGAACAGGCACCTGACCTGTTCCCTTAGCCCACGCTGGCCGCCTATGGGAGCAGACACTTCCAGAAGTCTTAGCCCTCACTGGGCTCGAGAAAGGGGAGAGCACCGGAGCATCCCCCACCCGTCAGAGGAGATGCTGGGTCCGCCTGAAAAGAACAAAAACCGACCGCAGGTATGCCTCTGCCACCTCCACCTGGAGAGAGTACAGCACACCCCTGGTTCCCTGCAGCGCTTCCACCATGGCCGGAGGAAACACAACTGAGGTCATGGTGGAAGTGGGCGGAATTTAAAGCAATGGCTGCAGTGTTTCCTGGGAAGTGGGTGGAGCTGCGCTCTCTCCAAGTGCTGTCCTGAAAGACGAGGTGAGAAATAGACATTAGCTAGTAAATAGATACCCAACCTTTCAAGCTTTAAACCTGCACACGCTCGTTGAATGGCAACAAACTATGGTACTTAAAGGGTCACTAAAGGAAAAAATGTTTTTCGCTGAAATGACTGTTTACAGGGTATAGAGACATAAAAGTTAACTGATTCCTTTTAAAAATGATTAAAAATAGATAGAAATCAATCATATAATGTGCCTGCAGGTTAGTTTCACTTTTAAACTGGTTTCATGTTCCTGTGAACGAGAGACACAGAACAAAAACAAACAAATCCAGGGCAGTGTTTTGTTTTTAAAATGAATCTGATTGGTTCTGTTAAGTTTTAGACACACAGCAATGACAGCTTAGACAACCGTGAAAAGCTCCCAGTACTGTGGTTATAAGGAGCCAAACAACCAGGAAGTGTGGAGATCAGAGCAGAATTACAGCTACAGCAAAAACGAATAATAAGGACACAAAACCAGTACTGCAGTAAGGTAAAGGAAGCTATTTAGCTAAAAAAAAAAAAAAATCCTTTAATCTCTATAGGAGATCTTTTAAACATTTTTATAGGTTACCTGTTTAGAGTTGCAGAAGAAATCTTGTGCTAGAATTATTGCTCTTGCTCCAAACAATTGCGATACCTCACGTGTGGTTTGAGCAAAGTTTACATACGTGGGCACAACTTAAAGCAGATTTCCACCCAAAAAAGGAACTTCTGCTTTAAGAGCTGGTGACCCCCCGACATGGCACATTTGGTATGTAATATTTTTTTTTGTTGGGGGAGCGTAAAAACCCTCTTCCTCACGGCGCACCTGGAGAAAGTTCACCTCTCCCCCACAGGTCCCAGATGATTGCCCGGCTAATCACAGCGTGCCTCGTGCATGCCCAGCTGTGAAGCCACAGCCAGGCACCCACAATGCCGGCGCCGCAGAGAGGAGGGGGTAGAGGAGGCTTTCATACGCCCACATCGCTGACACCTGGGACAGGCAAGTCTTAATAAAAGTCAGCAGCTACACTTTTTGTAGCTGCCGACTTTTATATGGGTGCAACTCTGTGTGTTCGCTTCTGCACAGGAGTATAGAGGGTTGGGACGCTTTTTTATTTATATTACCTTGTTTTTCACACTGTCCCTTTATTTTGTTTATCACTTTCATGCCTATTACAAGGAATGTAAACATCCCTTGTAATAGAAATAAGCATAACAGGTCCTCTTAATTGAGATATCTGGGGTCAAAACAGACCCCAGATCTCATTTACCTTTAAAAAATAAAAATAAATAAAAAACAAGAAATTAAAAATCAAATGCAAAATGTAACACTTCGTTTTGACCCGAGAACCAGAAGTGATGTCAGAGGTCACTCTGGTCCTCCAAGGGCACAGAGACCACAGTGGGGGCCATCTAGCTCAAACACCTGGATCGTGTCCAGGCTTTACCCGTGGCTTTAGTAAGCCCAGAAACCAGAAAGCGGCAGAAGGGGGGGGGGGACAGCACCTCTCTCGTCACCTCTAAAACGTATCAGATACAGAATCGCCCATAGTAAAAATGATTCCGGGTTATGACAGCTAGCAGTATTGTGTGGTAACATTACTATGGGCTACAGTTGGCAAGAGGTACTAAAGTTACAGTACTTCAAGCAATTTTTGCAGCTTTTATAACAATGTGGAGAAGATTTAAGGGGGCTGCACAGAAAAGTTGGTCTTGCAATGCCAATTTTTTCATTAAAGATGCGTTAAATGGCAAATGTCATTGTCAGTTATGACTATGTTTATCAATATAACTTTTAGCATTATATTATGCCAATATAAAATTTTTGTACACAGGCATTTAAAACTCATATTTTAATTCTTGGGTCCATTAAGCAGATACGTAATGGCGTTATTTTTGAATAGCCGATCGAGTCAGAAGGCAGTGACACTCGTTGGCTCATGCAGAGGACGGAGCCGTGACAGCCCAGCGACCATTTTTTTTTACGGGCACCCGATGCCCATATCGGCAATTTTAACCACTACAGACCCGCGCTATAGCCGAATGACGGCTTCAGCGCGGATCTGAATATCCAACAGGCCGTCAATTGACGGCCGCCCCTTTGGGCGTTCCCCGCACGCGCTGCGGGGAAAGTCTGTGTTGGCCGTGTCACTTGGACACAGCCAATCACAGATCGCCGCGAACAGCCAATCAGAGTGGCTGTTTGCGATGCGATCTGTGCGGCCAATGAGAGATGATCTCATATGTAAACATATGAGATAATTTCTCATTGCCGGCTCACACAGAGACAGCGGTGCTGTCTCTGGAGAGGAGACCGATCTGTGTCCCTTGTACATAGAGACACAGATCGGTCACCCCCCCCTCCCCCACAGTTAGAACACTAAGCAGTATACACATTTAACCCCTTCCTCACCCCCTAGTGTTAACCCCTTCCCTGCCAGTCACATTTATACAGTAATTAGTGCATTTTTATAGCACTGATCGCAGTATAAATGTGAATGGCGCCAAAAATGTTTCAAAAGTGTCCGATGTGTCCGCCATAACGTCGCAGTCGCAATAAAAATCGCAGATCGACCGCCATTTCTAGTAAAAAAAATAAAAAAATAATAATTCTGTCCCCTATATTGTAGGCGCTATAACTTTTGCGCAAACCAGTCGCTTATTGCGATTTTTTTTTTTTTTTTTACCAAAAATATGTAGAAGAATACGTATCGCCCTAAACTGAGAAAAAAAATGTGTTTTTTTTTAAAAAAACTGGGATATTTATTATAGCAACAAGTAAAAAATATTGTATTTTTTTTCAAAATTGTCGCTCTTTTTTGTTTATAGCGCAAAAAATAAAAACCGCACAGGCGATCAAATACCACCAAAAGAAAGCTCTATTTGTGGGGGAAAAAAGGACGCCAATTTTGTTTGGGAGCCATGTCGCACGACAGCGCAATTGTCAGTTAAAGCGACGCAGTGCCGGAAGCTGAAATTTCACCTGGGCAGGAGGGGGGTATATGTGCCCGGTAAGCAAGTGGTTAAAGCTGTTTCAG
This sequence comes from Rana temporaria, assembly GCF_905171775.1. Taxonomy (NCBI): domain Eukaryota; kingdom Metazoa; phylum Chordata; class Amphibia; order Anura; family Ranidae; genus Rana; species Rana temporaria. The sequence continues at coordinate 104,887,256 of NC_053490.1, read as the reverse complement.
CATGTTGCCAAAACAGCCGTTTTCGGACAATATATATAAAATCTACACACCATATTTTTCACTATGCAGGTGCTCTTCTGACTTTGAGGTGTGCCAGATTCAATTATGTGTTCAATTGTGTGTTTATCACCCTAATGCTGTGCGCAACAGCTTTGATTGGCAGAGAGGTTTTCATGTGTCCCATTTATACACATCTTGACTCAAACTGCACACTTCAGCTATGAGTAAGCATCAAATTATGATGTGAAACGCAGCCATTTGTCAATGTATGTCTACTTTGTTATTGACCGTTTTTGGATTTTATCCTTTGAAAATTTTGAATAAAATTCACTTCAACAGAGTGCGGCAGTCCAGGATGTTCCTTTTCATGGATTAGTGCAGAGCCAGCACCTGTTGGTGTAACAGGGCAGGAGCCACTACAGGGGGTTGGGGGTTTGGAGTGGTACGTTTTCCTTGAATGACAATTTTGGGGTTTGGCTTTTTATAAGTGCACCAGGAAATAAGATTTGAATACATGATTTTTTTTTCTCCCTACAACAGCCTTGAGGGCTGTGGTTGGCCAGACAGTACTGTATTATACACGGTCTCTCCCTCTCCAGAACCCATTACAAAACTTATCACAGGCATGTGTGAAGCTACCACTTCCTACTGAAAAGGAGATCAATCAGGAGTCTTTAGATGAAATCTCACATTTCAAGCACTGTTTGTAGCTACAGATAAGGCCATCTGCTCAGAGTATAGACAATAGTACCAAGCATCAGGAAGCAGAGAGGACACCCTAGACATAATGGATGCCTTGACAGCAAACTTGTCAGTTTTAAGCTTTTTTTCCTCTCCCCCTTTTAAAGGATGTAGTAAACTTCCATCTTTGAATTTTACCTATAGGCAAGCCTATAATAAGGCTTACCCATTAGTGTAAATCTCCTAAACATGCACCTATAGGAGATATTACAGTACATGCAGCCAGTGACATCACTGGCGCATGTGCTCTGAAGGAACAGCCAACCGTGCCGATCCTTCAGAGCCCTGTGCCGTGACCGGCAGCTCCAGCACGCATCCTCAGTAGTGACATCAACACGGTTTTGGCCAGGTACAGAGTCAGTAAACCCAGAAGCAAGACGGGTTAGGATGGAAACTGCCACATGCAATGACATCACATCGCTGGAAGGATTTGTTTCGAGGCAAGTTTCACATAATGTGCTAGTATGTGATGCACATTATGCCTTTGCTTTACAGCCACTTTAAAAGTTTCTCAACATAACTACATTCTGGATACTAGAACAGGTATTTGCCTGCTTACAGCCATCCTTTAGTCAAGCAGACATCTGTGCTGATAAAAGCAAAAGAAACCACAAAATTTCAGTCCGTCTTTATTCGTTTTCTGAAAAATTCCTGACGTTACAGAACTAAATTGAAATGCCTTTAATAACCCACTCTTTACATTGTGACTTAAATAAAAAAAATTAGGTAACAGGACAAACTTTTATAAAACTAAAATCTTTATCAGCAGGTTTTAACAGCAGAAGAGGAAAACCAAAATTGAGTTAAAATGTCATTTCAATAAAAAGAAAAAAAATTCATGAGTGGATGAGGAAAAAGCACGATGAAACTGAAAACTTGCAAACTAGTTAAAACCTGAAAAAAGGCTGTTTGCAGGGCTATGCAGACTGACATGAGCTAAACAGAGGAGATGCTGGAAGTTTCTTAACTGCTTCCCATGCCACCAGCTTCTGAAGAAAGCCTAAAAGAAAAATGAAAACATAATGAAGGCTAAAATCAAAAACTTCCACAGTGTGTTCTGTTACATAAAGCCTATTCTAAAGAACACATTTAAGCAGCTTGGAAATAAATCACATCTACTTATGCCTGGTGAAAAATGGGAAACGTTTTGCAATGCGAAGTGTCTTACCCTTTGAACTTTTAGGAATGTCCTTTTTGGCTGCCATGTACAGAGACACGCAAAATCTAATATTTAAGCGATTACTCAAATTACCCCTTGCAGTAGGGCTCCCCCTAAACTACAGTGGTTAAACACTCACCCTTTGTCTAAGGTACCATTGAAAATCAAATTTTTGTACTTACCATAAAATTCTCTTGAAGTCTTTAAAGAGGACAGGTATTACAGGAAATCTAAAAACCCTTGGCTTCTACTGCCACCTACAAGAGGCTGGGACACTCAGACGTTAAGCCAACCCCTCATGCTTGTGTTTTGTGAGCAAGCAGTACAAAAGCCATCACAGAGGCAGGACCTGTGTCTTCAAATGGACTTAAAGATGATTTCACAGCAAGTCTTATTTTATGTATAGTCCATTGAGGGGCACAGGAATTTTAGGAATACTTCAACAGTTAGGATGTCCAAAAGCAGTCCACTGAGTGGGCAATAGCCACTAGGACCCAACAGATTATTATTAAGGTACTTATATAGCGCCGTCAATTTACGCAGTGCTTTACATATACAAAGTACATTCGCATCAGTCCCTACCCTCAAGGAGCTTACAACCCAAGGTCCCTAACTCACATTCATATACTGGGCCAATTTAGGCAGAAGCCATTTAACCTATCAACATGTCTTTGGAGTGTGGGAGGAAATCAGAGTACCCGGAGGAAAGCCACGCAGGCACAGGGAGAACATGCAAACTCCGGGCAGGTAGTGTCATGGTCAAGATTCGAACAAGTAACCCTTTTTACTGCTAGGCGAGAGGGCTACTCACTAAAGCAGTGTTTCTCAACTCGAGTCCTCAGGGCGCACCAACATGTCATGTTTTCATGATTTCCCTCAGATGAAATGGCTGTGGCAATTACTAAGGCAGTGAAACTAATTAAATCACCTGTGCAAAATAATGGGAAGCCTGAAAACATGACCTGTTGGGGCGCCTTGAGGACTGGAGGTGAGAAACACTGCACTATATTACTGTGATGTCCATTGTGGAAGATCATACTACAAAGTAAACAAGGAATCAATGCCTTAAGACTAGATGAATAAGGGCCAACCAAATATGAGGATCAACCTGGTGCCCCACACCACATCCGATAACCACAAAGGGGAGGGCAAATGGCTTCGTGAAATTGCTATGAGCAGCAATCTACGTGAAAGACCTAAAGGATCTTCACCCTAGAAGGAAAAAAGTCAGCCGTTACAAATCCTGAAGCTGCCGACTTAATAAAATAGCCCTTACCTGTCCAAAGATCCAGCACAGCATTCTTTGCCTCTGCAGCATGTTTAGTGTGGTTAACCAGCTGTGACTCCTTACAGCTTCACAACTGGCTTCCTGCCTGTGTGAATGGTCCCATAGCCTTCAGGGACCTGTGCATGTCCCAGAAGGCTGTGGGGCCTCAACTTCCAAAAGTGGGTACCTATCAAAACCAGGTACCTGCCAAAAGCAGAACTTCCCTTTTGGGTGAAGCATATATATTGCAGGGTAAATTACTACCAAGAGATCCAACAGGGATAAACAAACTTGTCTCCCACCAGCAAAAGTGGTGTCACACATTCATGCAAAAGGCTGACATAAGAGGACTTCTGGCTTTGAGCTTTAGTGGGAGGTAGACTCTGGTCACCTACAATGTACTACTAGGATTGGGTTCTTTCATCCTATCCGCAAAATCTCCTGCATTGAAGCAGAGGTTCAACCACCATTAGCATCTGAGAGACACCTTCCCGTAAAAAGGGAAATCACTGTCCACAGAAGAGGTTTTATTATTTTTTCCTCAGCTGACCCGTTTAGGTCTTAGCCTTAGAACCATCAGTGGTAACTCTAAAAAGGCTAGATCAATTTGGTAGCATGCCTAAATTGTATGACTGGAGAGTCTACAAACTCTTGGTATTGTATGGAGTTTATACCTTAAGGGACTGTATTTGAGCAGACCAAGGATTTTGATGTGCAATAGAGACTTCAGGGACAGCACTACCTGCCTGGAGATGGCATGTTCTTCCTGTGCATGTTTTCTAGTTTCCTCCCACACACCAAAGACATGTTGGTAGATTAATTGGCTTCTGTCTAAATTGGCCCTATTAGGTGTATGTATGAATCCAAGTTAGGGACCTTCAATTGTAAGCTCCTGGGAGGGCAGGGACTGTTGTGAATGTACAACTATATACGTAAAGCACCGTGTAAAATTGTCAAAACTGCAAAAAAATAAAAATGAATGACTTGGCTGTGAATGGGGGTCAAGAACATGCAAGAGCCTCTGGGAGCTAATGGCTTTATTAAATTGTGCATAGAATCCCAAAATACCTGAAGTGGACACAAGTGGTCTTAGCCATGCCTAGCTATAGTAGAACCTGATGAGGGACTAGGAGTCCCAGTATCTAGGTTTTGGTCATCTGTTTCTTCTGGATACCAAAAAATCTCCCCTAGAAGCAGTAGAGCAATATTGGCTGAGGTCACTCATTGCAGAACGGCCTGTGTGCACGCCTTTAAAGGACAAATACTCACAAAACCCAAACAGTTGGTGAGGTTTCATAGAGGAAGCGATGGATGGGGCAGGTGAAACCGCTTTTAACCCCTTGGTACTAGCTCTCGCGGCGGTAAATTAAGTATGCCAGGAGGAAGGACGTTGCTTGCGGTCATGTGACTGCCACGATTGGCTGTCACATGACGAGCAGCTTTCCATTAGCTGCCACTGTCCCGGGAGCACGCTCTCGGCACAGCTCCATTGGCGCTATAGCACACAAATATGCGGACACTTAGTGCCAAGGCTCACCCACGGAGAGGCTGCATATTTACATGCACTAGGTGACAACATGTTAATGGTACCCTAGACAAAACAAGAACAAACCCTCAAAGTTCAGGGGTGCCCCAAAGCAAGAGTAACTTTGAAATTCCTTCAGAGTTCAGTTTTTATTATTCTGCAGTGGAACTGTAGGCAAACCAAATACACATTTACTGCTTTCTTACCCAAAGGATGTGCAATTCGGCCAGCAATTCCTGAGACACATCTTGACAATCAGAAGATCGCTACATCCTTTAGAATACTGCCTCCTGGGTCAGCTCATTTGACAGAGCACAATGCTCTTTCACTGTCCAAGGAACAGGCTGGAGGCAGAGAGGTAACAAAGCTGAAATGCTGAACCAGTCAGACAAATCCTTTGTAAACGTGCATTTAAACTTTGTGTCCTTTATCTTGCATGACATTTTAGTGTTTATTTTTTTTAAACAAATGTTTTCATGTATAGATTCCATCTATCCCTGTGGGCAGTGTACCACATTACATCTGCGGGCTCTTCTACGTGCTTAGCAGTGCTCCCAATCAGTCCATCGGTCTAGTCAGATGTATTAAGACTCCATGGAGCTTTTGACGAGAAGCGCATATTTTTTGGTACCTGGCCAACAGAATGATAGTATGGAACCAAACATTTGACACCCGTCCGACACCTAGTCTCAATACTCACATCAAGCAATCATAATTCGTTTTCAATAAAAAGACCCTTTTAACTGGCTTTATGGTCGTTTTCACCAACTCTCCCCCATATCTTGAATATAGCAGCTTTAAACAAAATTTAAATTCTAAGCAAAAACCTTGGCAGAATGGTTGTAGTCATCACTATCCTCTAGCCTGAAATGTTAGTTGCTTGACTTGTCATACTGAAACTTTTGTTTAATTCTTTGGTCTAAACAGATACAAGCTAGCAGAATTGACACTTCTCTACATACATGTTGCAGGTCAATATTTAAGCCAGTGTCAAAGCAGCCAGGCAACTAGCATATTTAGGGGGACCCACACAACTTGTGTTCGTGCTAGACAGTATAATATGGAATTTCATACCTTTTGTACATTTACATCTTTCAAGGTAAAATGGATTCAAAATATGCCATTAGTCATGAACACTTCCCATTGTATGTTTTTGTGTATACAAAATGGATACAGGCAATGGCATTCACATGTACTCAACTCCAAATCAGGCTTGTTCTTTTAGCAGATCAATGGCATAAGTAAAACCACAGTGAAAGTAGTGCATGGTAAGGTCAGATTAGGATCTTCTAAAAAGACTAGATACTGTATGTATTATTGCAAGTGTTTAAACCAGGATATTCTCTTCTTATCACTGCTGGCAAGTAGACCTGCAATCCTACAATGCTTCAATTGTGCATACACTGAAAACCCTTATGCATATGGTACATTTGGTTATTTGTAGGTATACAAAAGGATATAGCAGCTGACCAGTTATTAGATGTGGTGATTGCATTCATTTTCATTGTCTGGCTAAGAATATTCCAAATACAGAAGAAACCCATTTTAATAAAAATCGGTTCCCTGTACACTGGCTGTGAGCTGGACAGAAAACATCCTTATATTTCTCATGTAAACTACCAATCCAACTGTCCCCCCGTATGCTACTGAGACAAGGGCAGATAGGTCTGAAGTGTTTAGTCAGGGTGGTAACCATAGCTCTAGTAGGCAAGTGAAGCTATCCAGAGACAGGTGTATTACAGAACTACCAGATAAAAAATAAATAAATGCAGCCACTACATCCAGGGACAAGCCAGCTATAATATATTTGCTGCTTTAAGGATTTTTGCACCCTTATATAAAAATGCACCTACATTACTGTAGTCAGTGCTCTTTTCACCATGTATTGAACTCATCAAAGCGCCTGAAGGTAACCCTAATGCAACCACTCAATTTTACTGAAAACAGAATACACTAAGATTTCTTAATGGTTGCCAGAGATTAAACTTGAAAACATGGCGGACAGCGTAGTTGACAAGGAAACCCTGTAGTTTAAGGTTATAAACCCAATGTACCGCTTAAGCTATAACTATCTGCACAAAATATATCTATAAGTCACTATGTGAGGGAAAACGAGTGCTCCTTCTAATGCGATTCCTCTAATGATTCAAGCTGTGAACAGAAACCTTGTGAAAATCTGTTACACTAGATAGGGCCTTCGTAAATGTTTGTAGTATTTTCTTAAAATGCTTAGATTTTTTTTCTCATATAAAAGCATTACTGGGCTTAAAGAAACCAGCAAATGAAGTGCAAAATGCTATGACTGTGTACCACCACCTGTGTCAGACTGCTTGCTTTGATGAGATTAGGAAAAGAAAAATTGGCTCTGGCTTCTACGGGTTAACAGTCTTTAGCTCTTGCACTGCAAACATGCCAGTTTCTAAGCATTTCCAACATGAAAACATTTTCCAAAGAAAAGTTGTCAAGACTTGAACATAAAGCCAGTATGGAGGCAAGACGTAAAATTATCTTTCTATATAAAAACAAACTAAAACATTGTCAGCAAACCAATGTTGCTTTATTGAAATACAGTGAATGCTAATAGCCAACACTACTGGCAAGGTTTACAGATTGACAAAAAAAAAAAAAGGCAAAAAATCTACCTTTTCAATTACTTATAAGCCCCAAATAATTCAAACTAAGCCACCATCTAGGTGGTACAACTTATGTGTAGCATACTGGGACTTTGATGCAGCAGAATACACAGTCAAATTCAATAAAATCAAAAATGCGTAGGTGTGAACAGTTTGAACTAGTCAAACAGACTACTCAATACGGAGAGAAACGCTGCTTTTCCGATTTCACTTTAGTATACAGCTGGGTAGCAGAGGCAGGAACAGCAGAGGATGAGGTAGAGGAGGCGGTGGACACAACATTTAGAGCCAGGAGCGGGACGGGTTTCATGTCAAGCAGATTGGAGACACAAGGGACAGTCGAGGGATTAGGGAGGCTGGAAGGTGTTTCCGAGGAAGAGGAGTTGGAGGCGGAGGAAGGTTCACCACCCCCGGCCGTGGAGGTGTTCACCAGAGAAGGGGCAGCGTTGGAAGAGGAAGGGGTGGAGGATTGAGAGATGCTGAGAAGGTCAGGGGTCGTGACGCTCTGGGAGGAGGAAGGTTTAGCAGTTTCTAGACTGTAACAGAGGAGAAAAGAAAAGGGAACAAAAACAAAAACGGGTGGGTGGGAGGGTAGGTACAAAACAAAGGAGTACAGGAGGATAACAATGGAAGCGGAGAGCAAGCAGAACTATATATCAAGCAAAGTCTACCACTATAGTTACAAATGCCACCCAACTAGTGTCACTTCTGTTTTACAACCACCAAAAAGTGGTCAGACAGATAAGGCATTAAGATTAGATTAGTTTCCCTTTAAATATGACTCTTGCAATGCAAACCGCAGTAAAATACCACTAGAGTTTTGAAATGGCCCCCCACAAATATTTTGCACTGCTCAGTTTTAGTCAATGGCTGGTAAGGGTTAATTACAGACTTCAGGGCTGACTAAGCTAGAAACCTATTCTACCAAATACTCAGCTTTACAAAAGGGCACCAAATATTAAACAGTGTAAAGAAAACACAATCTTGTCAACCATTTCCTTATAATCCCAATATCCACAGGCAATGTATTCCCTGTTAGCTCTCCATTTCCTGTGCTTGGTGTCGATTTGCCTTCCAGTATCCTCTTAGCATTTAAAACCTGGGGTAGCCCCTTTGGAATGTACCATACATGCAAGGATAGATATAGTAATGGAAATTTTACACACCAAAAAAGAGCCAAGGCTTTCATGGAAGGCAAATCTAGAAACTGTAGACCTTGCTATATTTGTAGACATGCAGATAGCCCAGTCACTATATGGAGCATTAAAAAACACAAGTACCCAAACAATCATGGCTTCCAGATCTTTACAATACAGAAGTTTGCATTGGGAAGAACCATATCAACAGATCTGGAAAACATGTAGTGACTGGGGAAGACACTTGACACAAATTGCTCAACTTTCATTATCAAAATACTCGTTCTGTTAAGATTTCAAGGTCTTACCTGACATTGATAAGGTACTGGGCCAAACTAATGCTGGCTGTGGACCCAGTAATTGTAACCTGACGATCAGTGGAACCTTCAACAGGGTTAGCAATCTTAATCTGTGCTCCAGACATCTGGCGAATCTCATTTATTTTAGCTCCTTGACGCCCAATGATGCAACCGATCAGCTGTAAGAGAAAAAAAAAACATATGTACAATTTTATACTTTAATTACAAACATCCAAGTTACATACTAGGACAAATAGTGTTTAGATTTCAATAGAAGCCTAATTGGCCATCTCGCTTGAATAACACACAGGTGTTGTGCTAGGAGCATGTGTTATGAGAGGATTTGAGTTGAGCATGCAGATTGGCACTTTTGTCAGGGGAGGAGATTTTTGTTGACAGAAAAGCAATTTTTTGCTCGCAATTTGGCATGCTCGCCCTGGGCTCCAAGTCAGTGGTCATCAACCCTGTCCTCAGGGCCCACCAACAGGCCAGGTTTTATGTATTACCTTGGGGAGATGCAGACTAGAATACCGCAATCACTGAGCAGCAAATTACATCACCTGTGATGTATCTGTTATCTTGCAAACCTGGCCTTTGAGGACATGGTTGATGACCACTGCTCTAAGTGACCTTGTCCCAGCATTGGGAAAGTATAGCCTTTCATGCAGCCAGGGACAAAACTAGCAAGTTAAAAACGCATGCAGTGTGGAGTTCTGCTTTAATGGAAACACTTAGCTTATCTGAAAAAATTAGCATTTTAATAAATTCAGACAAAGGTCAAAAGAAAACCACTGAGCAATCATTTTCAAATAGACTTAAACAGTCAAGAGCTCTGATCCATTTATGTATATTGTCAGATTCTGAGAGCACAGATATTCAAATATCCATTTTTTTAAAAAGAGTGGAGACGGATTAGAACATTTGTCAGATTAAACTGCCGTCTGTCTCCCAGTTAGGGGAGATTCATCCTGTGTTCTGTTTACAGTACTTATAAGTGAAAAATAATCAATTTTTGGGTGTCACCAAAATTAGAGGGGCCTCTTCCAATGGGGAAAGCAATTCTGGTCACCTGTGGGCCCAACAGATTTCCCCAATTTGAAAGTATTTTCTCACTTTTTGTTTGGGCTATGGAACAGGAAATGAATGCAAATCTCCCCAATAGGAGACAGATGGCAAGAAAATTCATCCAAAAAAAAAAAAATTTTTTAAAACAGTTTGCATATAGTTCTACCATTGAAGACCCCACCAAGGTAACCTTATATGAGTAGGTCAAACTGACTTTGAATGGAAACTCAATCTAAAGGCTTTACAAATATTTACTTTGGCATTACAATTTTTTTTCCTTCAAAATAAACGGCACCAGCGTTTCTCTTACAATATGATGGTGGTTCAGAACTATACCCCATTGACCTCAAACATGCACAAGTTTATAAACTTACATCATTTGGAATGGTGAGTTCGTGGGAAGTTGTCTGAGCTGAAGCATCAATACCTCCTGCAAATAAAGTAGATTTAAGAATTAAATTGTAGCTAAAAACAACCCGGACAAAGATGCTCCTATATGCTTCAAGCTATGAAAGCGGAGCTTAGCTATGCATAAAACAAAGATGTATCTGCTTAATCGAGAAAGCTATCCGAGATTAAAGTTATGCTGGGGACATGTGTAGCACCAATTCCCTGCCAGAGTGAGGAACAGAAGGTGGATGGAGAAATCAGTTTTCATCTTAATGCATTTAGGTGAAATCCCTTGCACTTTCCGCCCGCCCCCACTTTACTTACCTGAGCCCTGAATCTCCGTGGGCGCGATCCGCATTGCTTTCCCCCAGGTCTTGTTGGCTCTTCATTGGATAGATTGATAGCGCAGCCATTGGCTCCCTCTGCAGTCAATCCAATCCAATGATGCGGCTAAGTCATACAATTGGCAGCTATGGACACAGAGTATGGCACAGGAGTACACCCGCAAGCCAACCCCCTCGGGACAGAGCTTCCCAGAGGCGGTTAGCTCTTGCAGGGAGGAGCCGCAAGAGATGCCGTGGGACCCCGGAAGACGACAATCGGGCCCACTCTGTGCAAAATGTACTGCACAGTGGAGGCAAGTATGACATGTTTATTTATTTTTTAAATAGCTGAACCTTTACAAACCGTTTCAGCCAAAGCCCCCAAACATTCAAAAAACATTTTGTAAAATGAGGTTGACACCCAATAAGTCTAGACTTAAAATTTTGCCTGTCAGCTAAGTGGCAAACTTTAATAACTATTGGTCCAATTCTGGTATGCACAGTAATAAAAACGATGTGTTGCAGAAAAAAAACAAGCTAGTGTGTTCTCCCGGCAGGGGGCAGAGGGGTGAGGAGGCAGAGGAAAGCCATCCTCGTCGGTAGTACACAGTAATTACTATAATAGCAGCTAGCAATAATCGCATGTAAAATTTTATAGGCTGGTTGCACCCAGGTTGACTGATCAACTTTGGTACATTGAGCCTGCCCATACATGGTTCGAATTTCAGCCAATCCGTTGGACAGGCAGAGATACAAACGTCTATGGCTGGCTTGGCCTAGAAAGTTGATTGGTTTCTGTGCAGAGCTGAACCAGATTTTCCACTCCCCAGTTTAAGTAAATCAACCCCACAAGCTATAGAGGCATGGTAATGAAAATAAAAACACATAAAATAGGAAAGCGTAAAAAATTCATAATCTGGAGGACAAATTTAATGAACATGCTGTCATCCATCCAATAAACTTCTGTGCTCAGAATTTTCTTTTCTCTTCACAATTTGGATTTTTTTTTTTAAACATCAAAACCTTTCAAATTTTAACAGTCAAATGTGTCCACTAAAGACTGGAAGTAGTAATTTAAAAGACATGCATGAAATACTATATGCAAAGTATAAGTTTCCCTTAGAAGATCGCACAACCATACTGATCTTTGAGTGAAGCAGCTGACAGACTGGAAAATTGCAAAGCTAGCAGTGAGCAGTGTGGCTCATTAAAAAAAATTGAAAACAAGCAAAGATTCCTTACCACTGAATCCGGTGTTGCCACTATGGGACATAGGGAAGTGAGATTGCTGCATTGCCAGTTGGTGTAACTTGGTCAGCTAAGGAAGAAAAAAATGCAGTTCTAGAGAGATGCAAGGCAACTGGATATTAACTAAAAAGGAAGATGTGAACAGATTGCTTAGCTCAGTGTCCAGCTAGAAGACCAAATATGAGAAATATTAGCGCTGTGATAGAGTACACACGGCGTAGAATTGCATAAAACAGTGCTAATCACTGTTCTAAGAGGGTACAGCTAAAAGCATACTTCCTGCAGGTTCATTGTATTTAGAGCAAAAGCAGATAAGACAAGAGGTGCTTAAAATGTGAAGGTGATCCCGAAATACCCAGAACTACAGCCCTCAGAGCATTGCAAAGAGGCAAAAGCACACTTACATCAGGCTGAGGAATGGCATACTGTCCTTGAATGGTGTAGGCCTATAAAAAGGAGCAAAAAGTAGTCCAATTAAACCCATGTGACAGCCAGCAAGACCAATGTGTGAAGGCAAGTGCTAACCAGACAAGACATAAAAACAGTAAGCAAAGCGGATTTAGGAAGACCAATTAGCATTAGCATTAGCCGTTTAGAGTGCGGCAAGACAATATTTAAAAAGGAGTTTCCTACTCGTGACAGTCTCAAAGTGAAAGCTTGGCTACAAATAAAATGTAGTATAGAGTTTAAGCCCATGTAGGACTGCCAAAGCATTGAGAATTGCACATGATCTGTGATAAGAAAACATTGGCATCTAAAAGTAACTCTTATCTTCATACTTTGTTTTTAAAAAGCCTGCAACTATTCAGTTTTAGAAGCAGCTTATAAAAGAAAAAAGAAAAGTTTTGAAAATTAAAAAACGTCTAGATAGTAAATATCAGGACCTACCCCATGGAGATCCACAGCATCTAGGGAGACTCCCCCTGTGTGGGACCTCCGCCCCTCCCACAGGTCAGTCTCACATGCGTGCCCTCCGGCTTGGCGCGACACCTGTTGAACAAAGCGAAAAACGGGATTCAGTTATCTCTGATAAAAGTCACAGCCTCAGTCCTCAGACATCATAACCCCAGCCACCACATCCATTGGAAACATTGGAAAGGATGAGTTGGGTCATGGATCCAAAATGAGGCCACAAGTTTAAGCTATTCCTTAACTTCACTCATATCTATCTCCGTGTATGCTTATACTTAAAATGCATCTTAAACAGAACAGCAACAAGAATTTCAGACTGTTGATAAAGATATCTATGCCACAAATATCAGCATTCAAGAACTAGTTAGAACTTTTAACACTGATCTCTGAAAAGTAAAAAACAAGTTATTCCACCAACAGTGCACTATCTGGCATAAAATTTAAGTCACATGACCTTTATTTTAAGTCTAATCATATGCATCAACCTAAAGCTAAATCCTTAATGCTTCAGTTATTACAAGCCTGAAAATTTAGAACATGTAAAGGATTAGCAGCAACTTAAAAAAGGATTCATAGGTATATTAACAAAACTGAATACCGATATACCCTAACCTTAATACTGCCTACAAGTAGTCTCAGTATCCTTTACCAACCTTTACAATACATGCTAAATAGATGTTCTGTTACAGAATTGTGGCATGAAGTAACCATTTGATGCAGCCATAACTGCACTTTAATATAGTACCCTCTTTCTTAAACCAATATGGTGAGCTTATTATGCGTCAGTCATTTTGGATCCATGATTACAACTCTTCAGTGAAATAAAAAAAATAAAAGAAGACTTCATAAGGCAGTCGCTTCCATCAGAGACACTTAACACTTTGTTCAAAAAAGGTGACAACAGATACAAAGAATTTTACATACAACAGCCTGTTCAGAACTATTAGCTCTGTGAGGAAAGTAAACCTGATTAAAAGCCAACCCTCAACATTTAACAGATGCAGGGCTCTTCTGTGCAGTAGCTGTGGCAAACACAAGCCATCAGCTTTATTGACTCTTGAAATTGGGAATCTTTCAGATGTGCACTGGCATAGAACTTAAACGTGTGACACTGACAAAATGATGCAATGCAAAAACATAACATTTGGACCATTTTGGTAGCTGAACATTTAAATGTGCCCCTTAAAATATTGCCTCATCATTGCATTGCTTGCAGTTTAATAAGTTGCAATATAATATTGCAATATAAACACTGTAAATGTTTTTTATACGGCCACGTGACTGCAAATCTCCAGTTCATCTGTATGTAAGGAGAGCGAACAGTTGAATCAGAGCAGCAACATCACCCACAGGCATTTATAGCAAAAGTAGTTATTAGCTGGGAGAAAGGCATGTAGAAGGGGAGCTTTGCTCAAAAACATCCACCACCCACACCATAATTTATTATAAAATGGTTTTCAGAGCGCTAGAGCAATGGCGAGGCAGCATTTCTAAGTTGTTTCAGTGTTTAGCAATTCAAGGATAGTTTCCCCATTTACGTCAATGTAGTTTTAGGAAGCCGAGTAGTGTCATTTGCACAAACCAATATTTTCTAAGCTACCAATTTGATGCAAAAAAAAAAGTGTTGCACAGGTATATAGTCCAAAAATTAAGTCTGTGCTCCATTTGATAATTGCGCAAAAAAAAAAAAAAGGAAAAAAAAAAAAAAAGATAACAAAATTAGTGCAGCACTCCCTTCACCTTACCAATAATTACTACACTAAAAAAAAAAAATCAGTAAATTATACACTCTACATACATAAATCTACAGTACAAGCAAAGTGAGAAACAAAAAGCAATACAAATATGAGATGCAAAAAACTGTGCACATAAACAAAGTCCAAAATGTATATATTCTAAGGGCTCACACAGTATATCAAGTTCACGACAGTCAAACATTTAAGTGTAGTGAAACCACTTTTCAATTTATGTGAACCAAACTTCACCTGTTCGCTCACCTAGATTAAGTCTGCTTAGTGAATTGAAGGTCAAAACTAGCATGAAACATCCAGTTAGGCACCATTGTAAGCTCAAAAACACAATACTTAAAATAGTTCACTTCTAATCATGAAAACGTGATTAAATGCACTTTTGTGATCCAATAGTTCCAGCCGGAATCAATAAGCCTGGGTACATGCCGCATTGGTCTGTCTTTCTAGCAGCAGCTCATTGTCAGACGCACAATGGCACTGGTCACACCCAGAAGTAGTGCATCCCTATCGAACTAAGGAAGAAGCCCCTGCTTACCGGGCAGGAGGCATGCACGTTATATTGATTCCAGTTGAAACTATTGGACCATGTTACTTGCAGTTTTAAGATATCAGTGCGCACTGACGTTCTTTATTCTATTTTGAGCTTGCTATTGCCTGGGGTGGACGCTGGAGAAAAAGCGTCTAACTGGATAATGGTTCATGCCGGTTTTGATCCTCCAAGTGATGTCCACTTAAGTGAACACACAGTTGCACAGGGTAAGGGATGTGGATGTTATTACAGGTGATTTCAGAAGTCTGGTTCACATATTGAAAACGGAAGTGGTTTATATTGCACAAACTGAAAATACTGTGAGCTGAGCACGAGGAATATATGCATATTGTGCTCAGTGCATATACTTATGTTTTGCATTTCACATGTTGGTGTTTACTTTGTCTCACGGAGAGGAAGAATGGGGAAATGCTAACGTAAACAAGCATTTCCCCATTCTTCCTAGTGAATGGACACCGATCATAGCTCCCTGTAAAATCGGGAGCGGTGATCAGTGCCGCGTCACAAGTAGCCCATCCCCCCTAGTTAGAACATATCACCAAGACACTTGACCCCTTCCCCACCCTCTACTGATTAACCTCTTCAGTGCCAGTCATTTACACAGCAATCAATGCATTTTATAGCACTGCTCGTGGTATAAATGTGAATGGTCCCAAAATAGCACCAAAAGTATCCGATATGTCCGCCATAACGCTGCAGTCATGATAGAAATTGTTGATCGCCGCCATCACTAGCAAAATAAAAATGTCATAAAACTATCCCCTATTTTGTAGACACTAACTTGTGCGCAAACCAAACGCTTATTGAGATTTTTTTTTAACAAAAATATTTAAATTCGTTTTTCTTCAGTTTAGGCCAATACGTATTCTACATATTTTTTGGGGATATTATAGCAAAAAGTAAAAAATATTGCTTTTTTTCAAAATTGTTGCTCTATTTGTTAATAGCGCAAAAAAATTACCTGCAGAGGATCAAATACCAACAAAAGAAAGCTCCATTTGTGTGTGTGTGTGTGTGGGGGGGGGGGGGGGGGGTTTGGAGGCCACTTTGCACGACCACGCAACTGTCAGTTAAAGCGGAGCAGTGCCGAATCGCAAAAAGTGCTCTGGTCTTTGACCTGCCAAATGGTCCCGGGGCTGAAGTGGTTAAGGTAAATTTTTAAACTTTATTGTATTTTTATTTTAGTGTCTAATAAGGTGAAATAGTCTATCAAGCACAAGTTTAGTACATACATAAATACCCAGTTTTTAACATAAAACATTAGGTTGTGCCGAGTACATAAGATATCCAACATTTTAAGCCTTAAAATTGCACATGCCAGTGAAAAAAAGGTGAAAGTTGATACCAATATTTACCATAGGCAACGCTTTAAAAGCTCTTACAGGCCATCAGTTTAGAATTAATCTTGAATAGTGCTCCTAGAATTATTACCCTCATTCAGTTGGCAAAATGCAAAATGCAGCAGAAGTTATAAGAAACCTGTCAGTGAAGGGGATTTCCCTCTAGTCCTCCCCAGAACAGTCAACCCCACTAGATGGATGTGGATTATTTTTCCCCCCAACCTCTTGTTCTGCTGACAACTAAAATTCTTGTTTAGGGCTCTTTCACACGGGCAGACCGTATGTCCACTTTTTCATCCATCCATCTACGGAGAATGCGGGTGTCAGCGGATGATCATCCGCTGACACCCGATCTCATCCGGTGCCGCAATCCTCCGATTCTGTAGATGGAGGAAACCCCTATTTTTTCATCCGGCTGCAGATCGGATCAACAGGGACAGACGGTCCATGTTGATCCGATCCCCCTATAGGTAAAGGGTCAGAGATCCGACAGGGCGGTCCCTGCACAGTGTGCGGGGACAGCCCGGTCATCCGCTGGCTCAGCAGGGATCAACGGAGCGATCCCCGCTGAGCAAGCAGCGGTTCACGGGGTGGATCACCACAGATCCATCCCGTGTGAAAGAGGCCTTACCCCTATTTTTTTAAATTTTAACCAGTGCATGGGCAATTTAAGAATAAAGCAGCTCTAATAGTAGAAGGGAACCACCTGACCTGCAATGATGTCCCGATTACCATTTTTTGGATTTCACCTTGCCTAGTTTCAGTGACAATGGTCACTGACACAGATTGTGAATCTACCTTGTGGGGACAGCAATAAAATTTTTAGGGGTTCCAATTATCCCTTCTCAAAAAAACTGTCAACTCTACAGATCCGAAGAAGTGTTTCTAGCATGCAATAATGTAATCTTTTTAAAGGGTAAGTTCACCTTCACAGAAAAAAATCTGTAAGGTGAACTTGCACAGAAAGTACTGCATCCACAGCAGTAGCACCGACACAAAGCAGCCAGGCATTTATATACCTTTACACAACAGTTGGCTTTGTTGTATACAAGGATCAAGCCTCTAAAGCCACCTAGTCAATTTTACATGTACAGTAAATATGCCATCTATCGTCCCCCACCCAATCTGTGCTCGGGCACCCCTGATGTCTTAGTTAAGAGAACCTGTAACCCCAACTATGCAGTCATATAGAGAACTTCAAACAACTTAAAATATATGATATATCCATGTTTTTATCACATCCAAAACATTGGGTGTCCAAACATTTACACAAGAGTAAAGGCATTTATTTTAGTGCCAACATTCACTATCAGCTCTGAGCAGATGACCAGTGAAAGGTTTCTGAAGAGTTGCTGACACAACTTTGGATACTGTCGTTCCCCATTTTACAGGCACGTACAACATTAAACTTGACATTGTTATCAATTTACTCAATGCAACCTCATTTTATATTCTGGGTACCTATACTGTGCTTGCTGGCACTTTTATACAGAAAATAGATTTTAGAAATGGCACTAAAACTGCTTTTATTCTACAGTGTCCGTTTTTAGAAAATGTTTTTGAGAAAAGATGCAAAAAAAAAAAAAAAGAGGAAAAAGTTAAAGGTTTTAAGTAATGATCTATCTGGATACGTCTTTCTTGCCTCCTACAATATATACTTTTTTTTATCACAGATCATGTGTAAATCACTACAGGGGTAGGGGGGACAGAAAACCGGTGTCAAGGTCTACAAGACTTACCTGCCCACCTGCAAATATAACCGGAGAACTGGAGGGTTTTGGCCGATATGGTATGGTTACCCCCTTTGGAGGAGACTAGAAGGAAAGATTGAATATACAGTCAGAAACATCAATTGTATTGCTTTTTGGACATTAAAATCAACACATGGTTTGACCAAAATAATTAGGCTTTATAACTAAAGCAAAAATTATACAAAACACCTACTCACAACTGTATTAAAGTGATTCTAAAGCCTAGTTTTTTTTACCTTACTGCATCAAGGTAAAAAAAACAGAATCCCCCCTTCATACTTACCCAAGCCCATTCCTGATCAAGCACTGTGCCTGAGAGCAGAGGCTTGGCTGGCTCTGTTACTCCTCTCTGGGCAGATTGATAACAGGAGCCACTGGTCTGTGTCAATAGACACAGACGGGACGTTTTGGGAAAGCACGCACGGGTGCCACCATATAAAGAGACTTCCTATAGGGGAACTCACTGAAGAGGGAGCCAGGAGCACCAGAGGGGGACTCCAGAAGAGGAAGATCAGGGATGCTCTGTGCAAAACAGTTGCACAGAGCAGGTAAATGTGACAAAAAAGGAACCTTTGATGATATCACTTTAAAGTGTCAATAAAAGGCAATTTTTTTGTTTAGAGCGGAGAGGCAATAGAACTTTATAAACAAAAATAAATAAATAGGCGCAATATAAACAATGTGATCAATAATAAAGCAGCTGCTGTCACTTTAAAGTCTTCAATTCCACCTGCAAAAAAATATATATCAATAACAGGTGCTATGCTATAAAGTGACTAAAAGCATACATAACCTGATGCATAACTAATAAATCCACTGTCAGCAATTCACCCCAAGTGCAGACAATAAGTGCTCTCCACCACCGGTATCACAAGCTGCTCACCTCATAAACGAATAAAATCAGCAGCTGTCCCCTATGGGGATAATGAAGACACCTGGCACACTATGAATGCAGAGACCTATGGTAAAAGGCTCCTTATTGGGTTGAAAGAACCAACAGTCTTGCACGTTGGATATTGTATGCAAAAAAGGCAACATCAAGTGTTCTCTGTATTATGCCAATAGTATAAAAAGTAGTAGATACACTCACAAATACAGCACAATTGGCTTGTGCAAACGGCAAGGCATTAAAATATCCAAATGGCCGTGGTATTACATCAGTATGCAAGCTCCGCATCCTAGACCATGGGTGCTCTACCTGTGGCCCTGCAGCTGTTTCATAACTACAAGTCCGAGGCATAGCAAGGCTGACAGTTCCAAGCATGACTCCCAAAGGCAGAGGCATGATGGGACTTGTAGTACCACAACAGCTGGAGGGCCACAGGTTGAGCACCAATGCCCTAGACCAGGGATATGCAATTAGCGGACCTCCAGCTGTTGCAAAACTACAAGTCCCATCATGCCTTTTCCTCTGGGTGTCATACTTGTGGCTGTCAGTCTTGCTATGCCTCTTGGGATTTGTAGTTCTGCAACAGCTGGAGGTCCGCTAATTGCATATCCCTGCCCTAGACACATGTCGTCAGGGCGTCGACTTTAGTACGATGTGACACGTTAATTGCGCTTTGAGTGAATCTACTACTGTTTTTACAAGTTGGCTTAATACAGAGCACTAGATGTTGCTTTTTTGCTTATAATATCCAACGGGCAAGACAATGAAAATATATATCTCTCTATATACACACACAGCATGAACATAATGATACATCGATACCTACATGTCAGCTTAGCAGCATGAGAAGTAACAAACGTTCGTTACTTCTCATGTGCTAAGCGCTGACATTTATGTATCGATGTATCAATCATGTTCATGTCATGTGTGTATGTGTATATATGAAATCACTTTACTTGTTTCATACTTTTATCACATATAAATGTTTACCAACAACTCTACCTCCACAAGTCAATTGTCTCATTAACTACTTGCCGCCGTCGTTTTAGCTCTACGCCGGCTCTCGCAGGATACCAGGGGCGCGCGCCCCCGAGTCCAGTGCGCATGCCCGGCGGGCGCGATCTCCGCTGGGCACCCAAGATTGCTCGTTGCAGAGCAGGGACCGGGAGCTGTGTGTGTAAACACAGCTCCCGGTCCTGTCAGGGGGGGAAAATGCTGATCCTCTGTTCATACAACGTATGAACAGAAAATCAGTGATTTCCCCTAGTGAGGCCACCCCCCCCCCCCCACAGTAAGAACACACCCAGGGAACATACTTAACCCCTTCCCCGCCCCTTAGTGTTAACCCCCTTCACTGCCAGTGGCATTTTCATAGTAATCCAATGATTTTTATAGCACTGATCACTATAAAAATGCCAATGGTCCAAAAAATGTGTCAAAAGTGTCCGCCATGTCGCAGTACCGTAAAAAAACAACAAAAAAAACGCTGATCGCCGCCATTACTAGTAAAAAATATATATTAATAAAAATGCCATAAAAATACCCCCTATTTTGTAAACGCTATAACTTTTGCGCAAACCAAACGCTTATTGCGATTTTTTTTTACGAAAAATATGTACAAAACGTATCGGCCTAAACTGAGGGGAAAAAAAACGTTTTTATATATATTTGGCCGATATTACAGCAAAAAATTAAAAATATTTTTTTTTTTCAAAATTGTCGCTCTATTTTTGTTTATAGCGTAAAAAATAAAAACCGCAGAGGTGATCAAATACCACCAAAAGAAAGCTCTATTTATGGGGGAAAAAGGACCCCCATTTTGTTTGGGAGCCACGTCGCATGACCGCGCAATTGTTAGTTAAAGCGATGCAGTCCCGAATTGCAAAAAATGCTCTGGTCTTTGGGCAGCAATATGGTCCGGGGGAAAAGTGGTAAAAATTCCCACAATCCTTTGTTTACCCGAATCAGGGATGGAGGTACATTCATTGTGCCTCTTTAAAGTCCCAAAACTCACCCCTCATTTAGGTGGGGAGAACTTATTGTCTGCACTTGGGTTGAACTACAGATGGATTTTCTCCAATCAGCTTTCATTCAGTCACTATTTGCATGAACTTTTAATATACATTAGATTTTTTCACAGCCAGTGGATTTATTAGTTGTGTATCATGCTACGTATGCTTTGAGTCACTTGGTATATAGGAATTAGAACTCAGGTTTTATTGCTGTGTGCCCATTAGGAGGTTTCACCCTTTCCACTGGCCTGCTTTCTTTTGTTTTTATTTGTGACAGGAACTTTATTACAGTACACATTTAAGCAGCACTGTGCATCTATATATTGTACATTCACATCAGTACCTGACCTCAGGAGTTTACAATCCAAGGTCCCCAACTCACATTCATACACAAACTAGGGTTCATTTATAAAGAAGCCAATGGACCTACCAGCATGTTGGGAGTGTGGGAGGAAACCCAGAAAGGCACAGGGAGACCATGGAAACTCTGAAGGTAGTGCTGTGGTTAGGATTCAAACCAATGATCCCAATGTCAATAGGCAGGCGTTCCAACCACTTAGCCATTGTGTGCCCCATTATTGAAAGTAAGAAAATTCCAAATTTTGAGGTTACATTCATTTACAGGAACAGAGGGCAATATTTTTCTATTGGGAAACTAGTTTTGGTGACACCACAGGATTCCCCTCACATTGGCATATTCTCACTTCCGGTTTTGGCTATGGGACAGGAAGTGAAATCTATACACAGATGGGGGGGGGAACTGACAAGGATTAGAACCCTTTCAACAAAAAAAAGAAGCTTTGCCTTTAGTAGGGCCCCTTTTTTCACTGGGCATTAAAGCGTTCTTAGCGGCGCTTTACTGTAAATTTTGTGCGCTATTTGGCCACTAGCAGGGAGCTTTTACTCCCTGCTAGCGGCCGAGAAAGGGTTTAAACCACATCTGTAGAGGCGCTTTGCCGGCGGTATAGCCGCGGCGTCCATTGATTTTTAATGGGCAGGAGCAGTATACACACCGCTTTAAAGATGCTGCTAGCAGGATGGTCACTGCTCCAGTGTGAAAGCCCTTGGGGCTTTCACACTGGAGACAGCAGCGGCTGTTTCAGGTCGCTTTGCAGGCACTATTTTTTGCATCTGCAAAGCGACCCAGTGTGAAAGGGGTCTTACACTTTAAACCCGTAGACAAAAAACAGGTAATTTATGAGACCAGTAGCAAACATTTAGACCATCCTTGCTGGCCCTGTTGCTTAGCAGTCCATTGTTGCCCACCTGACCCAGAAACCGCATCTACCCAATCTACATACGTTTCACTATACAAAAGTTTTTGCAAGGAAAAGGGGTAAGATTTAAAGTTCCATTTTAATAAAAAGGCTACGTATTTAAAGGCATAACGTAGGGTGATGAGCCTTTATGCGTTAGCCTTTTAGATTACACTAGCAACTTTTGTAAGCTTGCTTTTCTGTAACAAGACTCCAATACACTGTTGCAGTCTAGACAATACCTCAAGGCACAATATACATTCTACAAATGCTCATATGATAATTTACATCACGTATGCAAGAGAATACCCAATACTACACTTTATATATTTACAAGTTTGCATATCTGGTCTTACGCAGTTAACTACGTTTTAAAATAACATGTAAAAATACATGCCAACTAGCTTTTAACTGGCAGTCTTGTAAGAACACAGTAAAAAATATATATATACATACATACATACAACACAAAAAAAAAAAAAAAAGCCCAGTGTAACCAATACTACTACATATTATTGAACTTCGACATTAGTCTTACCTCCAGCATTACCACACAGATCTGTTTGACACAGTCTATGATGGACTGAGGAATACCGGCAATAGTGATTGCGCGTTCTGTGGAGTTCGGCAGCATATCCCCTGCAACCTGGACCTGTGCCCCTGTACTCTGGAAAACAAACAGGATTTTCAGGGGCAGAAAGTCAAGCACGCAATACCAAATGGTCATGAACGTTCAGACATCTGTAGTTACATGTTTATAAACTGCTAACACTATCAGCTTGAATATTACAAATTACATAAAATCTGGGTCCTGTGTAACCTACTGCAGTCATATAGCCACATGAGGCGTAGAAAGTGGTTCCAGAGAAATTCGAGTATTGACACTTTATACATTGGGCCGTGTAAAAGGTCCAGAATAAGTTCAGGGAAACTGCTTCTGCATTACAAAAGCAAGCAAAAATTGTTTCAAAGCACTTTCAGCAGCTGAATTACTTACTGAATGTGCCGCTTCTTTAGCCTTTAATCCTCGGCCCATGTTCCATTTTAAACTGGTGCCATGATCACTGCCCAGGTTTTGTGCTTCAGGATGACTTCTCTTGCAGTATCCTATGGAGCCACCCTTGGACGCCAGACTAGTTAGATCTACCTACAATATCACTAGAAGATATTCCCATATCCTAGGATGGCAAGGAACTCCCGATTTCCCCTCTTCCTCCACTTCAGTCACAAGACCGCACATGTCTTTTTTCCACTGGGGAATCTTTATTTTATGGTGCTTAATGTGCCAAGCTAAACAAAACTAAGGGTTTACTACTTTAAACATCAGGCTGTATTGTGCCTCTTAATTCATTTTATATACTCACCTCCCTGATTTCCTTTATTTTACAACCTCCTTTGCCAATCAGTGATCCACACTGGCTTGCAGGAACCACTAGACGCAGCGTAACGGGTGGTTTGCTGGAGGCAGTGCTGTTCGTCATTGAGCTGCTGATATCCTATGGAACATGCAAGAAACATTAAAATCAAAGTCTAGGCATATGTTTTACTTTGTAGCAAATCATATGCTCATTTAATACAGCTCAACATTATTACTCTGCAGTCAAAATTCTAGATCTCCCAATGTCACTACAATTAGCATGCTCTCAGTGGAAGCTCAAGGTTAAAGGAGTTCTCTGAGCTAAAACTTTTAACCCCCGCTGTGCCCGGGCTGTAAAACTATACAAAATAAACCTTCACTTACCTGCCTACGATCCCCCGTTGTTCCGATATCGCCGTCCCGTTCTCCGGTCCCGGTCTCTTCCACTTCCTGGGGGTCAGTGACTCACAGTGCGCTCAGCATATCAGCGGCCGCGACGGGACATTGCTGCGGCCGCTGATAGGCTGAGCGCACTGAGTCACCGACCCCCTGGAAATGGAAGAGACCGGGACCGGAGAACGGGACGGCGATATCGGAACAACGGGGGATCGTAGGCAGGTAAGTGAAGGTTTATTTTGTATAGTTTTACAGCCCGGGCACAGCGGGGGTTAAAAGTTTTAGCTCAGAGAACTCCTTTAATAGTGTCACATCTCAAGTCATACAATCCCTCTACTGACCAGTAACCTGATCAAACAATATATACATACATATACTATAAAAAAAAATACATAAAAATCCTTTGTACAAAAAATCTGAACATATAGCATCACACACTGACAGACCTCCAATCAGTTCAATAACCCTAAAAGCTCTTTGAGGAGCAAACTTGTGCAAAAGCACTTTGGCAGCACTGCCCAATTATTTCAGTGGACAGGGCGTTTTGGGAGCGGTGTATACACCACCCCAAAGATGCTACTTGCAGGACTTTTCCCATCCTGCAAGCACAACGCCCTAGTATGAAAGCACTCAGGCTTTCACACTGGGGTGGCTTGAGAGACGCTTTACATGTGCCATTTTTAGTGCCAAAATGCCTGAAAAGCACCTTTGTGTGAAAGCACTGTGTACTTGTCTTAAAGCATTGAGGCCAGTCACTTCACTGGGTATAAGGGTTCACAACCACCAAATGCTAGCAAGGGAGCAGCCAGAGTGACCACTGTTCTGGTAAGCAAAGGAATGCAGCCATATGAGATGGTAGTGTTACTCTTCAAAATGAAGGTCCTCAGCAACAGCATACTTATGCCCAACTGCAAGAAATGCGAAAATCCTCCCTTGCATTGGGACTGCCCCAGCACTAAAAGTTAGCTGCTCGCTTGGTCTAGAGGAGAAACATTTCAAACATGATCCTTTGCTACCCGGGCAGACAGCATTCCGATGTGCTCTGGCGATAAGACTCTTGGCATTATCACATCCAATGCACGGCATTGGTCTTGATGTCAGGACCTTAAGACTGCCAAGTATGGGGGGGTGAAAATACAGAAAGGACCAGCCTGGCAGCACAGAGAGGAGGAGGGATCTGGCAAGTAGCCCTTTTTTATGTCACCTAGACCAATATGAGCAACCCTTGTGTTGATGCTGACCCACTTGCAATGGAAAAGTTTTATGTTTCCAGGAGCTGGGTTTTAGGCTAGGTTCATACATGTTCCAGCTGTGTTTTTTTTGACCGATTCAGGTGTAAATTTTAAACTTGAAGTCTCACCTGAAACAAAAATGGACTGCCCCGGACATGTGTGAACCAGCTCCATTAAAAGTAGGTCCAGCTCATGTAATGCCAAATGGATGCGGTTAAAACTGACCCTCAAGGCAACATGGCCTTTATACAATACTGATAATGTATATAAGCTTTTAGATACCCAGAAGCTAAAAGGTTACCTCTTCCAGTTTATCAATTATCATTGAAAAGGCTTTGAAGATGGCATTTGTTGGACCAGCTAACGTGATAATTCTTTCTGGGCAATTGCCTTCTGAGATGTTAATACGAGCCCCACTCTAGAGAGAAGAAAAAAATAAAAATAAAAATAAATGGAAAACGATTTGCATGCATTGAAGTATTGACCTTCCGGTCAAAGGAGGCAGTTACATAACAGGAAGTCTTATTTGATTAATATACATCACTTGACAATTGTCAAGAATCTCAATAAATGAAGGGGATATACTTTAATGAACTTGATACACTAAGCTGCCAAAAACCAAACAAAACTATGTGGAATCCAAGCAGTGGCTCAAAAAGGCAACAGCTCACGTCCTTTGACATTCTACAGTGCTTCCTAGACTAGCAATCCTGCTGGCTCCCAACCCTCACTTCTTTGGCTACATTCTAAGTTTCGTGTCGCACATTTAGGATGACCTTTTAAAAGGGTTTTAGTGGAGCATTATGGAGGGAAAAAAGTACTGAAAAATAAGCCAAAAATTCAGCAGCAAAGCCGACTAGTGCCTTTGTCCATCCCACTACCCATCTATGCTGCAGGAGCTGGCTAAATAAGCAATTATATGGCATGTAATCACACCTGCACATAAAGGACTGTCAAGTTACTGATCAGGTTTTCAAGTGTACGTGTTAAAGACAGGTGGAGAGGATCCATATCGGACAATTCCTAAATGGCCAACTACCTTACAAGTTCATAGCTAGACACTACCATGTTACCTGGCTCTTAATTTTCTACATTTGCAGGCACCTGAAGAGGATTAATACAACTCAAGTTTCTGTCAAGATAGATAAGCCATTACATTTACTATAATACACAAGTCGAAAACCATAACAAAAAGGAAAAGAAGGTCTGACCTCTTCACGCATCTTTTTAACAGACTCTCCTTTCTTTCCAATGATGCTACCGACTTCCTAAGAGGGGGAAAAAAAATGTTGATTGTCACTTTTGTTAAAGTTCAAGAATCTTGCGTCAAAACAGTATTTTAGAATATATAACGGAGGAAAAAAAAAAAAAAAAACGGATTAAAAGCAACAGTCATTCTCCCCACCACATCCCCCAAACAAATTTTGCATTGTTGCTTTAATGTATTTTAGGGCTGGTTCACGTCACTTGCAGTGCAGGAAACGCAAGTTTCCAGTACTACATGGACATTTGCAGTCTTTAGATCAGGGGTGCCCAACCTTTTTAAGAGCAAGGGCCACTTAAGCGACTTGGTAACCAGTCACGGGCCACAATGGACAGTGGAGCGGGTGGATGGCAGCCCACTGGGCTCTTTAGAGCCCACTTTACTCTCAGCTCAAACTCACAGCTAATAGAAGTCTATGGCTCAGTGCAAGTATCCCACAGGTGCACTTCTCTGCACCTGCGGATCAGTTTGAAAGCAGTCCAGTAACCACTGCAGAACAGATATGCCCATATATACCCTGTGATACCCTGTGATATTTAGTAATAAACTTACCTTTAATACCGGGCCACTTGTTGGGCACACCCGCTTTAGATGCACACAGGTGCCATTAATTGCATCTCCATGCCTCCAAGTGCATTTTCAGCAACCAAAATGCATGGTACCACTGTACTATGTGGTTTGACATGGGGAGGATTTTAAAAATGGTGCATGCTGTGTTCTTTGCTTGTCCCTGAAATGAATGGGTTACTACCAGCCATCCTAGGACACATTTCATTAGATTTCCCAGCTAGTCAGAGCCATCTTTTTGAATTGCGTTTCCCCAACAGGGCACCTGCCATAATATTTAGAGAGTCCTAAAAGCTTGTATGTCTAAGGGCACTTTCACACTGCCAGCGCCCAGGTGTCGGCAGTAAAGCACTGCGTTTTTCAGCCACTAGTGGGGCGCTTTTAACCCCCGCTAGCAGCTGAAAAAGGGTTAAAAGCGTTCAATGGGCAGGGGCGATTAAGGAGTGGTGTATACACCGCTCATAAAGGGCTGCAAAGAAGCTGCTTGCAGGACTGACGTCCTTCCAGCGCTGCGCCCCAGATTTCACACTGGGATTGCAGCCGAGGCTTTCAGGCGCCATTACAGTGGGTCTTTTTCCTTGCCTCTAAAAGCTTCTAAAAAGCCATAGTGTTCTCTTAAAAATGAGAATCACATTTTTGCTTCGAATAAAGATCACAATTCTCAACATAACATCTTTTACATCATGCAAAGAAATTGGGTTAAATTTACAGTTTTTTTGTTTATTGAAGTGAGTTTTCCCTAAAAAAAATTGTGCTTGAAAGACCCAGAAAGACAAAATACTGTAACACCCATTTTATTCTCTAGGGTCTCTGCTAGTTTTGTACAGAGCAACCCGGATCCTCCTTTTCGAGCCCCCTTTGCTGCTCCTGGCTTCTATCGAGTGACCCCACAGACCTTCTATGGGGGCACCCATAGTCACAACTCTATCTATTCAGACAGAGCCCCGACCTGGCCCCCTTTCTCCCCTGATTGACAGCCGCGGGAGCCAATGGCACCGCTGTGGTGTCTCGGCCAATCAAGAGGAGAGCCCCAGACTGCCAGGACCAGGTATTTAGGGGGTGCTGGGGAGGCTGCTACACAGGTTTATCTTCATGCATAAAATGCATGAAGAAAAAAAAAACCTCTGCCTTTACAACGCCTTTAATCTTTAAGGCTCCATGCACACTAGCTTAAACTGCTTCTAAAAGGAGTGGTGTTCTGCCTGCAGAAGCAGCTCAATGTTATCCTATGTGTCCATGCACATTAGGATGTTAACAGGCCTATTTTGAGTTCAACGTTTAGAGGCAGGAAAAAAAAAACTTCCGGTTTGTGTTTAATTGGAGCTCGCTGGCAGAAAAAAAAAAAACTCATCTCGACTTTGTACAAAGAATGCTCTATACAAGCGTTTTTTACTCCCAAGAGAAGAGACATGCCCACTGTGCATGGAGCCTGAGTGGATAAACTGACCTCATTTACCGGCCATAGATTACTTTTATCCAAGGCTGCATTCACACCTGAGCGTTTCGTTTTCAGGCAGAAAGTCGCATGCTTTGCACAGGTCAAAAGGTCACCAATGTAAAAAGCAGAAAACGGCTGTAATCTGCCCAAAAAGAAGCTCATGTACTTTGACTTCAGGCTACAAAATGCTCTGATGTGAATAGGGGCCATTTAAATGAATGGGATTTTGCTTGGGCATTTTTCAGGCGTTTTACAAGCTGAAAAAGCTCAGGTGTGAATGCAGCCTAAAAGTTACGTTTCCTTCCATCTCAGCAATATTGATATACATTTACTGGATGTTTTTTTTTGTTTGACAGCTGTGAGCAGAGAATGGGCTCTGCACTTGTTACATGAATCGTGGAAATGCTGGATTAAAATCGTGAGGGGGTTGAGATCGCAATTTAATGATTTGTGCTGCTCTAATGGACACAGAACATGAAGGCATATTTAAAAGGTGTTAAAAACACACCTGGCACTGCTAAAAGCAGCAGTAAAGATGCCCTCCCTATGAGAACCAACTTTTTGTTTTTTAAACTGTATACTTACCTTCTCTGTGCAATGGTTTTGCACAAAGTAGCCTTGATCCTCTTTTTTGGGCAACTCCTGCCTGCGGTGCTGGCTCCTCCCCCCTGCCAAGTTCCCCCAAGCCACACTACTGGACATCGTCTCCTCTCCCCCACATCACACCTTTGGAACCACATAGGATACTTCTAGGATGCCAGGCTTGGATCAGATTTCAGGAGCCTACAAACAACCAAACCGGAGGGGCATAATGGTCGCTTTTAGAGCCAAAAGTATCATAGAAAGACTGAAGGGGTTCACTTTATACATTCAAACCATAAATAAGCTACAAGTAAATAGAAATCATTAGAATCATACTTGCCTTCCCATGCATCAGGAGTCTGATGGTGAGGGTAACATTCAGGCCTCCTTCAATAACACCGGTGTCCATAGTGAAACTAGTTCTGTTAGATCAGGGCAATAGTCAGAAGATGTAAAGGTAGTCTTTGGTCACAAGATAAGACAAGACTGTAAAAAAACAAAAACAAAGAAAAAGGTAAGCAATTGTAAAAAGCAAAGAAAAATAGTACAATTTAACATGTGAAAGCCACAGTAAGCTATGAAGGACCATCAATGCACTCGGTCATTACAATAACAAAGACAAATCTACCTACTTGGCAGAATTTAATACAATTCAGGGCTCAAATTTCATTATAACCAATGAATCATAGGAATGCTGGATGTGCTGCATTAGCACTGAGCTTAAAGCCCAACTCCGAGCACAATTGCCTTCACAGGTTCACAGAAAACAAAACATTCCTCTCCCTCAGAAGCACAAATCCATTCTTCAAATCAGTTTACATGACGGGATTAGGGATTCAGGATTCCTGGCAGCTCCAGATGTAAGTGCTGAAGGTCTCAGATCCCTGTGCTGCAGTCATGTCTCCACCTTCCTTTTTTAAACCAACTTTTTTTATGAAGAAAAAATATTGAATTGAAAAAACCAAGAAATTCACGTGGCACAAAGACGCAGAAAATATACACCTGAAATAAACTCCTGTCCATACAAATCTGAGAGGGGTATACAAGCTTAACCATGGTTAGCAAAAATCTAGGCATCAACCACAGAGCAAGGTTATTCATTTACGCAGTCCCACCAAAGGCAAAAAGCAAATCAAGAGGGAAAGGTTGAACATCCAGAGAGGAATGGGGAACAGGAAGAAAAGACGCAAAAGCGGTAGCTGGTACACCGCTAGGTTGGGGCCAGAAACCAATGGACCAATCCACCCCTGCTATAGAAGTTGATCATTGTCAAACCTCTAGCTTCCACCCAGGGTGCCCATATTTTATGAAATTTTGTAGGGCAGTTTCTACCCATTTATCAGTTTGTAGATAACAGTCCGTTTTGTGAAGCAGAAGAGGGAGCAGAGACAAGATCTTTCGGAGAAGCTGAAAGTAGAGTGTGAAGTCGCTAATCACAGTACGGGAAAAAAAGAAAAAACCTGATTTTACAATATGTTGGAATTTTAGTTCCCTAGCTGTCATGCCAACAGCTTCAATGCCATTTACCAGCAACAATGTATTTCAGCAGTTCTGCCTTCACTTATTGTTGTCAAATGGCTAGATTATCAGCATTTTAAGGTCAACAATGGAAGCCTACATATTCCTCACACTACAGGTTGCCTCAATAACAATTCTGCCCATGTGCCCACATGGGTAAAAGTACAAAAGCATGTTCTCCCCACCTACTTATTGTACCTTTAGGTTTGTCCCTCTTAAAAAAGTAACCCATCCATCCCTCTCATAGGTCCAAGGACATAAAAAGGATGTCATTCCATGTTGTGCTTGCTCTACCTGCATTTTCCAATGCTGCAAAAGTTTTTTCCAAGTGAATCTTCACCATCTGAATGGTGGTTTGCCATATGTGATTGTAAAGAGCTTATGTGGTCAGATCAGGATGGGTCTGGTGAGCCTAAAGTTACTTCAAAGCAGCTGCAGGTTTTATTTTTTAAACCTTACTTACATCAATAGGCATGGCTGGCATGTAATAGTTTTTCAGATTTAATTTGACAGTTGTATCAGAGGCGCATGAAAGAATGTATGTACTAAATTTGTGGATGAGGTTACCCACATACAAAGAAGTTAAACCTTTTAAGAGCATTTGATCCCCTCGACAATACAGGCACACCACATGTAGTGCACAGATTTCAGACTATCCTACTGCTGAAAGAAAATCACGTCTCTAACAACACCAGCACTGGAAGCTGCCCAGCTTCTAAGCCACTACAACATTACTGACTACACAGCCACTTGATAACAGTGCATGAGCAAAATGTCAGTCACAAGATCTGTCAAGTACAAAAATATCAGAAGATAAGGGTTGCTATAGGTTAACACTCATCAATGCCCTATCAATTGGAACTAGCACTGGATGAACTGATCCACATCTATATTAAAGCAAACCAGTCAGCACCATAGCACTAAACAAGCAATACACCTACAATACATGTAATGCCTACACTCAAGTTTAGCTAGCATCCCTGGAGACCAAAATCCCAAGACATCTGTGGCACTCCCATTTTAGCCTAGGTCCACATTGGAGCAATTTGTCATGTGATTTGAGAGATCAAATCGCATGACAAGTCGCAGCCTACTGGCGGCAATGGCACGGTTCCAATCGGTGCAACAGATTTTGCGCCGCACCGATTTGCAAAAGTAATTCCTGCAATACTTTTGGCAAATTCAGGTGCAACTTCAATAGACATCAATGTATAAAGCCACACAGATAACTAAAGTAGCACCTGAAATCACGCTGGCCTTGACACTTTAAAATTGCGCAACTTCACGTGAGGTAGTGCGATTTCAAAGTAGCATCAATGTGAACCTGGACTTAAAGTGGCTGCTATGGCTGAAGGTTTTTACATATAGGATAGAACAACCTTTATACACAATGCAGAGGATTAACCCCTTAAGTTCCACAGTGAGTATAACAAGCATGCTGTGCTGCATATACAGACAGATTTTACTGTTGTGCGTTTAGTAACACTTTAAAGTGATTGTAAAGTCTTTTTTACACAAAACATGGTATACTTACCTCTGTGCAGTGGTTTTGCACAAAGCAGCCCAGATCCTCTTCTCGGGTCCCCCTCTCCTACCAAGTGCCCCCTCAGCTGGCAGATCTCTATGGGGGAACCCAAGCTGAGTCAGCACTCCATGTATCCATTCATACATGGAGCCCCGACCTGGCTCTGTCCCCTCTCCTGATTGGCTGACTGCAGCAGAAGCCAATGGTGCCGCTGCTGTGTCTCAGCCAAACAGGAGGTGTGTCCCGGACGGCTGAGACACCTATGGACATCGCTGGAGAGAGATGGGGCTCAGGTAAGTAGTTGGGGGTGCTGGGGAGGCTGCCACACAGTTTATCTTAATGCATTGAATACATAAGGATACAAAATAAAAAAAACTGCCTTTACAGCTCCTTTAACCCAATTCTCAGCACAGAATGTTCAGAATTACTACAAAGTAGCAGATTACATTCCACGGGAGCACTGCTGACAAAAGAAACAGAGCAAGCTTTGTTTGCGGCTGCATAGCAGTATAATTATGAGGCACAATATACAAAAATCAGATCTGATTAAAATAAAACTTTTACTCTTGTATAAAAAGTTATCAAGATTTACTGTAAATATGTACTGCAAAGAGAAAGGCAAGAGGTAAATGTAAAAAAAATTGTAGCATAAAATGCTTTGCCATAGACTGGCCAGATAAATGTATCTAGGTCAATGTTTTACAAAGGATCACTAATGAGTGTACTCTGTAGGTATCGCAAAGTTAATTTTAATGGAGCTCCCAGGAGCTCACGCAACCAGATCTTCTATAGGCAGCTGCTTTAGGATGGGATAGGTTTATATAGAGCAAGTTTATCCATTGTGCATATAAAGGAAAAGGGAAACTAAAATCTGCTGCCATATAAGCACTGGTTTCATTGAAAGTAAAAAAAGTCACCAGGTATAATTAAAGTGTTTAATTACCCCTATTGCAGATAAATGTCCCATTCTGGCCAAAATATGACACCCCCCCCCCCCCATCCTGTGAGGTTGTTACCTGGTAAAGGATGTTTGTACTTGCCTAGGTCTGCCATCCAGGGGCCATGCCAAATAAAAGGATAACTAGTCCAGCGATACAGATGCACCCATCACTCCCCTTACACTGAAAAGTCTTCTCTTCTGGATCCTGAGAGTACCCCCGAAAAAAGGAGCCCCCCCCCCCTCATGCAAAAACAGAAGAGGACTCAGGACTGCAGCATCTCATGATCACAGTTCTAAGCAAGTTCATCATTTTTAATCAGGCTTACCGGGGGGGGGGGGGGGGGGGGGGGCAGGAGGGGTTAACAATATCCTAGAGATGGACTTAGGGCTAGTCCAAACCATAAATTGCACAGAACAGGCTGAAATCGCACCACATAGCACCTATTTGGGGTGCTGTTAAAGTGATTGTAAAGTCTATTTTTTTCTCTACAAATAAAACCTTTTCATACTTGCCTGTTCTGTTGCACTCGATTTGCACAAAGCAGCCCAGATCCTCTTCTTGGGTCCCTCACGCCTGTCGAGTGCCCCCACAGCAAGCAGCTGGCTATGGGGGCACCAGAGCCTAGTCACAGCTCCCTGTGTCCCATTCCAGCACCGAGCCCTGCCCTCTCCTGATTGACTCCGGTGACAGTCAGTGGCACCGCTGCTGTGTCTCAGCCAATCAGGAGGAGCGTCTTGGACGGCCAAGGCACTAGTGGACATTGCTGGAGAGAGATGGGGCACAGGTAAGTTTTAGGGGGGGGGACGCTGGAGGGCGGCGGCAGCTGCTGCACACAGGTTTTTTTATCTTAATGCATAGGATGTGCACAGTGCTCTTAATTGATGGCACATTCAGTATTTCTTCAACGCAGAGTGCAGTGCACATTCACCATTAAAGCGGGAGTTCACCCATTTCTAAAAAAAATTTTTTTCTTCCCCTAGATTCCTGCTCGTTCGGTCTAGGGGAATCGGCTATTTGTATTAAAATAGGTGCAGTACTTACACGTTTTCGAGCTGCATCTTCTTCCGTCGCTTCCGGGTATGGTCTTCGGGAGCGGGCGTTCCTTCTTGATTGACATTCTTCCGAGAGGCTTCCGACGGTCGCATCCATCGCGTCACTCGTAGCCGAAAGAAGCCGAACGTCGGTGCGGCTCTATACTGCGCCTGCGCACCGACGTTCGGCTTCTTTCGGAAAATCGTGACGCGATGGATGCGACCGTCGGAAGCCTCTCGGAAACCTGTCAATCAAGAAGGAACGCCCATTCCCGAAGCCCATACCCGGAAGCGACGGAGAGGATGCTTCTCGTAAACGGGTAAGTACTGCACCTATTTTAAAATAAATAGCCGATTCCCCTAGTAATAACGAGCAGTAATCTAAGGGGGAAAAGTGCCCTCTAAGGGTGAACCCCCGCTTTAAGGTCACCAGCTACAGCACACGTGAATACCTCCCAAACCGTGCACATTTAGGGGATATTCATTCTACCTACAGGCAAGCTTTATTTTAAGCTTAGCTGTAGGTAAAAGTGAAGCTTACTACTGCTTTAATACTCATTCAGAAACACTTTAAAGCAAAGCCTCTGGGTCCCTATAGGCCACTTTCCTAACCTTTTAGTCTCCCTCTACATGCAAACTCTCAAGACTACATGTCCCAAATAGACAAAGTGCCCCTGAGCAAGCCGCTTTTAACAAGGTGCAGCAAGGGCGTCTTATTCACCATCTACTTTTGCCTATTGGTTCAGGCAGCTTATTCACATCAGCCATTATTCCCAGGAGCTTGCATGAAAGGATGACTCCAGCAAGACACCAGAGGAGCCCCCCTACAATGAAAGTAAAAACCAGCATTTGTGGGACGTAAAGGAGGGAACAACTTGCCCACAGCATCCAATATAGGGAAAAAAGTTTAATATCGCTCTAAAAAAAAGGTACTCACCATATTTTTCAAATAAATAGAACCGCCAAACATCACAAAAACAAACATTCTATAGGTGAATGTATAAACTAAGTATTCTCCAACATTAGGACCAGTTTAGAAGCTGCTCCGGAAATAGCTTGTGACAACTTAGGCTTGGACACGAGCCAAAGCTGCAGGCGCCACCTATTACCCTTGAACTGCAAGACCATGTGCAGACCCTGACATCAACATGACAAGGTCAGGAGGATAATCTGTGCAAGTTTGAGACAATCACAGAATGTTCCCCGGGGAGGGGTCAGCTTGGCATAGCGTCAAATGCTCAAAATCAAATGAATGTTGTTAAAGCTGAACTCTGGAAAAGTCCTCCCTTGCCGTGAGCTGCCCCCACACTGCAAGGGATAAATGCTTGTTTACTCCAAGATTTTTACTTGCCTGATCCAGTGGCAGACAGCACTGACTGACCCTCGGCACCCTTATGTCTAATGCAGGGCTATGAACACTGCATCAATCTTGATGACATCAGAGGACCTTAGATCATGGGAAAGCAGGGGAGAAAAGGCAGAGGGGACCAGTCTAGCAGTACAAAAGCACCTGTGGGAACAGAGATCCGGTAAGCCATACTGCTTTAGGCTTCATGTGCATTTTCTGCATCAATGCAGGTACTTGCCGACAGAGCTAGCAGAAGAGCCTGTGTAAAATGTGCATAAAGTAATCACGTTTAGATACAGTTCTTCTAAAAAGTATCTGCAAATGTGTATGGGTCCCATACACAGCTGTGTCCTACTTTCGTAAGCAGCTAAATTCAGTGCACATTTTTGTTTGCAGACACAGCTGTGAGCAGCCCCCATTGATTCCTATATTATCTGTATTTAGATACATCCAAGTCTATACAATGCACTTTGGATGCCCCTAGAAACAAGCAGTTAAAGGATAAGTTGACCTTCAGGAACACTTTAGGGTGGAACCCATATTTTTTTTCAAAGGTGAACTTATCCTTTAAAGCAGGGATATGCAATTAGCGGACCTCCAGCTGTTGCAGAACTACAAGTCCCATGAGGCCTAGTAAGCCACAAGCATGATACCCAGAGGCACGATGGGACTTTTATGCAACAGCTGAGGTCCACTAATTGCATATCCCTGCTTTAAAGTAAAAAACTAATTTAAAAAGCAGGTCCAAGTCATAATGTACCACTAGGCACTGGATACTAGCACATTATGACATTCTTGTCAAATGGAGCCCCCTCTAGCGCTGCAGAGTCACCACTCCCAGGCACTTCCATCTTTGTCCAGTTATACTTCCGGGTACTGTCTTTGGCCTTTCCATGATAACGTCACATCACCATGGCACACAGCCACATAAATGTGGTCTGAGCTTTGTGGATCAGATCACATTACCCGCTGACAGGCAGGGGTTGGGCAAATTATGACAGAAGAGAACACTAGGGTCTCTTGTTCCACAACCCTTGCCTGTATGCATTTTTGTAAAAATTGGTTCAATACTGCGTCAACTAGTGCACAGCCGCACTGCGAGAGGCGGTTTAGGTTTCCCGGCGTTCAGATTTAAACGACCTATTGGTATTCCCTTCACATTCATCACAAGACATTTGACTGAAGAAAACATGCTAGCTCTGACATAGCAGCATACACGGACTTGTTACAGGTATGGAGACCGGTCCAGGTGAAAAAATACATATACACAAACAGTACTGCGTGTACAGGACATACAACATAACAGCCATGTGGACTACAATATCACACTGGACAGGTCCTTAAAAAAACATAGGTGTGACCAGAGCAAGTCGTCCTATTTTAGGGACCCCAGGATCAGTGCATAACACACATCTGAGCCTCAATTTATGCACACCCCAAGAAGAATGTGACACACGACTTTGATGGGCCAGTTGCTGTAGACATATTTTACTGATGTTTATACTCAGGATTAAGATGAAAGAAAGATCCTGACTAAGGCTCCATTTACACTTGCGTGACCTCAAAAATGCACAACTCCCATTGCGACTTCTGTCCAGAGAGTGTAAAGTCGGACCAAAGTAGTGCAGGTAGCAATCTGAATGGGGTCCAATGAAAAGACTAGGCTGCAACTTGTCATGTCCAAAGTTACAAATCACACAAGTGTAAATGGAGCCTAAAATGTTCCGTAAAGACCTTGTGTAAACATACATAAAACTCCTTCATTGTCAGTGTTGCAGTATATGCGTGTATACATACATAAAGATACATAAACATTTATGCACACAAACATAAAATCTAGAATT
Source organism: Rana temporaria (assembly GCF_905171775.1). Taxonomy (NCBI): domain Eukaryota; kingdom Metazoa; phylum Chordata; class Amphibia; order Anura; family Ranidae; genus Rana; species Rana temporaria. The sequence goes on along the minus strand of NC_053490.1, from coordinate 104,849,966 downwards.
TGTTTCACATTCTGTACTCATTGCTGTATTTGGCAATGTTCACACTTGTGCAGGTCGGGAATGTGGGCATAATCGACCGTTTTCCTGACCAGCAAGCAAACGTGCCATTAAGGCGTTATAAAACCCAAACACATTTCAGCTTACCAATTCCTAGATGTGATGGCTGCATTAGTACATTTTTAGCCCCCCCCCCCCCACTGTATTTTCACCTGGTGATCTGACCAGCACATCTGTCAGTGACAGGCGTGCTTACAATGATTTGTTTTAAGTGGATCGTAAACTATGAGCAGGGCCCTCGTATTATTACTTTACTTGTACTGTGTGCCCTCAGCGCTGTACAAACTGATGGCGCTATATAAATGCTGTATAATTTAAAAGATTTAAATAGTACATTTCTGTAATGGCTTAAAGAGGAGCTCTAGGCTTCTACAGAAAATAAAATTCAGCAGCTACAAATAATGTAGCTGCTGACTTTTAATTTTAGGACACTTACCTGTCCAGGCATCCAGTGGTGTCCTCACCCGAGCCGATTTTTTAATTGGCACCACCTTCTTGACTAAGGGAAACCTGCAGAGAAGCCTTGTGGCTTCAGAGCCCGTTTCCAACTGTGTTGCGCTTTGAATGAGCTCACTGCAAAGGAAAAGAGGGGGCGAATTTCCAATTGAGCTGGAAATGGGTACCTGTCAAAACCAGGTACCCCCCAAAAGGTGCCAAATGTGGCAGCAAAAAGGGGAAGAGAGAGTGCAGACAAGCAGAGCATCCCCTTTTGGGTGGAGCTCTGCTTTAAGTGTGAGGTGACGTTTGGCTTCAATTTGTTAGTGCATCTAAATCTGGCAACCCCCCCCCCCCCAACTGACCCATACACAGTATAGGTACTCTAATACAGGTCTTTTACGAACCAGATCTTTAGGTAAAAAAAAAAAAGCTGAAGAAAACTGATGCATCCACCACAATCTGCAATACATTACATTTTTAGTTTTGGGATAAATACTTTAATTCTTAATGGCACCCACACGTAAATAAACACAGTGAGCTTTATGCAAGTAAACCCATACGGTGTTGTCGAGCTGCCGCGTTTTGAAAAAAAGGTGTTGTGGACTTTTCCCAAGCCAATAAATGGGCAGATGTGGCCGCACCAATGCCCAACCCCACAGCACCAATGCCTGACCCCACAGCACAGCTGTGTGATCCTACAATGGACAGGACCAGCACAGCTGTGTGAATGGACAGGACCAGCACAGCTGTGTGGATCCTACAATGGACAGGACCAGCACAGCTGTGTGATCCTACAACCACAGCACAGATGTGTGATCCTACAACCACAGCACAGATGTGTGATCCTACAACCACAGCACAGATGTGTGATCCTAGAATGGACAGGACCAGCACAGCTATGCGATCAGACAGGACCAGCACAGCTGTGTGGTCCTACAATGGACAGGACCAGCACAGCTGTGTGGTCCTACAATGGACAGGACCAGCACAGCTATGCGATCGGACAGGACCAGCACAGCTGTGTGTTCCTACAATGGACAGGACCAGCACAGCTGTGTGATCCTACAATGGACAGGACCAGCACAGCTATGCGATCAGACAGGACCAGCACAGCTGTGTGGTCCTACAATGGACAGGACCAGCACAGCTGTGTGGTCCTACAATGGACAGGACCAGCACAGCTGTGTGATCCTACAATGGACAGGACCAGCACAGCTATGCGATCGGACAGGACCAGCACAGCTGTGTGTTCCTACAATGGACAGGACCAGCACAGCTATGCGATCGGACAGGACCAGCACAGCTGTGTGTTCCTACAATGGACAGGACCAGCACAGCTGTGTGATCCTACAACCACAGCACAGATGTGTGATCCTACAATGGACAGGACCAGCACAGCTGTGTGATCCTACAACCACAGCACAGATGTGTGATCCTACAATGGACAGGACCAGCACAGCTGTGTGATCCTACAACCACAGCACAGATGTGTGATCCTACAATGGACAGGACCAGCACAGCTGTGTGATCCTACAACCACAGCACAGATGTGTGATCCTACAATGGACAGGACCAGCACAGATGTGTGATCTTACACCCATGTGTGATCTATATTGGACAGGACACAATGTGACAGCCATGTGGAGTACCCCACACACACACACCAGGTGGGGAGGACAGGTCCGCCGATAATGGGTGTGCCGAGGGCCATGATATGTAGGGACCCCGGGATGTGTACACAACACTCCTCTAGTCCCCCAGAAGGAGGTGATGGGCGACCTTGCATTGTACTCCGGGCTGTGTGAGAGGCCGGGCCTTGTTTACATGTCCTCGATCCTCCCCCAGGAGCAGGCATGGAGCCGGCGTGTGACCTCCATTGGCAGGCCCGAGGCCGGTCCCCGGTCACGTGGTGTGGGCCGGTCCTGGGGAAGGAAAGGGTTAAGGCGGAGCGGCCATAGAGTGGGGGGGAGTAGCGCGGTCCCCTCACATGGTGCGCCCTCTTGGCCGCTCCGAGGCCTATGAGCCCCACCGCTGTCCTGACAACAAAGCGAGAAGGGAGGAGGAGGGTTAGATAGGGTGCGATGCTTACCTTCACACAGGACGTGGTGGAGAGAGGACAAGAGCGGGACGGAGACCGGGGAGGGAAGGGAGAAGGGGGGAAGGAAAAACAAGGGAGGAATGGGGAGGAAGGAACGATCCGGAGGCGAAGGGGGCCCCGGGGAGGGAGGGAAGGAGAGAGCCGGGCGGGCGAGGAATGGCGACGGCGGGAGGGGCTGGCGGGAGCTGCGGCTTCTGCTGCTGCCTCTGCTGCTCTGGGAGGGGGGAGGGAAGGAGGCGCGCGCTGCTATCAACCCGCCCTCGCCGGAAGTCAGCTCTTCTCGCCGCCAGCCGCCAGGGGGCGCTCCACGGAAAGCCATTTATGAACATGGCGTGACTATGAATATTAGAGAAAAAGCGTGTTTTCGCTGGAGCTATGAGTCACAAACGTAGTGTTGAACTGGCCGTATGGTATGCTAGGCGGGGGGAAACAAACGTCTCAAATCCCAACAAGTCAGCAGGTCATGTGTATTGTTATTACTGCGTGCAGCGGGCGCCATCTTTCTACACCCTTCTAAAGATTTGCCTGGTGTACGGCGTGCTCCTGCGTGATATCTGCGAGTACCAAGATGGAGACCTCGGCTCGTGACGTTCTTTTTATTAGGCTCTTTCTTTTGTTAATTATTGGAAATTAGGCGTCTTTCCTTCTAGTATGTCAAATATTTATGCTCATGGTGGCTCTAAAAGGCAGTAAAGAGTCTTCTGTCCAGGAAACAATGACGGCGGGTTACTAAGATGGCTGGTGGGAAGAGCTTAGGCAGGCTGGGTTGTCTTGAGTGAAACAAAATGGCCGCGGGAGCACTTCCGGCGTCAGCTGATGGTCATTGTCCTACGCTGCAAGATGGTTGATATCTAGTTGGTGCTTTTAAAGTAAACCCGGCCATGTTATTAACCTTCCCTACTGAATGGAACTTTCCTGGCACTCCTCTTCACTCTTGTTTATACTTTGTTACTGACATAGAACAAGCATGGAGATCACAACTCGAATGGGTTGCTTCACCTTTTACCCAAACTAAGGGGTGCCTGTAGCTAAAAACAAACTCTTCAGTTTTGACCAAAGTTAAATAATGATCGATTTGTCTATTGGTATAGGACATTTACATACCTCATGAGGCCTGACTGAAAAACTCCCAGAGATTGCATCATCTTGTTCCAGGGTTACCAATCCCTATTAACTTTTTTACTACTGACAAAACATGGAATATTTACTGACATGGCACTTCTTTTTTTCTTTTCTTTTTTTTACCGACAAGCTGAAATATGACATATATACGTTGTGTTTTTCAAGTGGTTAACAGGATTATGGCTGAAGATATCACCCATAATCCCGGTTCCGTTTTTTTCCAGTGGGCAGCTGGCTTCCTCATGAAAGCATTCTTGAGCGGCTCATGAGCTGCTGGAATGCTCTTCAAAGCAGCGGGAGGGGACGTTGCACGCCCCTCGCTGCTCGCCGGTGTTTCTCAAGCTCACCTGAGAAACTATCCGGCAGTGTGGCCAGCTGCTCCTATAGGCAATCAAAGAGTAGATACTCTTTGATAGCCTCTATGGCCTTGGAGGACCGGAGCGACGCGTCACTTCCGGTCCAGGCTGATATTAATCCATTTTTTGGTGGTTTGTCAGAGTTATGGCTGAAGCTATCAGCCATAACCCCGGTATCGTTTTCTCTAGCCGGAGGCTGGCTTTCTCATGACGATGCTCCGAGTTGCTCATAAGCCGCCGGAACGCTTCAGTGTTTCTCGGGATTACCGTTTCCACCGGCGCTCCCAAGAAATGATCCGAGGGTGCAACCAGTGTTCTGTCAAAAGAACCAACCCATCAAAATCTCCAATTTACTTTTGGTGACTCTCCAGCAACAGTAATTGCAGATTTCAACGACTTGGCTGTTTTCACAGAACACCGGCAGTGTATACACTACAGTACATGACGAGTTGGCTGTTTTGACTGGACGACGCCTAAGGAGTAAAAAAAAGGTGTCGCCGACTTGGAGGCGGCCATGTTGTTCGTTACTAATGAGCGGACTAATACTGTCCATTTATTATATTGCTGCTGGTGTTCTGTGAAAAGTCCTGACCTCAACCAGATAGAACACCTTTGGGACGATTTAGAGCAGAGATTGCAAGCCAGGCCTTATAGTCTAACATCAGTGCCTGACCTCACAAATGCTCTTCTAAACCTTGTGGACGGCCTTCCCAGAAAAGTTGAAGCTGTTATAGCTGCAAATGGTGGGCCAACTCAATATTGAACCCCACAGACTTATAGCTGGATTCAGAGAGAGTTACATCGGCGTATCAGTAGATACGCCGACGTAACTCGGAATCTGCGCCGTCTTAAGTTTAAGTGTATTCTCAAACTGAGATACACTTAAACCTATCTAAGATACGACGGCCTGCGCCGTCGTATCTTAGGTGCAATATTTACGCTGGCCGCTAGGTGGTGCTTCCGTTGAGTTTGGCGTAGAATATGTAAAAGCCTAGATACGCCGATTCACAAACGTACGTGCGCCCGTCGCAGTAAAGATACGCCGTTTACATAAGGCGTTTTCCGGCGTAAAGTTATTCCAACAAATAGCTGGCCTAGTCAATGTTAAGTATGGCCGTCGTTCACGCGTCGAAATTTGAAATTTTTACGTCGTTTGCGTAAGTCGTCCGTGAATGGGGATGGACGTAATTTACGTTCACGTCGAAACCAATACGTCCTTGCGGCGTACTTTGGAGCAATGCACACTGGAATATGTACACGGACGGCGCACGTCAATCACGTCGGGTCACCATTCATTTACATAAAACACGCCCCCCATCCTCATTTGAATTAGGCACGCTTACGCCGGCCACATTTACGCTACGCCGCCGTAAGTTAGGAGGCAAGTGCTTTGTGAATACAGTACTTGCCTATCTAACTTACGGCGGCGTAGCGTAAATACGACACGCTACGCCGCCTAAAAAATATGCGCCCCTACCTGAATATAGCTATTAGACTGGGATGTCATTAACATGTGCGTGTAAAGGCATTTTCGTGTGTTACTATTGTCATCAATAGGCCCTTTAACCCACTCCTGCCCACCGACGGGCATCCATTTAACTGCATAGTAGTTACTTGATCAGAAGCTAGTCCTGCCTGGACCATGATCATCACTAGGGACCGGAAGCTGTCTTTTATTTTTAATTGAAAAAAGTATATGCATGGTACAAACATAAATAGAATAAATTGTGACATAGATATCGGTACATACATCGTCACATCGTATCACATGTTTGACGTAGGTTCGTGTATCGAGCAGGGGTAGAACAAAGTTGTCACCATTATAGAGCTTGGAGACTATACATGCAGTCAGTATTCAACAGGAATATACATAAAAAAATCAAGTGCACGTTTCACCATCCATCCACCATCTGCCCCACACCTTCGCATATTTGAGGAGACATCCTCTGTTTGTACAGATAATGTTTTTGTAAGAGAGAGTGTCATTAATCTCTTTTTTCCAGGTCTGCCACGCCTGCATCACGGTGCAGGCCACTGCCTTTCTAGCCAAAAATAGTGTTTTATGTAGAAAGGTGGCCAGGGACTTGTCAATGTCTAAGTCCAGCAGTAACCCTAGCAGGCACAGCTTTGGCTCTAGAGTGGGGCAGGTGAGCCCATTTGGTCGTGAAGAAAACGTATCACGTGTGTCCAGTATGCTTGGATAACTGGGCAAGTCCAAATTAGATGGTAGAACGAACCTGGGGTGTAATCTCATAGACGACAGCCTGGGTTGTACATAGGTTTAAAGCAGGCAATCCTCTGGGGTGTCAGATATGTGCCGAGAATAATATACAGTTGGCGTGAGGCGGTTTGGGAACTTGGGGGAAACCTTTTTCACATCCTTCAGGATTTCATCCCAGTCCTCATCTTAAATCCCTCCCACATCAGTCTCCCATCTAGTCTTAGAGATTAATTTAGAGGGTTCTGTACCAAGCACAATTTCCACTACAGAGGGAGTGCTCATGGAGCGGTTTAAGCCAGAGAATTGGGTTTGTATGGCATAGCAGAGCTGGAGATACCTAAATAGGCCATGATGTGTTACAGTATGTCGCGTGTGTTTTGGATGGGTCGTTGTGCTGATGGGTCTCCTGAGTACTGTCTGGAGTGGAGTGTTGGCCGGGTTGTTTGGACCCGCACAAAGCAATGATTGGTATCTCGGGATTTCGGATTTGTTGAAGTAATAAAAGTGGGACAGTTGGGAAGCAATATAGTAGTCTTAAAAATCTGGGAAAGCTGCTCCACCTAATGTAACCGGGTTCTTCAGTACTATCCAAGATAATTTATGTCTGCTGTGGCCCCATACGAACAAGTTCAGGATAGAATCGATCATCTTGAATTTTTTTTGAGGGAGATATAGGGGAGCATGCCACATTATGTAAAGTATCTTGGCACTGGCGTAGCGTGGGGGGTGCAGGGGGGGCCGTGGCACCGGGCGCAACATTTAGGGGGGCGCCCGCCAGTATGTGTCACAGTGGCTGCCTCCTCCTAAATGTACTTTCCTGTGTCCTTGTGCATTGCCTCCATCAGGAACAACCACGATCGTTAACAGGCCAGCCCCGCAGCCCAATTACAGGGTGCCGGAGTCTGAACATGGCGAAGCGCAGGGAAGACAGAAATGGATTTTAAGATGCTGCTGAAAATAAGGTACTCCCTCGTGATCGTGAGACTCATGTTGGTGTTGCTGGCCAGGGGGGGGGGGGGGGGCGGTGCCCACGGTCTGGGGAGATGAAACAGCCAGAGAGAGAGAGAGTGTAGTGTAGTGGTCAGTATAGGAATCGGGTAGTGTAGTATAGTGGTTAGTGTAGTATAGTGATTAGTATAGGAAACAGGTAGATCAGTATAGAGGTCAGTGTAGTATAGTGGTCAGTATAGGAATCAGGTTGGTCATGGTAGTGTAGTGGTCAGTATAGGAATCAGGTAGGTTAGTGTAGTGGTCAGTGTAGGAATCAGTCTGGTAAATACTATTGTAGGAAGGGACAGGACTCGGGAGTGCTAAAATTCTGCAGGTTAGGGGACGCAAATTACTTGCCTTGCCCCGGGTGCTGACAACCCACGCTACGCCACTGTATCTTGGGAAGGAGAATCAATTTAACCAGACTAATGCATCCCATAAGGTCCAGGGGAAATCTGGCCCACGTCTGTGTCTTGGTCTTAATCAGGTTATATAAGGGTTCAATATTTAGAGATATATAGTCTGTGAGTGATCTTGTAACCTGCACTCCAAGGTACTTAATTAGGGAGACTCTACAGAGGGCCGGGGGGGGGGGGGAGTGGTCAATAGGTACAATTTGGGACTTTGACCAATTAATTCTTAGACCCAAGTGGCCACCTATATGTTCTATGGAGTGTAGGGCTGTAACAAGAGAGGGTCCAGAGTCTGCGTATCGTCAGCATACATTCCTACCTTTTCTTCTAAGTTCCCTATCCTTAAGCCTCGGATATTGACATCCGACCGTATAGAAATGGCCAATGGTTCAACTGCCAGTGCGTACAATACGGGGGAAAGGGGGCAGCCCTGTCAAGTCTCCCTCTCTAGAGGGAACTGTTCAGATAGCCATCCGTTAACAAGGATAGAGAAAGGAGCTGTGTGTTAGTGGGCGTTCTGCCTTTCCTGTAGTCCAAGGAAGGGGGCAAGCACGAGACTCCACACCAGGGAGAAAGCCTTGCATTACTGTGTGGAGTTACAGACAGAAGAACAGGAAGTGAGGATTTCTCAGAAGAAATAAGGATATTTAAAAGCAAAATCGAAGGATGAGGTAAGTGAAGGAGGACTGCACTAAGGTAAAGGAAGCTATTTAGGAAAAAAAAATTGTACTTTTACAACCCCTTTAGGTCTGTTAATGAGAGTGGACAGCAGCGAGCGAGCGAGCATGCAGTTTAAACATCTCCCACACCATCTTGTATGAAGTTGAATCCCTATTGACCGTAAAGTAGTGCTGCAGTTCAGTAGGTATGTCGTCCTGGACTTTCAGGGCTGTCAGCCAGAAGTCGAGGGGGGAGAGGCCTTCAGCAGTTGGACCATAAACCAATACAGGGCATGATCCAACAGTATTCTAGGTGCAAATCCCACATCCACTACTTTTGGTATCAGGGTCAGTGACAGAAAAATAAAATCGATGCTTGACATCGTATTGTGACTGACTGAAAAACACAAAAAAGCTTTAATAGCTGGGTTTTTGTGTTTCCATGTGTCAACTAAGGCAAAGTCTGTAAGCATGCCATTTAGCCTGGTGTGTGCGGGGGGGGATCCGAAGTAGGGCCTGGCTGACCTATTCGATCTAAGGCAGGAACTAGGGTCATATTAAATTTTCCCATCCACACCACCATGGGGTATTGAGACATAAAAGCAAGGCCCTCCTTAACTACGGTTGAGTTGTATGGGGGAGGAACATACCAGGCTAAGATCAAGATGGGGGAGCCATTGATAGTGGCGTGCACAGAGGCTTCTTACCACGTGATCAGCTGTGACCTTTTACAGCGCGAGCCAGGAAGTGCCGGTAAACGGCATTCCTCGGTTCGCGCTGACAGGGAGAGACGATCAGCAGCTCTCCCTGTCAGGGGGGGGGGGGGAGTCTGTGCTGATAATCAGCACATTGATTATCAGCACAGCCCCCATCAATTGTAAAAATAAGCTGCCAGTCAGTGCCCCATCATAACCCCCTGCCAGTGCCCAATAAAGTGCCAATCAGAGCCCACCACAGTGCCAATCAGTGACCAGCAGTAACACTTGTCAGTAACCAATCAGTGCCAATCAGTACCACCTATCAGTGCCAATCATTGCCACCTGTCAGTGCCCATCACAGTAGCCTGTCAGTGCTGCATATCAGTTCAGCCTATTGGTGCCCATCAGTGCCCATCAATTCTACATATCAGTGCCAACTCATCAGTGCCGCCTGCCTCATCAGTGCCCGTCAGTGAAGGGGAAAACAACATTTTATGACAGAAACTAAGAAAAAAGTTTTTCTTATCCAAAATTTTGGTCTTTTTTAGTTTGTTAGCAAAAAATAAAAACCCCAGAGGTGATCAAGTACCACCAAAAGAAGGAATAACATGATAAAAATGTAGTTTGGGTTCAGTGTTGCATGACCACGTCATTCAAAGTGTGACAGCGCTGAAAGCTGAAAACTGTCCTGTGCAGGAAGGGGCGAAAGTGCCTGGTAGTGAAGTGGTTAATATAACAACATTCATGAAAGAAAAACCTAATTTTATGTACATCAAACGTAGGGTGATATATAACAACATTCCCTATCCCACCCAGTCCAGTACCTCCCCAACTTGGCATGGACATGTAAACCCTTAACACCAGATACCAACAGAAAACATCCAATGCTAAAAACTCATTGGAGGCAGACGGCTTGATTCCAAATAACAGATACCCATGGAGAGAGTCAGGAAAAAAAAAACAGTCAAACAAGGGGGGGGGGGGGGATAAGAAATAACGGGAAGAAGAAAAAATATATTTTTGACATAAACCCTAACGACTTCTTCTCTGAGAAGCGCATGGGGTGTAGGAGCCATAAAAGTGTGGCACTATTACAGCATTGCACGGGGGGCTGCTTGTCAGCAAAACAGTATGGATAAAAAAGGAAGAAAAAAAATGTTCAACATATCGGCTTGTGGAAACTTCACAATGAGCAGCAGGGCACGCGGGGCTGTGGGTCAGTATTGTCACACTGAAGAATGTTTATGGTGTGGGCCCTGATTAGAGGAGGAGGGGGATCCCCACATCTCTTCCCCGATAGAAGATTGACACAGGTGTGGGACTCAAAAGAGGCCAAGCCAGGGGCGTAGGGGTAGATGGCTATCAGAGAAACTTCAGTATTCCCCCAGCTCAGGGAGGCAGAGGGGAAGCAGGGAGAAAAAGGGCAATACAGCGGGCAGTTAAAAGGGCACAGTTAGTCATGGCGATCCCATTGGTCTATCCAGGTAGATGCCAGATCTGGGTCCTGCACTCGACTGTCACATTCCACCCGTAGTCTTGCCGGAGATAGCATGGCATATTTGAGGTGAAAGGTACGTAGGCCCCCGGTTAACATTGTGGAACCGGGATCTTTTCCATTGTAACTCATTAGAAAAGTCCGGAAAGACGGCCACATGTACATTCATGTAGGGGATATTACCCTTTTCTCTGGACAGGCGGAGGATCTTGTCCCGGTCCTTAAAGTTCAGGAAATTCACGATCAGGGTGCGCGGTGGGGCTCCCTGAGGGGGGGGGTCTCGCAGGGATACAGTGTGTGCATTCCACTGCAAACATCGCCGAGAATGCATCGCTACCAAAGGTGGATGTCAGTATGTTCTCAAGGAAGCCCGCAGAGTCAGTCAGTCCGCGGATTCTGGGAGACCGATGAACCAGAGGTTACACCTGCGGAGACGATTCTCCATATCGTCCAGCTTTGCGCTAAGTTGCTGCAGCTGGCGACGTACCTCACCCGTGGTGTGCGGGATGCAAGATGTCCTCCGCTCTGCTGATGCGGGTCTCGGTCTTAGCCACACGGTCCCAGAGGGTAGACAGGTCCTGTCTAATGAGGGGTACATCAATCTTCACCTCCTCAATCTTCGTGGTAAGTGTGCTTTGGCATAGACTAGAGCGATGGCATCCAGCACCTTATTGGTATCTACTGCGGCATGCTCTGTGTCCGGCAAGGCACCGGCGCCATCTTCGGCCTACTCCTTCTTCTCCTGCCAGCGGTACTTGGCGAGCTTTTCGGCGGTTTCAGATGTTTTTTCGGTGGAGACATGTTCCTGAGGCAGTCGGGAGGCACCCAAGGTATAATGGCGTGAAGTATCGATTAGTTGTAAGACAGGATACTAAAAACAAGAGTAACAGCAAGTGAAGCTCTCACTACATGCGTCCTACTCCATTGTTCTCCAGGCCAAGCCCCACCAGAAGCTGTCTTTAAGACCGCTACATGTCAAAATTTGACAGGTATGGAGGAATAAGTGTACAGCCCTATATGTAGACAGTATGTGCTCAGGACCATGCTCCTGCCTCTGCATGCCTGTCAAATTTTGACATGCAATGGTGTCTGTGCAACCACTGCAACTGCATCCACTTCAATGGGCTGCTTCATGTACAGAATACAGAGCTATCGCCAAGCTGAATGAGGGTAAATAAGCAATACCATTTTTTTATTTCACTGACTAATTCATTGAGATTATTGTAAGACATCACAGGTGCTGTACATTTCCCCAGGAAGGTCCACATGTGTGGCTCCTTACAAGTCTTCTGGACCCGGACACGTCTTGAAGAGGTGGGAACGACGTGTGGAGATCACTGGATCGCTGGGATCTTTTTGAACAAATGGGTATTGGATAGAGTTCCATTTCCTGAGCGGTAACTATAAACTCACTATACTATATCACATGCCCTAATACTTATAGTTTATGAAGCATTGAACATATGGACGTTTTGATATATATTTTTAGAGGCACAAAAACACCCTGAAGAAGACTACGAGTGAATAAGTCAAAACGCGTTGGAGTGTTCGTGTGGATATAATTTTTGCAATGTACTGTCAATTGATAGTTGTATCGTGCAATAATTGACAGCTGTAATGGAACATGATTGTACACACATGTAGCCAGAACTCAACTTAATTCCTATTCCTATTTGTATTAATTTTGTCCAATAAAGATTTTACAATAATATAAACTATACAAACTTTCTTGATTGGAATACTTAGCTGCTAAAAAAAATCCTTGGGGGAATCATTCCATTTTGCAATTATTTGGGGTGTGCAGCCCTTTAACCACTTACGGACTGCCCGCTGTCGTTATACGTAACTACTTTGAAGAGGAATATCGTTGTTATGGTAGCAGCTAGCTACCATAACCCCAGTACCCTCTTCAAGGGCGGGCAGTCCTCTTTCAGACAAAAGGGGTCTCTGCGGCGGATATGCCGCAAGATCACTTTTATCGGCGGTGGGAGAGGGGCCCTCCCACCGCACTCCGGTGCCCTCCGTCGCTAACCGGAGCCTTCGGCAGCGGCGGAGGTGATCGCGTCCTCTTGCCGGCTGGGTATAGAGACAAGTGAGGGGAAGATGGCCCCACCCGTCTCCATACCACTGCAGGATGGAAGCAATGTAAAAACTTTGTAGAACCACCTTTCGCTGCAATTACAGCTGCAAGTCGTTTTGGGGATGTCTCTACCAGCTTTGCACATCTAGAGAGTGAAATTTTCTGCCCATTCTTCTTTGCAAAATAGCTCAAGTTCTGTCAGATTGAATGGAGAGCATCTGTGAACGGCAATATTCAAGTCTTGCCACAGATTCTCACTTGGATTTAGGTCTGGTCTTTTGACTGGGACATTCTAACACGTGAACATGCTTTGATCTAATCCATCCTATTGTAGCTCTGACTGTATGTTTAGGGTTGTTGTTCTGCTGGAAGGGAAATCTCTGCCCCAGTCTCAAGTCTTTTTGCAGACTCTAACAGGTTTGCCTTCTAATATTGCCCATCTTCCCATCAACTCTAACCAGCTTCACTGTCCCTTTTGAAGAAAAGCATCCCCACAACATAATGTTTCACGGTGGGGATGGTGTGCTCAGTGTGATGTGCAATGTGAGTTTTCAGCCACACATAGGGTTTTGCTTTTAAGCCAAAAAGTAAAATTTTGGTCTCATCTGACCAGAGCACTTTCTTCCACATGTTTTCTATGTTCCCCACATGGCTTCTCACAAACTGCAAACAGGACATCTTATGGCTTTCTTTCAACAATGGCATTCTTCTTGCCACTTTTCCATAAAGGCCAGATTTGAGGAGTGCACGACTAATACCGGTAGTTATCCTGTGGAAAGATTCTCCCACCTGAGCTGTGGATCTCTGCAGCTCCTCCAGAGTTACCATGGGCCTCTTGGCTGCTTCTCTGATTAATGCTCTCCTTGCCCGGCCTGTCAGTTTAGATGATGGCCATGTCTTGGTAGGTTTGCAGTTGTGCCATACTCTTTCCATTTTCAGATGCTGGAGTGAACATTGCTTTGTGAGATGTTCAAAGCTTGGGATATTTTTTTTTAAACCTAACCCTGCTTTTTAACTTCTCCACAACTTTATCCCTGACCTGTCTGGTGTTTATCTGCCTTCATGATTCTATTTGCTCACTAAGGTTCTCTAACAAACCTCTGAGGGCTTTACAGCTTTATTCATACTTTATTACACACACGTGAACTCTATTTATTAATTAGGTGACTTCTGAAGGCAATTGGTTCCACCATATTTTAGTTAGGGGTATCAAAGTAAAGGGGGCTGAATACAAATGCACGCTGCACTTTTCACATACCGTATTTATTGGCGTATATCACGCACTATTTTCGCCTTAAAATAAGGGGAAAATCGTGGGTGCGCGATATACGCCGATAGCCGCTTCCCGCGCTCAGTTTGAAATCCTGCGCCGACATATACCGAGTGCAGTACACTCGGGTACATTCGGCTAGGCTCGGCTCTCGCATAAACGTCACAGAGCGTGAGCGCGAGCGAAGCCGAGCCTTGCCGAATGTACCCGAGTGTACTGCACTCGGTATATGTTAGCGGAGGCGTTCGAACTGAGCGCGGGAAGCTGGGACTCGACTTGAGGCGCACGCTGGAGAAGCCGGGAGGCCGCAGACGGACGCCGGACCGGACGATGGACGCTGGGAAGACACCAAAACTGTAAGTAATAAAATCATATAACATTTTTTTTTACAGGAATTTCGGGGGCAACTTTAGGGGTGCGCGGTATACGCAGGAGCGCGTTATACCGCAATAAATACGGTATTTATTTGTAAAACATTTGAAAACCGTTTAAAATTTTCCTTCCACTTCACAATTAGGTGCCACTTTGTGTTGGTCTATCACATAAAATCCCAATAGAATACATTTACATTTTGTTTGTAACATGACAAAATTTGGAAAATTTCAAGGAGTATGAATAATTTTTCAAGGCACTGTATATATCAAATATTGTATGTGGCCTACTATAACCACTTTACATCCCGGCAATTGACAAAAGACGGCCACAAGGTGGCTCTCAATTGCCGGGAGGACGTCCATGGATGTCCTCCGCTCCTCCAGCCGCCGCATCACTGAAGTGCCGATGCGCATGCCTGGTGGCCGCGATGTCCGCCAGGCGGCGGCGATCGACAGATACACAGACATGGAGGTGGATCTGTGTGTGTAAACACACAGATCCACGTCCTGTCAGGGAGAGGAGACCGATGCTTTGTCCCTTGTACATAGGGACACAGATCGGTCACCTCCCCCAGTCAGTCCCCTTCCCCCACAGTTAAAAACACTATGCAGGGCACACATTTAACCCCTTCCTCGCCCCCTAGTGTTAACCCCTTCCCTTCCAGTCACATTTATACAGTAACCAGTGCATATTTATAGCACTGGTCGCTGTATAAATTTGAATAGTCCCAAAAACGTGTCAATAGTGTCCGATGTGTCCGCCGTAATGTCACAGTCCCAATAAAAATTGCAGATCGCCGCCATTACTAGTAAAAAATAAATAATAATTAGGTCCCCTATTTTGTAGGCGCTATAACTTTTGCGCAAACCAGTTGCTTATTGCGATTTTTTTTTTTAACAAAAATACGTAGAAGAATACGTATCGGCCTAAACTGAGGGAAAAAAATATAAAAAAAAAATTGGGATATTTATTATAGCAAAAAGTAAAAAATATTGTGTTTTTTTTAAAAAATTGACGCTCTTTTTTTGTTTATAGCGCAAAAAATAAAAACCGCAGAGGTGATCAAATACCACCAAAAGAAAGCTCTATTTGTGGGATAAAAAGGACGTCAATTTTGTTTGGGAGCCACATCGCACGACCGCGCAATTGTCAGTTAAAGCGACGCAGTGCCGGAAGCTAAAATTTCGCCTGGGCAGGAAGGGGGTATATGTGCCCAGTAAGCAAGTGGTTAAAAGATAGAGGTTGTCACACCTGTTTGCCTTTCAATTTCCAGTTCACAATCTGTGAATTGGCCAAGCTTGTCATTGTGGAAAGTCTATATTAAAGGTAACTTACTTTTATGATTACAAATACAACTTTGTGATAAACCTGAAATCATTCAATACATTGTAACTGCACGGGATATTAGAAAACTTTGGGGCAGATCCACATAGATCTGCACCCACGCAGCGTATCAGAGATACGCTACGCCGCCGTACCTTACCTGGCGTTCTTTCAAATCCTCAAAGATTTTGCGCCGTAAGTTACGGCGGCTTAGTGTATTTCTGGCGGCGGAATTCAAATCGGCGATTAGGGGGCGTGTTTCATTTATATGAAGCGCATCCCCGTGCCGAATGAACTGCGCATGCTCAGTTTAGAAATTTCCCGCCGTGCATTGCGCAAAATGACGTTGCAAGGACGTCATTTTTTAAACTTAGACGTGACTTACGTCCATCCCGATTCACAGACGACTTATGCAAAAAAAAGAAAAAATTCAAATTTCGACGCGGGAACGACGGCCATATTTAACATGGCAAATCTAACTATACGCTGCAAAAAAAGCAGCTTTAACTATAGGCCAGAAAAAGCCGACTAGAGACGACGTACGAGAATGCGACGGCCGCGCGTACGTTCGTGGATCGTCGGAAATAGCTAATTTGCATACCCGACGCGGAAAACGACGCGAACTCCACCCAGCGGACGCCAAAGTATTGCATCTACGATCCGAAGGCGTACAAAGCCGTACGCCTGTCGGATCAAACCCAGATGCCGTCGTATCTTGGTTTGAGGATTCAAACTAAAGATACGACGCGGGAAATTTGAAAGTACGCCGGCGTATCAGTAGATACGCCGGCGTACTCTCACTGTGGATCTGGCCCTTTGTGTCTAAGTTACAGCAGGTTGTTTACAAAGGCTTGATCTCTCTAATAAATAATGCACAAGTCAATGCAAGCTTCTGTCAAACCTCCAGTGTTAGCTCTGAAGGATGTTTCATTGTACTGTGAAATATGGTCATTGTCGTGTTTTACTTCTTTTTTTTTTTTAGCTTGGTACGAGAGCTAGAATGTTACTGACCTATTATCAAGTAACCTAATTAGCTGCAAGATGTTCTTCCAGCTCTTTCTTGTTCGTACCAATTACTGTGCCAGCTTTTTGTTGCCCTGTCCCAACTTATTTTGTGATGTGTTGCTGCTATCAATTTCAAAATGATCTTATTTTGTTCTTGAAATGGTACATTTTGTGAGTTTAAACATTTTCTATTTTGTATTGTGAATAAAATATAGGTTTATGAGATTTGCAAATTGCTGCATTCTGTTTTATGTAAATTTTACCCAGCATTCCAACTTCTTTAGTTGGGGTTGTAGTGTTTTTAGAACATATTTTATTACATACAGTATATTTTAGTATACAGGTATATGTGCAAGCACAATCTGTCTTGGCATGGAGAAATTGGTATGCTGTGCAATCTTCATCTTGGGGCCCACAGGACCTTTTCTCAGCACTACTCAAATCCACCATAAAGAATAGGTGCTACTTCGGGAACATGTTCCATCCATTTTTTGGGTGGAACATGTAACATGTTTCCGCTGCTGCAGTGGCTTGTCAATCCGAGCCCTCTGTGTGACAGCAGTATGGGGAGAAGTTCCCCGTACTAGCTGTCACTTTTTGAGAAGAGCACAGCCAAGTGGGGCTCAGCCCACATGGCCACGTTATTCGTTCACAGAGTTCTGCGAATGAATGAACTGCAAGTACGGACATCTTTTGCAGCTGTAGGCTTGTAGTTCTCAATGAACTACCGCGGTGCTGTTGAGCGATGTGGTAGTTTATTGATTTTTCCTGTCAGTTTGAAACTGCTTGGCCATATGATTTATGGAGTTTACTGACAGTCTGCAGGAGACCTGCATGGCATCAGCGATCTGCTGATCGCTGATGCAATGCTTTACAGGCAAAAAAAATTGTAAATGCACGTTTTTTTTTTTTAAGTACAAAAAAATGTGCATTTATATTTTTTTTTGAAAGGTGAACTTATCCTTTAAATATGTGAAATTTGCCCAAGATGCTGTGTTATAGGCAATGTTACCACAGCTGGATTTCACCTTGTAATATATAAAACTCATATCATGTGAGTAGGTATACTTTTAGTATGCAGAATAAATGAAAAATTAGGCTCTTAGGCATTTAGAATTTCCCCTTCCTCATCCTCTGTACTTGGTAAAAGCCATTACATCACCCTGGAAGCTTGTTATATGGTGGGGTAGCCAAGTGTCAAAACTACCTCCCCTTTCACAGGGTAAAGCTGAATGTAATTATTTTATGGATTACTGAGTGCATGTGCTACTACACAATGTGAGTGGAGAAAAATTATAATTACTCAGGCATTTTTGAGGCCTCCATACTCTAGATCTGTGTTACTTAGGAATGGTAGAGTCACTTGTCATTGGGGACAGGATATCTATTGCACTGGCAAAAAGCTCATAAAAGAGCTTACTATCTAATGTCCTACTGAAACTAGTTTTAGGTTATATAGTGCTGCTTAGAAATATGTAAGATCCACTACTGCCCCCCTCCCCCAACCCCCCCCCCCCCCCCCCCCCCCTCAGTGGCTGTTGCCTTGGAAGATTGTCAAACAAAAAGAACGGCCTGTAGAAAATCCCTTTAAAAGAAATTGAAGAACCAGGTTCTTCAATATACTTGTTAACTGAAATGTCTTTTTTCCAAAAAACAAACGAATAATGTCCTACAGCCCAGAGGCACAGCATGAGAATGGTGTTCACTTTCACAATTCGGGTGAGAACATCTCATTATGAAGTGTAATCTCACAAGGATAATGTTATGCAAATTAGATAAATGGTTGAAAATAAAGTTATGGCTTTTATAGATCAAGAAACACAAGGAAGAATTCAGATTTAAAAATGCATGTGCTTTTAACCACTTGCCGACCGCTGGCCGTTATATAACGTCCTCGGCTTTGTGGTGGTATATCTGAATGATGCTTGCAGCTACAGGCATAATTCAGATATCGTCATTTTCACCCAGCGATTCCTAACACCATAAGAACGATCATAGCGGCCGTTCCGCTGCTTGATTGTTCTTACGGGCGGGACATCCCCCCTCCTGCCGCACTCCGGTGCTTCTAACGACTCACCTGTGCGATCGGTGAGTCAGTGAGAGGATCCGCCGGCCCTGGATGTTGATCATAGAGATTTCCCACAGACCAGATGGTCGCCGGAGTCTCTATGATCGTCGGAGGCCGGGCGCGATGTTATGACGTCACGCCCGGCCTCTGCATTAAAAAAACGGCGCCGCTTTGGCTGTGAAGCGGTGATCTTTTTTTTTTGTTTAGGTTTCCCAGCCTAGAGGTGAGATGTGGGGTCTGTAAAGAAGTCCTGTCATGCCATATTCCTATTACAAGGGATGTTTACATCCCTTGTAACTTCATCTTTCACATTATGCAAACAAATTGGGCTAACTTTACTGTTTTGTTTTTGTTTTTTGTTTTTTTAAAGCATGAAACAGTTTTTTTTTCCAGAAAAATTGCTGCGCAAAAACCGTGCAAGATAAAAATTTGCAATGACTGCCATTGTATTCTCTATAGTCTCTGCTAAAAAAAACATATATAATGTTTTGGGTTCTATGTAGGTTTTTAGCCAAAAAATTATGATTTTTACATGTAGGAGAGAAATGGCAGAATTGGCCTGGTTGTTAAAGCGGTTGTAAACCGCATAAACTTTTATTTTTATTTTTTTAAACCTGCAAGGCAAAAGGCATAATCGGCTAGTATGCACCGCATACTAGCCGATTATGAAATACTTACCTCGGAACGAGGTGACCAGCACTTACCTGGTCCACGCCAAGCAGGATGTCATCTTGCTCCGGCGTGTCTTCCGGGTATCGCCGCTCCAGCGCTGTGATTGGCTGGAGCGGCGATGACGTCACTCCCGCGCGTGCGCGCGGGAGATTTAAAATCGGCAGGGTCCGGCGGATGCCGGTCCTTTCGCCGTGGATTTCCCCCTGCGCATGCGCCGCCCGCATTGCGAGGGGAATATCTCCTAAACCGTGCAGGTTTAGGAGATATTCTCCTTACCTACAGGTAAGCCTTGTTATAGGCTTACCTGTAGGTAAAAGTCAAAATAGTGGGGTTACAACCATTTTAAGTGGTTAATGACCACTTCCATTGTTTTCCAGTGAAACCACTACCTCACTCTGTAACAATACTTTACTACTATGCTGATGTCTGCTTGAAAAGGCATTATTAATATCTTTGGGGAATCACAAATCTACTTCTTGAAACATTCCTGACCTGTGGCTGGATTCTGTGGCTCCCTGCAGAGGCATAACTATAGTCATAGTAGCCCAAACTATGGGGCCTGAGGGTGGCAGGGCGACCTACTGGGGAGGCTGTTTAGGCAACAAATACAGAAAATCATTGTATTCATGATGGAGCAGATAGGGCAAGGAGAGGGCCCACAGAAAAATTCACAGTGTCCACCAGAAAAAATAATAAGGGAAAAGGCCTTATACAGTCAGGCCCATAAATATTGGGACATCGACACAATTTTAATCTTTTTGGCTCTATACACCAACCCAATGGATTTGAAATGAAACAAACAAGATGTGCTTTAACTGCAGACTTCCAGCTTTAGTTTGAGGGTATTTACATCCAAATCAGATGAACGGTGTAGGAATTACAACAATTTGTATATGTGCTTCCCATATTTTAAGGGACCAAAATAATGGGACAGATTAAGAATCATAAATCAAACTTTCACTTTTTAATATTTGGTTGCAAATCCTTTGCAGTCAATCACAGCCTGAAGTCTGGAACGCATAGACATCACCAGATTCTGGGTTTCATCCCTGGTGATGCTCTGCCAGGCCTCTACTGCAACTGTCTTCAGTTCCTGCTTGTTCTTGAGCATTTTACCTTCAGTTTTGTCTTCAGCAAGTAAAATGCATGCTCAGTCGGATTTAGGTCAGGTGATTGACTTGGCCATTGCATAACATTCCACTTCTTTCCCTTAAACTTTTTGGTTGCTTTCGCAGTATGCTTCGGGTCATTGTCCATCTGCACTGTGAAGCGCCGTCCAATGAGTTCTGAAGCATTTGGCTGAATATGAGCAGATAACATTGCCCGAAACACTTCAGAATTCACCCTGCTGCTTTTGTGTCAGCAGTCACATCACCAATAAATACAAGAGAACCAGTTCCATTGGCAGCCATACATGCCCACGCCATGACACTACCACTACCATGGTTCACTGATGAGGTGGTATGCTTTGGATCAAGAGCAGTTCCTTTCCTTCTCCTTACTCTTCTCTTCCCATCACTTTGGTACAAGTTGATCTTGGTCTCATCTGTCCATAGGATGTTGTTCCAGAACTGTGAAGGCTTTTTTAGATGTTGTTTGGCAAACTCTAATCTGGCCTTTCTCTTTTTGAGGCTCATTAATGGTTTACATCTTGTGGTGAACGCTCTGTATTCACTTTGATTAAGTCTTCTCTTGATTGTTGACTTTCACACACATACACCTACCTCCTGGAGAGTGTTCTTGATCTAGCCAACTGTTGTGAAGGGTGTTTTCTTCACCAGAGAAAGAATTCTTCGGTCATCCACCACAGTTGTTTTCTGTTGTCTTCCGGGTCTTTTGGTGTTGCTGAGCTCACCGGTGCATTCTTTCTTTTTAAGGATGTTCCAAACAGTTGATTTGGCCACACCTAATGTTTTTGCTATCTCTCTGATGGTTTTTTTTTTTTTTCAGCCTAATGATGGCTTGCTTCACTGATAGTGACAGCTTTTTGGATCTCATATTGAGAGTTGACAGCAACAGATTCCAAGTGCAAATAACACACTTGAAATTAATTATGGACCTTTTATCTTCTCCTTGTAAATAGGATAATGAGGGAATAACACACTCCTGGCCATGGAACAGCTGAGCAGCCAATTGTCCCATTACTTTTTGTCCCTTAACCACTTAACCCCCAGACCATATTGCTGCCCAAAGACCAGAGTACTTTTTGCGATTCGGGACTGCGTCGCTTTAACAGACAATTGCGCGGTCGTGCGACATGGCTCCCAAACAAAATTGGCGTCCTTTTTTTCCCACAAATAGAGCTTTCTTTTGGTGGTATTTGATCACCTCTGCATTTTTTTTTTGCGCTATAAACAAAAATAGAGAGACAATTTTGAAAAAAATGAATATTTTTAACTTTTTGCTATAATAAATATCCCCCAAAAATATATAAAAAAAAATGTTTTCCTCAGTTTAGGCCGATACGTATTCTTCTACCTATTTTTCGTAAAAAAATATCGCAATAAGCGTTTATTGATTGGTTTGCGCAAAAGTTATAGCGTTTACAAAATAGGGGGTATTTTTATGTCATTTTTATTAATATATTTTTTTTACTAGTAATGGCGGCGATCAGCGATTTTTTTTCGGTATTGCGACATTATGGCGGACACTTCGGACACTTTTGACACATTTTTGGGACCATTGGCATTTTTATAGCGATCAGTGCTATAAAAATGCATTGGATTACTATAAAAATGCCACTGGCAGTGAAGGGGTTAACACTAGGGGCGGGGAAGGGGTTAAGTATGTCCCTTGTGTGTTCTTACTGTGGGGGGGGGGGGGGGTGGCCTCACTAGGGGAAACACTGATCCTCTGTTCATACATTGTATGAAGATCAGCGTTTCCCCCGCTGACAGGACCGGGAGCTGTGTGTTTACACACACAGCTCCCGGTCCCTGCTCTGTAACGAGCGATCGCGTGTGGCGGCTGAGAGAGAGGACGTTATACTACGTGCTCTCGCCCAGCAGAGCCAACTTGCCGACGTAGAACGGCGGTGCGCGGTCGGCAAGTGGTTAAAAAGTGGGAGGCACATATACAAACTGTTGTAATTCCTACACTGTTCATCTGATTTGGATGTAAATACCCTCAAATTAAAGATGAAAGTCTGCAGTTAACGCACATCTTTTTTTGTTTCATTTTAAATCCATTGTGGTGGTGTATAGAGCCAAAAAGATTAGAATTGTGTCCCAATATTTATGGACCTGACTGCAGTGTAGTAAAAATATATATAGAATATATTTGTTTGTATAGTGCTGGTTTAAATTAAAAAGTAGGGCAACTTATATCTGACAAGGCTGTGGTAACACATCCATGAAAAATATGCAACCTTCCATGGGTGCAAGTGGAGAATATTCCTGTGTCCATGTAGTGAAAAGTTGGTTGCTCTGAATGCCTCAGGAGTCCCTGTTCTACAGTATATCACAAAAGTGAGTACACCTCTCACATTTTTGTAAATATTTTATTATATCTTTTCATGTGACAACACTAAAAAAATGACATTTTGCTACAAAGTAAAGTAGTAAGTGTACAGCTTGTATAACAGTGTAAATTTGCTGTCCCCTCAAAATAACTCAACACACTGCCATTAATGTCTAAAACGCTGGCAACAAAAGTGAGTACACCCCTAATGCCCCATACATACAAGCGGAATTTCCACCAGCAAAAGTCTGATGTGAGCTTTTCATCGGAAATTCCGACCGTGTTTTAGACTTTTGCAAAAATTCTATTGGAAAATCCATTTGTTTGTATGGAATTCCGATAGGAAAAAAAACACGCATGCAAGCCAGGCTTGAGCGGAATTCCATCGGAAAAACCATCCAACTTTTTTCCGATGGAAATTCCGCTCGTGTGTAAGTAGAAATTTACAAATTGTGCCCAATTAGCCATTTTCCCTCCTGTGTCATGTGACTCGTTAGTTTTACAAGGTCTCAGCTGTGAATGGGGAGAAGGCGTGTTAAATTTGGTGTTATCGCTCTCACTCTCTTATACTGGTCACTGGAAGTTCAACATAGCACCTCATGGTAAAGAACTCTCTGAGGATCTGAAAAAAATAATTATTGCTCTACATAAAAGATGACCTAGGCTATAAGAAGATTGCAAAGACCCTGAAACTGAGCTGCAGCACAGTGGCCAAGACCATACAGCAGTTTAACAGGACAGGTTCCACTCAGAACAGGCTTCGCCATGGTCAACCAAAGAAGTTGAGTGCACATGCTGAGCGTCATATGCAGAGGTTGTCTTTGGGACCATACGCCGCACACTGCATCAAATTTGTCTGCATGGCTGTCATCCCAGAAAGAAACCTCTTCTAAAGATGATGCACAAGAAATATTGCAAAAAGTTTGCTTAAGACAAGCAGACTGCTGGAACCATGTCCTGTGGTCTGATTAGACCAAGATAAACGTAATTTAGTTCAAGCACGTGTGAGGTGAGGTGTAGGTGAGGAGTACAAAGACAAGTGTGTCTTGCCTACAGTCAAGCATGGTGGTGGGAGTGTCATGGTCTGGAGCTACTTGAGTGCTGCCGACACTGGGGAGCTACAGTTCATTGAGGGAACCATGAATGCCAATGTTCTGTGACATACTGAAGTAGAGCGTGATACCCTCCCTTCGGAGACTGGGCCGCAGGGCAGTATTCCAACATGATAACGACCCCAAACACACCTCTAAGACCACCACTGCTTTGCTAAAGAAGCTGAAGGTAAAGGTGATGGACTGGCCAAGCATGTCTCCAGACCTAAACCCTATTGAGCATCTGTGGGGCATCCTCAAACAGAAGGTGGAGAAGTGCAAGGTCTCTAACATCCACCAGCTCTGTGATGTCATCATGGAGGAGTGAAAGAGGACTCCAGTGGCAACCTGTGAAGCTCTGGTGAACTCCATGCCCAAGAGGGTTAAGGCAGTGCTGGAAAATAATGGTGACCACACAAAAATTGACACTTTGGGCAGAATTTGGACATTTTCACTTGGGGGTGTACTAACTTTTGTTGCCAGCAGTTATTTTGAGGGGACAGCAAATTTACACTGTTATACAAGTTGTACATTTACTACTTTTGTATTGTCATTTTTTCAGTGTTGTCAATTTGTCAAGATATAATAAAATATTTACAAAAATGTGAGGTGTGTACTCACTTTTGTGAGATACTGTGGGTCCTCAGATAGGACAACCAGGGTGGTAAATTTGGAGTAGGAAAGAAGGTGTAAAAACCCATCCATGGTCCGAATGGTAGAAGCACCCTTTGGGAGTGTGAAATGTTGTAGGCCTAAAAATGGGTTGGAGTCATCGTAACAGAAGGACATCAACTTATTAAAGGGTTTGTAACAGGGCTCAAGTCCTGCGGGAACGCGTGGGAACGGAGTCCCTGCACTTTTTCCACAGCAGGAACGCAGTTCCCTTTGCAGGACTAGAGCAGCCGAGCCGCCTGAGCCAATCCTTTTTCTAAGCGGCAATGCTCAGCTCGAGTCACTGTCAGGGGGAGGTGAAGCTTAGCAATCCTTTATGTTACTGGCCGCTTCCTGTATATGGATTCATCGGGTAGTGTGCGGGTATTCCGTCACTTCCTCAATGCCGCAATGTCTCCTAGGAGCTTTTGTCATTGTTCCCAGGATACATTGCGGAGGTCTGCCGCGAGTTATCGTGGGATTTAGAAAGAACTTGCTTAAAGACCTCTGCAATGTCAAAAAAACACATGTGGTTTAGTAATTATGCATATGAGCGTATAATTTTTTTTTTTTTTTGGTGGGGGAGTGGATCTTGGGTGGGAGTTCCCACACTTTTTTCCCCAGGACTTGACCCCTGGTTTGTAAACCCTTGTGTTTTTTCACCTTAATTCATCCTATTATGTGAAAAAACACCTTGCCTCGTTTTCCTTATCTGAGCCCCGAATCTCTGTTGCCGTATCCCCGCTGTCCCCCTCTCCACAGGTTCCCGCCTCTTGATTGGATAGATTGATAGCAGCGCAGCCATTGGTTCCCGCGGCTATCAATCAAATATAATGTTGTGGGCGGGTCCGGCATTCGTGTCTGTGGATGTAAATGCTGGACTCGGGAGCGTGCCAGCAAGGTAACCCCCTCGTGAAATCGCTTCTCCAAGGGGGTTATCTAATGCGGGGAGGAGCCGACGTGGGACCCCAGAAAATGAGCTTCACAGTGGAGGTAAGTATATGTTTGTTATTTTTTTTACGATCCTTTACAACCACTTTAATCACTTGACCTAAGGTTTCACCCCCCTTCATGACCAGGGCATTTTTTGCTATTCAGCACTGTGCTACTTTAACTGGCAATTGCTCGATCAAGCAACACTGTGTGTGAATAAAATTTATAGAATTTTTTTCACACAAATAGCGCATTCTTTTGGTGGTATTTGATTATACAAAAAAAACCTGAATATTTTTTAAATAAAACAATATTTTCCAATTAAAAAAAATTAATTTCTTTATGAATTTAGGCCAAAATATATCCTGCTACATGTCTTTGGTAAAAAAATAAAATAAAATAATCCCAGAAAGTGTATATTGATTGTGGTTTATATGAAAGTTATTGTGTCTACAAACAATGGTATATATACTAAAATGTACGCAGCCATGACACTATACCAGTAATGGCAGTGATCAGCGACTTATCGTGGGACTGTGATAGTATTATAAGAAAAATCTGGCACTAACAGACCCTCAGTGGGATGTACACTAACATTATTAATGACACTAATACAATGATCATATATAATACTGTACTAATGATACTGGCTGGGAAAGGGTTAACAACAAGGGATTAACTGTGTGCCTAACAAGTATAATGAGTGCTGCTTTTACGAACGCTGATCTGTGTACAGAGCCCTGTGTGTTTGTAATCACAGTACTCTGTCCTGTGATTGGCTACAGTCGATCAGCAGGTCTTATGCCCTGTACACACGATCAGATATCTGATGGAATCTAATCCGATGGATTTTTTCGTCAGATATCCGATGAAGCTGACTTTCATCAGCCTTGCCTACACACCATCAGTCAAAAATCTGACCGTGTCCAACGCGGTGACGTAAAACACTACGACGTGCTTAGAAAAATGAAGTTCAATGCTTCCGAGCATGCGTCGACTTGATTCTGAGCATGCGTGGTTTTTCTCCGATGGAGTTCCACACAGACGATCGTTTTTTTTCTATCAGTTTTTTTATCCATAGGAAAATTTTAAAACCTGTTCTATTTTTTTTCACCGATGGAAAACAAAACGATGGGGCCCACACACGAGCGGTTTGTCCGATGATAACGGTCCATTTTCATCAGACAAACCGATCGTGTGTACAGGGCTTTAGCCATAAATCATTAGTCGGGACCTGCTTACAAAATCCCTCTTTAGTCAGCTAGCAGGCGGTGTGTGCATGCACGTTCCCTAACCGAGAACAGGCTGGATGATGTACTGTACATACAAAAGTAAGAGAAGGGCAAAAACCGAGCAGACCTCCTGTGTAGTAAAAAGATCAAGGAGCGTTATTAAAAACAGCATATTAAATACTCATAAAATGTGAGAGAGCAGATATAGTTCACAAGAAAGAGCCCTCTTAACACAGTCACCAGGAAAGGATGGATGAGGAGCGTGTCCAGATCACAGGTAAAGAGCTAGGCTGGATGCTAGAAGTCTCTGCTGCTGCTCTGTTCGCTCAATCCCAAGGACAGCACTCAGTGGACGGTGGTCTCCTGTAAATATGGGGTGGCAGTATGCATTTTGAGGACTCCTCTTCAGTTCAAAGGATGATGTACGCTGTACATGATCCAGCCTGCCTGTGCCACCCGCACATAGAAAATGTACTGTGGGCAGGCGGGAATGGGTTAAATAACTACTGCATAGATTTATTACCTTGAGGCTGGGTTTACACTATTGCAAATTGGATCCGGTTTTCTCCGCATCCACTGCATAGCAGGAGATTGTGACTGGCTCTCTATAGAGTTCACACATCTCCACAGGGGCTCCGGTGCGAAGTGCGTCTTTTAGTCCATTTTAGGTCCGAATTCAACCCAAAATTCGGGCTGAAACGATGAACGGAGAAGCACTGGACTCCTGCTGTAAGCTGTTGAGTTCTCAAGTGTGAACCCAGCCTGATGCCGCATACACACCATCACTTTATGTGATGGAAAAAAACGAAATTTTCTGTGAAGTAAAAAACGACGTTTATGAAACTTCAATTTTCAAAAACGAAGTTGCCTACACACCATCGTTTTTTCACAATGCTCTAGCAAAGCGAGGTTACGTTCACCACTTTTTTCCATTGAAGCTCGCTTCATAACTAGCTTCTGGGCATGCGCGGGTTTAAAAACGTTGTTTTTTTGCTACACACGGTCAATTTCTGTGAAACAAAAAACGACGTTTTGAAAAACGACACATAAAATTGAAGCATGCTTCAATTTGTTTTTGTCGTTTTTTCACAAGACATAAAACAACGTTTTCCCCCACACGCGGTCATTTAAATTGACCTTTTTAAAAAATGTCGTTTTTTTTCATCACATAAAGTGATGGTGTGTCCGCGGCATCAGAGTTATCTTAGCCAGCTCTAGGATGTTAAAAGCCAAACTGCAGCTTTTTGTCACTTTAAAATAGTTTGTTTAGACCAAGCTATTACATTCGCTAACAGATGCACCTACTATTAGAGCTGTATAAATGGTTTGTAGCATCGGCTATGTACAGTGCTGTGTTGCAGCAGTATGACAACTTCCCAACCCGCAAAACAAAGTCAAGTCGGGCTGGGCACTGATCAGCCATTCACAGGAAGCTTTGTATTCCTCTGATTGGCTGGTGAGGGACAGGTGGATGAGGTTACGATGAAGCTTTGTACTCTCACCTTATGTTGGATTGTGAGAAAGAATAGAACTCATTGTCTGGCTTCTATGGCAATGTGGAGCCTGTTAAAGGGATTGTCCTTCACTTCCTGTCAACAGCAGTTTTACCACACAGGACATGAAAGGAGAGCTACAATAGGAACACAAACAGAAATAAAAATCGGACAGGGATTCTAGCCTTGCATTACTCTGCTAAATACAGCACTTATTATTTTTGTCCGGTAAAATTCTGTCAGTAGGACAGGCATTGAGAGCAATTCTCTCTTATGCCTCGTACACACGGTCGGACTTTCCGAGGAAAAAAGTTTGACTGGCTTTTTTTTTCTCGGAAAGTCTGGCCAAGTGTAGCCTCCAGCGAACTTTTTTGTCGGAAGTCGACGGACCTAAGATGGAGAACCTGTTCTCTTTCTTTCCATCGGACTTTTGCACGGTCAAAAGTCCGAACGTGTGTACGAGGCATAACAGTCTCAGATAGCAGTGAGCTGGGTTCTAAATTGTCTCTACTCTATCCAGATTTATGATTTGTACATGCAGATTGGCTGCATGTACAAAAAGTGATCACATTATTGTCTACTTAACACTTGTGGGTGCCACACAGAGAAGTCGCTGGGGTGGGTGGGCATGAATTGAAGTTAGATCCCTGGCTCCATAAATACATCATCCAGCACATAAAACTTGACACGTGACTGCAAGCAGGGGAGGCTGCATATATGATTGTATCATTTAGTGCCAGTTCACACTAGTGCACTGCCAGACATCACATATGATTCGCACTGCATTGCTGTGCAGATCACTTGCGATGCGATTTCAGCCATACAAACTATCGCTGAAATCACATCGCATTCGCACCAAATTGGTGCAGGACCGGATCGCATTGGTGTTCACTATCCAATTCCTGCACCATTTCACAGTTTGGGATTTAGGGGTGTCATTACTTTTACATTGACACCCCCAGCAGTTCTCAGAGCTTAGTGTGAACCACTATGCAATGCGGGAACCGGAGCTGAATCGCAGGGTTTCCTGCATCTCACCAGTGTGAACTGAGCCTTACCTTTGCTCGGACTCTCCTTCCCCACACCCATTATCAGTCTAATCATTTGGTGTACTAGGGGTGATAGGCATCTAGTATAAGCAAGAACTAGTTTTATTTTTTTAAAGTGTATTTTGTGTGTGTACTCGAGAGAGGAGCCGGACTGCAGGAGTTGGGAGTAGGCAGGCCTCCCCCAGAGGCAATCTGCCACCTTTCTCCATGCCCCGGGTGGCAATGGCGGGTGTGTGAGGGGGTCCTCCCACACAGCCCAACCCTACCTGCTCCACTTTGAAGCCCAACGGGGCAGAGGGACTCCCTATAAGGGAGTGAGAGGATTTGCCCGCTCAACCAGCCCCGTTAGTCCTTCGCCTCTCCTTTTTAGAGACCGCGTGGTCAAAGTGCGTGCATGTTAACCCAATTTCGAGTGCGTGTAAGTGTGGGCGTACTAAGCGCAGGCTTACCTCGCATAGCACACTCACCGGGAGCCGGGCTGAGACCACCAAACTCAATTCACATGTAGCCGAGACCGGGATCCGAACCCCTAGCTGCAGAGGTGAATGGCTTGTCAGCGCAGTGCCAATCGCGTTGAGCCACCGCAGCTCCCTAGCAAGAACTAGTTATAAACGATATATTAAAAATGTCACGTTTTGTTCAGTGAATAACAACACATGCAGAAAAAAAGAAGCACAGAAGCAGCCCTTCCCATTACCGTATTTTCTGGGGTCGTCTTATATGGGTGAAGAGGCCGCAAGGTTGATGTCAGCCCCCTGGGTGCTCGATAATACTGTGTAAAAACAGTATGCGCCGCTCAGCCAATCTCGGCAGGTGTTTCACTCTGTTGATGACTACAGAGCCTGCTCGGATTGGAGTAACCACCTCTGCCAATCCGAGCAGGCTACATTAAGTAGCCTGCTCGGATAGGCAGAGGTTGTTACTCCAATCCGAGTAGGCTTAGCAGGCTCTGTAGTCATCAACAGAGTGCATTGCCCGCCGGGATTAGCTGAGCGGCGCATTTACTGAATACATAAAGCTTTACAGAGCACCCGGCGGGCTGCGGCCTATTAGTTTTTGAACAACGGTATTACCGTACAAGGGGGTGTTGTCTTATATGGTGAGTAGGGCACAAAACCAGTTTTTTTTTTGACAGTAAAACAAAACCACAGTTTTAAACTCAATATTAGGGGGTCGTCTTATATGCCCAGCCACCTTATACACCGGCAAATACAGTACTTTTAAGTGGTCAGTCAGATGCATGGACATCTGGTTGTTCAACCCTTAGGACTCATCATTGGCCCACCGATTCATTCTTTAGATGTCCAGTTTAGGTCCTCTTTTTTTGATGTCTGTGGTCCTATTAGAGGGATTTACCCTAACTTCTTGTGAAGGGCAGGGAGTGTCAGAAAATCTATCCAAAAGGTGAAACAGAAAATCACATTTTTAGTGGAAGTGGAAAACAGTTAGGACTTCAGATAATGTTTTTATTGCTTTCTCTGCGGCTTTCTATGGGGGGGGGGGGGCACTCATTGAAGAGGAGGAGCCAGGAGAGACAGCAGTCAACCCCAGAAGAGGAGTATTTGGGGTTGCTCTGTGCACACTGCACAACCATTGCACAGAGCAGGCATGTATGACAATTTAGTTTTTTTATTAAAAAGTTATAATCAAAAACACGAGCAGTTTGTATCTGTGTACAGATGACTGACAACAGAGAAAATTAAAACTTTATTATTGGAAGCAGGTTAAGGAATTAAGTTAAGTTAAAAAGAAATCTGGAATGCATAGTGTTGTTCTTGCAGTGTAAATGGCTTAGAACTCCGCAGGAATGATTGAATTCATCTTTGATGACAACAGTTTAGGGTATGTATTGTAAGCTATTTAGCTACAAAACAAACTGTTCATGCTACTACTTGGGGGGATTATCCCTAGACTTCTTCAACAAGCAAGGTTTCTTCTTTTCTAGTCACTGCTGGAGGAAGATGATGAAGATCTCTGAAAAAATAAGGGAAAGGAAAGTTAGTATAAGCCCATGTACAGACTCCAAACAGTTGTCTTCAAGAAGTTTATAAGACTTACTATAATAATTTGCAGACTTCTTATTTATATAATAGTTGTGTCACCGGTGCAAAATATATACAATTGTAAAATCAAATAATTGATATAGATGTATCAGCTGCAGCTAAAGTGTTTTCACCCCGAAATGAAATATCAAATGAACCAATATAAGGAAGCTTCCTGATGATGCATTGAGCATGCGAAACATGTTGAGGCATAGGAGTTGATTTATCAAAATGGAGAGTGCAAAAACCAATCGGCCTCCAGTTTTTTTTTGGTCAACGCCTAATTGAACATGCTGAGATTAAAAGCGGATTGGATACCATGCACAGCTACACCAGATTCTGAGTGCACCGGTTTTAGTAAATCTCCCCCATAGTGACACAACGGATATGCTAGTTCCTGCCTATGGTCAGCACAGCTGAGATTTGGAATACAGGCCAGCTTCAATGCACGGAGCGATGTGACAGCCACAAATTTGGTTTGCCGGAAAGACCTAGTGCCGGTCTGAGGGCACTTGCACATGCGAGTTGGCATTTTGTTTTAACACTGTACACTTTTATATGGAATAAATATGTTGTGCAATGATAGCATCTTTTTTTATTATATGATTGAGGAGGAGAGAAGTGCAATATAACATACATGATCCCTGAATGGTTAAAAAAGACCAAGGTTACATTGATTATCAGCCGATTCAGCATCCCTGGTAGTGTGGATATTTCCTCCAATATTGAGTGTATTTCTGGTGAGAGAGTAGTTTGGACAGTGGAGGATTATACAAACAGTGGTGGTGAATAGCATGTATGGTAGAGGTCGACCGATATCGGTTTTTCTCTGGCCGATGCCGATATTTGGAAATCGGGGCGGCCGATATGTGTTGCCGATTTTTTGTGGCCGATATTTTAGGCCGTTTTTTTTTCTTCATCTCAAAAAACCTAGGGTGGAGAGGTGGGGAGGAGAGAATTGTTTAGGGTGGAGAGGTGCCACATTACTGCCCACTGGTGCAGCCTTTCAGTACAGCCTATCAGTATCCATTACTGCCCACCAGTGCAACCTCATCAATACCCACCAGTGGAGCCTATCAGTGTCCATAAGTGCCCACCCGTGCCACCTCATCAGTGCCCACCAATGCACCAGTGCATCCCATCATTGCCCACCAGTGTATCTCACCAGCGCATATCACCAGCGCATTTCACCAGTGCCAACCAGTGCATCACCTCATCAGTGCCAACCAGTGCATCACCTCATCAGTGCCCGACATCAGTGCCCACCGGTACAGCCCAATGTAATTCACTGCCACCTCATCAATGCCCACCAGCGGAGCGCTCCAGGCTCCGTTCCATCTCCTAGCCTAGCACAAGAAAGCTCCATTCGTCCCTGGCTCTGACGTGCTGCCCTGCCTCTGCCTACAATCCCCAGAATGCAGAGCAGGCCGGTAACAGCCAATCGGCGACCACCACTGCCGACATCCTCCACTCTAAAAAAAAAAAACGTCCCCTGACGTGCTGCGCGTCCTGCCTCTGCCTACAAACCCCAGAATGCAGCGCGGGCCGGTGCTGGCATTGATGAGGTGGCAGTGAATGACATTGGGCTGTACCGGTGGGCACTGATGTCGAGCACTGATGAGGTGATGCACTGGTTGGCACTGATGAGGAGGATGGCGGCTGCCGATTGGCTGTTAGCGGCCCGCTGGTTGGCTGCCGACTTCCTAAACTAAAAAAAAAAAAGTCAGCAGATAGCAGCGAACGAACGAGCGGCTGGGCAGGCAGGCGGAAGAATTCCATCCAGCACACCCCTACCTCAGATCCCAGACAATCGGCCTATTTTTCATAATAATCGGCCGATGCCGATATCTTTAAAATGGCAAAATATCGGCCAATATATCGGTCGACCTCTAATGTATGGCACTGAACTGGAATCACTGAGGAGTGATTACAAACCCATTAATTTTGCATGAGTGGAAATTTTTGTGTATATTATGGGTTCACTTATGGGCAGAAAATATAGTGATGCAGTCTTCTTATTTAGCTCCTACCCGATGCAGCCCATAAAAACAAGGACTACCTCACCACTCGGTTTACAGTCCATTATAGTAAATCAAGGGACATAAATTCTATGTAGACAGACCACCAGCTAAATCAAAATTAAGGCTAAAAATGTGGGAAATAAATCCATGCACCAGTTCAGCCTCTGATTTCCAAGAAAAATGTAAAGAATTAAATTAATTATTTGGTGGGGGTGGGTTTTCCACCTCCATAGCTTACATTATTTGGTTAATAGGCACTTGATCAGAAAATACAGCAGTTCTCATGGGCAACCGTTGAGAAAGAACCAACCAAAATAGCAGCAATGTTTGAAGTGTTAGGTCACCGTTACAATTTTTCTCTAAAAAAAGGTGAACACCAGCAATCTTTAGCTATAAGGGCTCCCACACAGGCTCCACCGGTCCAGGGATTTGAATTCTCTGCTGCTCACTCTCCTGCACTGCCAAAATGGATTTTG
Source organism: Rana temporaria (assembly GCF_905171775.1). Lineage (NCBI taxonomy): Eukaryota > Metazoa > Chordata > Amphibia > Anura > Ranidae > Rana > Rana temporaria. The sequence goes on along the minus strand of NC_053490.1, from coordinate 104,816,179 downwards.
ATTGGTCAGTGCCATCCTAAACTGGAGGGCGCTGATCAATTAGATTCCCTCTGGTTCATCCTGGCAGTACAAGACCAGTGGAATGAGTGCAGGAGTCCTAACAGCTAGGTGGCAAGTACAGCAGGGAGAGGATGGGTTGGGGAGGTCCAGCATTAGCTCACCTTTTAGAGAAAAACTATAAAGGTGACCTAACACTTTTTAATAGAGATCCCAAGAGAATAGAGGCAAGTATACCCCAGCAACCAGTAGGAGAGCCAACATAGAGATACAGTAGAGTTGATTTACTAAATCTGGAGAGTACACAATCTGGTGCAGCTCTGCACAGAAACCAATCAGCTTCCAGCTGAATTTAGAAGCCGATTAGCTACCATCCATAGCTGCACCAGATTTTTTACTCTACAGTTTTAGTAAATCAACCAGTGTATTAGAAGGCCATAATGACATCAATAGTGGCAGCTGATTGTAGACACACGTGGCCCAATACTTGATACCTTCTATCCCAATTTTGATGACATTGTATACAAGGAGTGGGACTTAATTGCAGCCCTATATTTGCGGCTTTTTTCACCAAAGCTTGCTATATATAAAATACTACCTAGGACCTTCCGACTTATTGCTAGATGTGCCTTAGTGATAGATTTATCTATTGTGGTCTCTATAGGGTTACATTGCTCTCAGGTTGCTAGGTTAGATTTACCTCTATAGATCCTGGAGTGCCCCAGTTGGCACAACCATCTGCAGGTGCATTTTTAAGGATTGCTATACATAATGGATAGCTCCTTAATATTCTTCCTGAAGAAGTGGATTGTCCATGAAACCTGTCAAGGTGTTTGGGGCCCAAATAGGTTTATACATATTTGTAATTATACTACAAGTATCTATATGTACTAAATAATCTTTATTACAGTGTAGATGTTAATGGCCTCAGTCTGCAGTTCTTCAGTCCAATATAGTATGGTCCGCATGTATATTGCACAATTTCATTTTTTTTTTTGTACTGAATACAATTTGAATATCTTAAAAATTGGTGTTGTACCTCAAAAAGCCCATTAGTTGGTTCAACCATTGTATCTTTCAGTTCTATCACACTATAAGATGTCACCAGCTGGTGTTGCAATCACAATTTACTGTATGTTTCAAGTATCTCCTTGTCCCCCGAAAATCCAGGAACTGCAGGAGGTTTGAACCCTCAATGTAATTCCATAGAGAAAGGGTCAGCAACATCTGTACTCCAGCTGTGGTGAAACTACAACTCTCACGAGACATTGCAAGACTCTTGACAGCCACAAGCATGATTCTCAAAGGCAGATGCATGATGGAATTAATAGTTTCATTATAGAGTGATGAGGTTGCTGAATTTTCACAGAAAGTTCTCAGACAGACACAAATGAGTCAATTTACTAAAAGGCAAATACATTTCCTCAGAACTTAGTGAATGAGGTTTAGCTCTGCTCAGTTCCATCATCGAATCATGTGCAAGCAAAAAAAGCTGTACATTTTTTATTTTCCTTGCATGTGATTTTGGATTTCTTGCAAACTGAAACGTTACCTTATTCACTAAGCTCTGGATCAAATTGCCCTACAAAGTAAACAGACCATTTGACTAACAAATCAACTCAACTCCAGAATTTATAGTTTTCAAAGAAACTCCTGTTTAGCTGCTTTTCTACATGTCTGAAAGTAACCGCTATACCATTGGGTCCATTTACAAACGTTTTCACATAAAAATTCAAACAACGTTTACCCAGGATTCACATTTTTTCCAATCAAATCCAATTGATTGATTATAAATACAAGGTGGTATCAAAATGTTTGGAGACTAGTTTTGTAACAAGCCAACAGATGGCAGCACAAGGCTGCACACAGCTACAGGGAGCACTCACCTTCATAAGTCAGTGTGCCAAAAGATATTGTCCTATGTACATCGGGAGCTGTGCAACTGGTGCTATTCTGACCATGTGCATTACCACATCTGCCATTTCAGACCTATGGCTTTGAGATAGATTTCCACAGATGTCTGTGCTTGGCCTGCTTTGTTCTGGTTCTGACCCAAAGCTCCATCTTTAGTCTGTTGACTGTGACTATAGACAGGTACTTGGCCATCAAGACCCCTCTCAAGTCAGTGAATTGTGGAGGGGCCCAGGTGGGGTATTTTATTACTTTACATGGCAGTAATGATGTGTACAGTGCTTAAAGGAACCAATCATATTTTACCCTTATTTATCACAGTCAGATCAATGAAATATGATTGCCAATTGCTGGTATTGGTTATTTTTGTTCCTTATTCAGGGTAATTGTTACACTGAATAAAAAAAAAAAAAAAAAAAAAAAGATAACTAATATCGACAATTTTATATTTTATTGACCCGCCTGTAATAAATAAAATATGATCATTTACGAGGGCGTGTTTAGGGGCGGATAGAGGAGGTAGGGCAGGGTAGGGGTTGGGTTTGGAAACTGGTGGTGAGTAACTCTTAAAAGGGGAATTAAACCCATCCATAAAACAGTTTAATTTATGGCACATGACGGGGAAAAAAAAAGAAGAATTTTGTGTGATCAGTCTTATGATTTACACTCCTGTCACATTGCATAGCCATACAGGTCACACCCTATTTGAGCTTTGCAGCTTTCAGGACTGCCTGCCTATCCACTGGACAATTAATCACCACTGAGATGATGCTCTTTTTCATAGTCCAGTGTTTAGGTGCAGAAAAAGGACACAATCCCCCCCCAAAAAAAGAATGTCATCTTTTAGAGACATCTGGCTATAGCTATGCAGTATGCTGGGTACGCTTTACAACAGCAATAAAAACATCTCTCCACAAACCCACAAATACATACTACCAGCACATGCCCACATATCTATTTAAATATATCAAAATCTAAAAAATAAATAAAAATAAAATGTTTTCATTTTTTTTAGAATTCCACATAAAATTCCTAAAAACACACTGTACCTGATGGGATTATGGATAATACAGCCCTAGGGAAACAACTATGCTTTAAGTGATTAGTGGGTGTTTTAAGTGTCATATCTTTTCCCAGATGGCAATAGGACAAACACACTGTAACCTGGCTGGGTTGGATCAATACTAATAGCTTTTGCCAGCTTTTTTAATCGGCTAGCATATGCTGTGTCCAAATTTGGTAGCTCTGTTCCTATGATCTGCTGTACTATACTGAAAACGGACCATGAGCCTCCGCAGCTCAGACGAATAGTTTTGGCTTGGGTACAGTCAGGATAAGGATGCTTGCACTCCTCTTCACCTTCCCTTAATCATTCACAAAAAAGTATTTTATTCTTTTCACCGAAATCAAGGTTTTCTAAAAAATGGGAGGAGAGCCAGTGGTGACGTCATCGCCGAGAGCGGAAGTGTCTCTGTTATTGTTTGCTGTTAGCACGAGAAGCGCATATTACATCGTTCTTATGTAAGAGTATTGTTTTTTTCTATATTAAATATCTATTAATTACTACCCTATGAGCCCCTTCCTTCCTTTTACATCTTGGTACTGAGAACCACAGATCCATGGTAAAGGCTAGATTGGACATCAGAGAGCTACTGCCGCTGTGGGATTAGAGAAGCTTTATTTCAAGCTGGCCAAGGTGAGAGGCTGGGGGAAACAGGTTTTTTGGATAACATTCACTTTGCACAAAGACTCACAGTTACACCTTTACTTCTTTTTGCATGAAGGACTGTTATTTATATTTTTTATTATTTATTTTCCTGGATATATTCATAATTTTTTTGGAGATTGTTATCTACATTTTTTCACTCAAGATATTTATTTATTGGGACCAATTTATTTCACTCATGGAATTTTACCTATTGGGATATATTTTTATTAATTTTTATATTTTATATGTCATCAAATTATTAGTAGCAGTTTTATTGGTGATAGTCTTGTTATTGAATCACTATTTTTTAGCACTGCTTGATTTGCACATTGGATTTTTCACAGCACTTTTTGGATTCTTATTATTGTTATTTACATTTATCCTTGTACACTTATATTTAATCGGGACTAATATTATTTAGCAAGCGCCATATACACCCCCTTGCCTATTGTATATAACAGGAGCTCTCAGGTGGAGCGTAGAGAGATCTTGAAAAAAGAAAAAAAATAAGAAGTGGTTATTAAAAGCGGAAGTAAACCCATTCATAAAACGGTTTCCTTTCTGGCATGTGCCGGAAATGTAAGGCCCCGTACACACGGTCGGTTTGGTCCGATGAGAATGAACCGAAGTTCATTTTCATCGGACCAAACCGACCGTGTGTATAGGCCATCGGTCTGGTTTCGTTCGGTCCAAAATTTCTAAACATGCTTCAAAACCGAACCGATGGACTGCTGCCCCATCGGACCAAACCGATGGTTAGTACAGAAAAGCATCGGTTCAAAACCCGCGCATGCTCCGAATCAAGTCGACGCATGCTTGGAAGCATTGAACTTTGTTTTATTCAGCACGTCGTGTGTTTGACGTCACCGCGTTCTGACCCGCTCAGATTTTGGACTGATGGTGTGTACACATATCAGGCCGTACTGCCACTTCAGAGGTGAACCGATGAAAACGGTCCGACGAGCCAGTCTCATCGGTTTGGTCCGACCATTTGTACGGGGCCTAACACTCCCATTGGTTGTGCTCTCAACCAAACTGTCAAACCATCCAATGGCTGGTGTCTTAACTGATTACATGTGCAGCATCATGGCAGTTGTAGATTAAACAAAGGCAAAAATGATAGGAGGGTTTACTTACACTTTAAGTAATAAAGATTTTTTGAACCACCAGTCACTCTTTAGATGTGCTTGACAAGGATTATACTTCTCTGCACTATTCACAATAATAAAAAAAAAAAAAAGTACTTTTTTCCTTGGAGTTCCAGTTTAGGAAGGAAGGTTGTATGAGCAGAATGTAAGGCGTGTGATCAGCTTCTGGAAAAAATCTACAAGCAACTAACTATCAATTAGCTTTACCCCTGCAGGAAATTTAATTAAAAAAAAACATATACACCATGCACACTGTCCATATATGATCCCACTTACCCTCCCATGTGCATGCTTGTATGCATGTTTGTTTGCCTTCTTCATTTTTTTCCTCATTTTCTTATCCATGGGGTATCCAGGCATCATGGGGTTTACCGGGTATCCTGGCATTCCTGGTGGGTGAGGTCCAACATGTGGAGGGTAGCCAGGCTGATGGTGAGGATGTGGTACGTGTCCTGGAGGATAGACATGCTGCCCAGGGGGGTAGACAGGCTGCCCAGGGGGGTAGACAGGCTGACCTACAGGATACCCAGGTTGTCCAGGAGGGTAGGCAGGAGGCATTGTACCAGGAGGATATGCAGGATTGTTGCCAGGAGGATATGCTGGGTTTGGTGGGTAACCAGGTTGTCCTGTTAAAACAGACAGACAAGCAGGACATTTTACAATTCTAAAGTGGCATAGAAGTGGATTACGTTGTGGTTTACAAAGTCAGTTTATGATTACAAGAACTCTGTTATGCTGAGCATTTGGTGAGGGTAGATGTATCCCAATAGAAATAATAGAAAGTTCCTCATGTATTCTCTGTCACTCCTCAGCTTCATACCATTGGTATGAGGCTGAGGAGTGACAGAGAATACATGAGGAACTTTCTATTGGGTTACATCTATCCTCACCCCTAAAAATTAAGTTCAGTGGCGCAAGTGGTGCAGTAGAGTGAACAAGTGGAACTCTGATTCAAGAACATTTACTACCTCCACCCACTTTACCTAAACACAGCAGAATCGAAAGGAGCGAGAGTTGGAAGGAGCGACCCTGTTTGAACAAAGGAGATTCATGACCTCCTAAGCACACGCTTACCTGCTGGTGGAGAGTGCATCTTCCAGGATAAACACGGATATACATTCCAGGCCCTTTATTTTCATACTTGTGGTGAGTGCATCCCCAAAAGGGGAGTTAATATCCCCCACGTGGTGACCGCCCCCCTTGGTGAAAGGAGCACTGATTAAGGATTTCTTCTGTGTATTTTTCCATCTGCACTATCATCGATTTCCTATATTTTGATATATAGAAGTGTTTCAAACGCCAGTTTGGAAGTAGCGCTGCTACAGTTTTGCATTGGACTTTGGGACTTTATGTTTCATTTTTTTGTTTTACTGTTTTCTTTATACATACATATACACAAAAAAAAAAAAAAAAAAAAAAAAATTAACCCCTTTTTTTGGGGTTTTCCTTTTTAGCAGCCGCTTCCCGCAGTCCAGTAACAAAAAAAGACCCTCAACATACCACTAGGTAAGTGGCTGCAACAGCGATGTAAGTTCTAATAAAAGAGCATCCGGGTGTTCAGTAAGAAAAAATTCATCCCACAGGGATTTGCGGGATAAAAGGTCCAAGGATCTCAGTACCTCAAGGAAACACTCTTCTTCAGCACACACGTCAAATAGCCGCAGGTCTTCCCCGCAAATGGCTAAAAGACTCCCCTCTCCACATTATTCCGCCCGTCCCAGAGACAAAGCTTGCTGGGTCTGCGGAAAGTAGTAACTTCCAGGGAAACTAGTCTGTAAAGCTTCCACCAATAGCACCTATTACAGGATCTGGAGGAAGTTCTCTGAATTTTCAGAGGCTAAACAAATTCAACCCTTCAAATCCAAGGGTTCAGGAAGTGCTTTAGTTCCTTTAAAAGGGGTTAGATTTAGGTCTGGGGCTTAACTCTCTGAAGGTTCAGGTCTCGGCCTTATCAGCCTTAAACAGACACCAGATGGGCCTTAAACATTTCTTGAAGGCCGTCTTGAGACTAAGACCACCAAGGAAGTCACTATATCCAAAGTGGGATCTGCCATTGGTACTCAGCACACTCGCGGCTCCTCCATTTGCACCTTTGGAGGACTGCTCCCTAGAAGAAGACATTACCCTCAAAGCAGCATTCCTAATCAGCGTCACCTCTGGTCGAAGGGTCTCGGAGATCCAAGCCTCAGGAGCGGAGGACCCCTATATTATATTCTTTACAGACAGGGTGGTCCTCCAGCCGATCCACCAGTTGGTTCCTAAAGTTCCCTCTATATACCACCTTAACCAAGAATGGATGTTCCCAGCTTTTGGAGAAGATCCAGTTCATTCAGTTTTGAGTAAGCTGGATGTGGCAAGAACTCTCAGGCATTACATTAAACTGACACAAGCATTTCGGAAAGACCAACGTCTCTTTGTAATCTCTAAGGGAGCAAGAAGAGGATTGGCCACATCAAAGACAACTTTAGCAAGTTGGATTGTACGCCTCATTCATAGAACGTATCGGGCTAGTGGTCTTCCGGTTCCAAAATTGATAAATGCTCACTGGGCGGCTCCTCCTGGGCGGCTTTAGCACGAGTCTCTCCAGAAACTATCTGTCGTGCGGTAAGTTGGTCATCTTTCACTACATTCATGACCCACTATAGTCTGGATCCAGCTGTGCTTACTTCCCGTGACTTCGTAAAAAAAAAAAACACCTTTACAGTTTTCTACTTTATAAATTGAAATTAAAACTATTTTTGCAGCAGCCCTCCCTGTAAGCGAGTTATTTACTATATGTTTGCTGCCATGAAGGCACCAGGAAAACGGAAAATTGAATACTTACCTTTCCGTAATTTTCCTTTCCTGGTGCCTATCCATGGCAGTTTACGCCCTCCCTTTCTATAATCCTTAATCGTTTGAGTCTAGTTACAAGAATGTCGGATAGGGGGCAGTCGCTCTTTTATAGTTATAATTGGTCCTGTGGGTTGGTTGGGGGCGGAGTAACCAACCATATGTATGCTGCTATGGATAGGCACCAGGAAAGGAAAATTACGGAAAGGCAAGTATTCAATTTCCCGTTTTAAGACGATGACCTAGTTCCTATGTGCGGTTTCTCTGGCTCTGTCACTTACCTGAAAACATGTTAGCTGACAAATCCCCCATTACTTCATACTTCACAGCTAGCCTATGACAGCACATGGGAAGATGGGGGGAAAGTACTGCATGTACTTTGTCCCCTAGAGAACAGAACTTAATAAAACATTTAAATTAGACTTCTGTATAGCAATTTTTATACTATTACAGCTTGGACCAATGCAAGTATGTATGTCCCATATATGTAGGTTCCCAGCGGAATATGGAAATCACTGTAGTAGCCACTGCTACTACAATGATTTCCGCTACCTTCTGGATTTCATGAAGGACCCATGTATCCATTTAGGAATTTCTATACATAAACTTCAGTTTTAAATATCTAATACTGTGCCACATTGGTAGTACAAATAAAAATGTTGCAAGACATTTCAAACAAATGTTATTGATTAGAAACCATTGTGCTGGTTATCTCTGGGTTTGAGCTGTTCATGCATCATTTAGACAGCCATTCAAAGTTCATGTTGTGTTGTCTTAGCTACATTCCTTGTGACTGAAATGTCTTCATGGAAACCGTCACAAACATTTATTTTTAACATCCATTTATGGAGCACCCTGTATTGCCTAAAAAGTAAATATATACAGCATGCATAGACAAAACATTTTTTTAACAAGAGTAGAGAAGGGTTAAAATCACTGTCCGTTTAATTTTTATGGAAGGTTTCCCTCCATTTCCTGTTCTGAAGATGCAACAGCAAGGGAGAGAAAATCTCCAAAATGAGGGAAATCTCTTTAACAACTGTCACCTGAAAAGGTGTCCCCATTGTTAGATTTTCCCTTATCTCTTGTCCTGGTGACAACTCAAACATTTTGGATTTCCAGTCATTTCTGTCTTCATAAAAGTCGCCATCGGGACAAATAAAGAAGGCTTATTTACCTCAGAGGCGTATCTAGTGAAAATGGCGCCTATGGCAAGCACTGAAACTGCGCCCTTGTCAAAACATTTAAACCCATCTTTTAGATAACCAGGGACACGGCGGGGACAGAGAGGGACACTGGGGACCACTGGCGGCTGGTACTGAACATTTTTGGGGGGCGCAAACAAACTGAAAAAACCCCCATAAATTTAAGCCACTGTGCCCATCAAACGCAGCCACTACCCCATGTAGATCCGGTCTGGCCAGTCATCGGCCGTCTTGGGTGCACCTGTCACTCCCCTCCCCGGGCAGAACGAGAAATATTAGCAATTGCTGTGCTGGCGTTGCGCTTCAGCAGGGTGGGTGCAGCGCCGGGAGCTACATTAGTGCGGTAGGCGGCCGTGGAAGGACGGGTGTTTTTTTTTTTCATGCAGGGGGTTGTCTTTTTGCCGCCCCCTCCCCATGGCGCCCATGGCACTTGCCATGGCTGCCATACCCTAGATACGCCACTGATTTACCTAGAGGGTAATAGGATAGAGTCAGCTATAACAACTCAACAGGGTTTCTAATCCAAATCCAATACCTACTCAAAGACTTTGGCTATATTTACCCTTTAGCATGAGGATCACTTTATAGTCCGACACCCTTCCCTATATATTTGCATTTCCTTTGTTCCGCTGCCAGTACTTCTGGGTAAGGAGATACGTGAAAATGACTTTCCTTCCTCTTGAAGACACTGGTGCTTACCCAATGCCGTCATAGTGGGGTGTGGAAATTGTTCAGCCTACTTAGGGATGAAGAGTAAGGGGAAATTAAGAATATACGGATGCAAGGGCCAACTTTAAAGTGGGAGTAAACTCCCATGTAGGTACAGTAAATGTCCCCTAAACATGCACCATTTAGGAGATATTTACTTTAGATACAGCCTGTCGCCGGATTCAGAAAGCCTGGCTTTACTTGGTGCGGGTGTAGCGTATCTCAGATACGCTACGCCGCCGTAACCTAGTGAGGCAGGTTCTGTATTCAGAAAGAACCTGCGCCCTAAGTTACGGCAGCGTAGCGTATGAGGGCTGGCGTAAGCCCGCCTAATTCAAAATAGGAAGATGTGGGCATTTTTAGGTTAATTCAGTGTGACCCCACGTAAATGACGTTTTTAACGAACGGCGCATGCGCCGTCCGTGGACGTATCCCAGTGCGCATGCTCTAAATTACGCCGCAAAGCCTCATTGGTTTCGACGTGAACGTAACTTACGCAAAGCCCTATTCGCAAATGACTTACGCAAACGATGCAAAATTCGACGCTGGCCCGACGTCCATACTTAACATTGGCTACGCATCATAGCAGGGGTAACTTTACGCCGGAAAAAGCCTTACGTAAACGACGTAAGAAAATGCGCCGGGCGGACGTACGTTTCTGAATCGGCGTATCTACCTAATTTGCATATTCTACGCGTAAATCTCCGGAAGTGCCACCTAGCGGGCATCATAAATATGCAACTAAGATACGACGGCGTAAGAGACTTACGTCAGTTGTATCTTAGCCAAATTTCGGCGTATCTTGCTTTCTGAATACAGAAAGAAGCTACGCCGCGCATTCTAGAATTTACGCGGCGTATCAATAGATACGCCAACGTAAATTCTTTCTGAATCCGGGCCATTGACTTTACTGGCGCATGCCATTCCTTATGAGCCATGCCGTAAAGAGAGACTGCTGCATGCTCATCGCCGGCTCACCCATTCATAACGTCGAAGCTTTGTTTTCAGGTGAGTGTCATAATGGGCAAGTATGCGATGGTGCCTGGGCCCAATTTTTCTTTTTTATTCAGTTTACTACCACTTTAAAATGTAATTGTTATTTTTTGAGTCTGTCAGTGTCCAGATTCATGTTATAATCGAGGATGAGGAGGAGGACTAGGAGGAAGGAGGGAGGAGGATTAATACACCTTTGAGTTTTTTGTTTTTTTTTGGCTGTCCACATGTTTTTACTTCCAGTTCTGGAGACACAACAGGCAATGACAGGCAAATCTCCCCAATTCCCATCCAAGACTGTTGTCACTAGAACAGAAGATTGAAGACATAAGAAGACATAAATGTGGAAATTGCAACTGCGGATTGTTTTGTAAAGGGGCAGGAGTAAGGGTATTCTGATTCTGGGTTTACTACCTGGTGGGTCACTGGCCTTGAACAGCTGTGCAGTTGGCGTTCAGACCTTCAATTTTCCAATGTTCCTTCCCATACTTCAATTTTTATAGGCTGTGAACATTATTGTCATCTGTAGCATCCAGACATTTAAAGAGACAAAGTACTTCACAGGAAGTCAATAATTCTAAAAGCCATCAGGTTTGATCCTGGAGTAAAACTAAAATTCCAATAATGAGATCGTTTTACCCCAATTACCGTACTTATAAAACTCGGATGAGATTTGCGAAAGAACGAATGAACTGTTACATACCTGGAACGTTTGGATACATTGCTCTCCCCGAAAATAGATGTTCTACCTAGAAAGAAAAATTTAGACGAGTCAAATTTCTGTGCATGTAAAAAGAGAATTCAGAGGTGACACTGCCCTTTCAACATTTTACACCGCTGCTGAATTTTCCAAGTAAAAAAAAGAAAATGCAAGCTCAATAATCTGACTTTAGTTTGTTAGAATGCCAGGATAAGCTGCACTCCCTGTTACTCACAATCCTGTCCAAAGTACAAAAAGAGAATAAAAAACAGGGTGTGTAAATGGCAACAAGGTAAATATAGAGGTACTGGACAAGGTGCGTTCTCGTCACACATAGCAAGATAAGAAAGTGTAAAGCTGGTTCACACCACCTACGTTGCACTCAGTGTTAATGCACATTAAAAAAAAAACGTACTTACGTTGATGTGTGTTTTTTTTAAAGCAGAACTTCACTGCATCCAAGCTTCACAACTCCATGGGGGAAGCAGTCATAGTAGTGATCCCAAGCCTGGGAAGGACCCCTCCCTGTGCTCCTCGTACCACCCAATTTCCCTCCTGAACATGGATGCCAAATTCTCTAGCTAAGATCCTTGCTACACAGTTATACCTGCACTGATACATTCAGATCAGACGGGGTTTATGCCTGTACGGGGCACAGACATTAGCATTAGAAGGCTTTACACTCACATTTCTATGACATGTTCTGATAATGCGGGAGTGGTTGCCTCTTTAAGGCTGCATTCACACCTTGGCGTACCTAATCGCGACAAATTGCAGCGTTTTGTACTGCGATTTGCGGCGACAAAACGCAGCGATTGTGAATGCAGCCTAACCCCCAGGTCCACATCTCCTATGCCGAACGCCGAAGCCGCCTGAAAAAAAGGGTCCGGGACTTGTTTTGAGCTTCAGGCGTACGGCGTTTCGGCGTGGAGATGTGAACCATCTCCATAGAGGGCAATGTAAAATCATCCCTCCAGTGTATTAGGGGCTGCTGCGGCGTCGCGCTTCAGGCGTATATACGCCTAGGTGTGAATGGAGCCTAAATGAGAAAAAAAGGGATTTTTAATACAGCTTACCTGTAAAATCCTTTTCTTGGAGTACATCACGGGACACAGAGCGGCATATTCATTACTATGTGGGTTATATGGAGTACCTTCAGGTGATGGACACTGGCAATCTCAAACAGGAAGTGCCCCTCCCTATATAACCCCCTCCCATAGGAGGAGTACCTCAGTTTTGTAGCAAGCAGTATGCCTCCCAAAAATGGTCCCCAAAAGAGGGGTGGGAGCTCTGTGTCCCGTGATGTACTCCAAGAAAAGGATTTTACAGGTAAGCTGTATTAAAAATCCCTTTTTCTTTCTCGTACATCACGGGACACAGAGCGGCATATTCATTACTATGTGGGATGTCCCAAAGCAATGCTTACAATGAGGGGAGGGAGAACATCTTCCCAAGACAAAAGGATTTAATTTAGAGCTATACTCAAATCATAATAAATCCAACTTAGTTGAGAAAAAATAAATTTCTAAATTTAACTCAAAAGGGAGCCCCCCGGAATCCGAGGGTCTCAAACTGCAGCCTGCAGCACTGCCTGCCCAAAGGCTGTATCAGTATTCCTTCTTACGTCCAACTGGTAGAATTTTGTAAACGTGTGGACAGAAGACCAGGTTGCCGCCTTGCAAACTTGAGCCATAGAGATCTGGTGGTGTGCTGCCCAGGAGGCGCCCATGGCCCTAGTAGAATGAGCCTTTAATGATAACGGAGGAGGCAACCCTTTCAAGCCGTAGGCCTGAGTGATTAACTGTTTAATCCATCTCGAGATGGTGGATTTTGCAGCTGCCTGCCCCTTCTTGGGCCCATCCGGTAAAATGAACAACACATCTGTTTTCCGGATCTTCTCTGTAGCTTTAAGATAGGCCTTCATGGCCCTGACAATATCCAAGGTATGCAGCAACCCTTCCTTTCTGGAAGTAGGTTTAGGGAAGAAGGATGGTAATACCAAATCCTGGTTTAGATGAAAAACTGGATATAACCTTTGGTAGGAAGGAAGGATGAGGGCGGAGAACGACCTTGTCCTTATGAAAAATAAGATATGGTTCCTTACAGGATAAGGCCGCCAGTTCCGATACTCTTCTTGCGGAAACTATGGCGACCAAAAATACTAACTTCCTTGTCAGTAAAACCAAAGGAATTTCAGCCAACGGCTCAAACGGTTGTTTCTGTAAACTTGACAGAACAAGATTTAAATCCCACGGACAAAGCAGGGATTTAACTGGAGGATTAATACTTAAGACCCCTTGAAGGAAGGTCTTAACTAGCGAGTGGGTGGCCAGCGGCCGCTGAAACCACACTGACAAAGCTGAAATCTGTCCTTTGATTGTGCTTAATGCCAGTCCTTTATCCACTCCTAGCTGGAGAAAACGTAATACTCTATCGATGGTAAACTTGCGAGAAAGCCATCGCTTGGACTCACACCAGCCTACATAGGCCTTCCAGACCCTGTAATAAATCACCCTAGAGACCGGTTTCCTGGCTCTGATTAGGGTAGAGATTACTTTCTGAGACAGACCTCTACCCCTGAGAATCAGGGATTCAGCCTCCAGGCCGTCAAATTTAGATGCCGTAAGGCAGGGTGGAGGATCGGACCTTGCGATAGCAGGTCTGGCCGTAGAGGAAGAGTCCAAGGGTCTCCCACTACCATCTTTAGGATTAGTGAGTACCATGCCCTTCTGGGCCATGCTGGAGCTACCAGGATGACTGGTATGTGCTCCACCCTGATCCTGCGCAGCAGGCGGGGTAGTAACTGGAGCGGGGGAAATGCATAAAGAAGTTTGAACTGATGCCAAGGGCAAACTAACGCATCGGTTCCGCAGGCCCTGGGATCCCTTGTGCGGGACATGAACCTGTCTAGCTTCTTGTTCAGTCTCGATGCCATGATATCCACGTCCGGCACTCCCCATTTCTGGCAGAGTGTCTGAAAGACCTGTGGATGCAGAGACCACTCCCCCGGCAACAGAGTCTGGCGACTTTAGAAGTCCGCCTGTAGGTTGTCCACTCCGGGAATGAATATAGCCGATATGCAGGGCACATGGGCTTCTGCCCACAAGAAAATCAAGCTCACTTCTCTCTGAGCGGCTTGACTCTTGGTTCCCCCTTGGTGATTTATGTATGCCACCGCCGTGGCATTGTTCGATTGTATTCTCACCGGGAACCCCTGCAGTTTGGACGTCCAAGCCTTGAGGGCTAGTCGAGCAGCTCTGAGCTCCAAGATATTGATGGGCAACTGCTTCTCTGCTGCTGCCCAAGTGCCCTGGCGAGTGCAACCCTCCAACATTGCTCCCCAGCCAAACAGGCTGGCGTCTGTGGTTACTATTTTCCAGGTCACAGGACTGAAAGTCTTTCCCTTCAGGAGATTCTGAGGGTTTAACCACCAAGATAGACTTTGCCGCACTCTTGGTGAGAGTGGCAAAGGAATTTCTAAGGCCTGAGGCCTCTTGCTCCATGCTGACAGGATGGCTGCCTGCAGGATGCGAGTGTGGCTCTGAGCGTACGGAACCGCCTCGAATGTGGCCACCATCTTGCCTAGTAGTCGCATACATAGGCGAACAGTTGGCCTTTTCTTTCTTAGAACTATCTGTATTAGCTCTTTGAGGGCCTTGACCTTTAATAGGGGTAGGAACACCTTTTGTTGTTCTGTATCCAATCTCATGCCGAGATATTCCAGCTGCCTTGTGGGCAGGAATGCTGACTTGTCTCGATTTAGGACCCAGCCGAACCTTTCGAGGTACTGAACTGTGAGGGCCACTGCTCGCTCCAGGCCAGGAGACGAGTGGTCTACAACCAAGAGGTCGTCCAGGTAAGCCAAGACCGTGACTCCTTGGGTCCTTAGATTGGCTAGGATTGGGGCTAGGACCTTCGTGAATACCCGGGGGGCCGTAGCCAACCCGAAAGGGAGCGCCATAAATTGGGAATGACGTTGAGCCACCGAGAAGCGTAGAAATACTTGATGTGGCTGAAAAACTGGCACATGAAGGTAAGCATCCTTTATGTCTATGGACGCCATAAAGTCGTCCTTCTGGAGCACGGCGACAGCTGACCGAATAGTTTCCATCCGGAATGAGCGGACCTTTAGGTACGCATTCACTCCCTTTAAGTCCAAAATTGGCCTGACATCGCCGTTGGGCTTTGGGATGATAAACAGGTTGGAGTAGAACCCCAACCCCTGTTCCCGGACTGGTACTTCTACTATCACCCTTTGGCATAGCAGATGATTCAATGCCGCTATCAATGCGGCTTTTTTCACAGGGTCGCCTGGTACTCTTGACTCCTGGTAATGAGGAGGAGGGATTTTTAGAAACTCTAGTCTGTAACCTGCGGCCACAGTAGACCGGACCCATTCGTCGGGGATGTTGGCTTCCCAAACCCTCATGGGTGGGGGCGCCTCTTCATAAGGCAGACTTAGGGGCTGGCTTAGCTGGTTTGCGATACCAAGGTTTCTTGCCGCCAGAGGCCTGTCCCTGCGATTTGCTGTTAAAGTTTGATCGTACAGGAGGCCGTCGGTACTGCCTGGAATTTGAGGGCCCCGAAGCCGGGGAAAGCTGCCTTTTACATGTAGGCCCCCGAAACTTCTTTTTGACTGGTAAAAGCGTACTCTTACCACTCGAAATAGTCTGAATGTATTTATCCAGATCTTCTCCGAAGAGTCGCCCTCCATGGAAGGGAAAACCTGCCAGAAGCTTTTTGCACGGGGGCTCGGCCGCCCAGTTTTTTAACCATAAGAGTCTTCTCATATGCACTAAAAATAGTGATAAACGAGACGCTTGCTGAATAGAGTCCTTTATAGCATCCACCGCAAAGCATAGAGCTCTGGGTATATCAGATAGCTCCTCTGCCTGCTGGGCAGGGATGTCCTTAAGCATCTGTTTAGTCTGGTCCTTTAAAGCTTGACAGATTCCGATAGCAGCAACTGCTGGCTGTACCACTGCCCCTGCCGTAGCAAAGGAAGCTTTTAAAAGAGTCTCCAAACGTTTATCAACCGGGTCCTTAAACATTTGAATGTTTTCTACCGGGCAAGTTAGTGATTTATTCACACATGAGATGGCAGCATCCACAGCTGGGAGCGCCCATCTTTTGGCAAACTTCTCTTCTAACGGGTAGATAACAGAAAAATTTTTAGGCGGCAGAAAAATTCTGTCTGGTCGTACCCAATCCTGGAAAATTAATTCCTCCAAAAGAGGATGGACCGGAAAAACTGCGTTGTTCAAGGGCGCCCTTAAGGAGCCCAAAGAGGAAACTACCGGACCCCGGCGCTCCGGTAAAGGCAACTTAAATGCTGAGTGAACCATATCTGTCAAAGACTGGACCCACAGACTCTCCGCTTGGGAGGCTGAGAATGGTTCTTCAACAGTAGATTCCTCAATTTCTGAACCCTCTGGATTCTCGTCCAGTAGGTCCTCCTGAAACTCTAATTCCTCCGGCGAGAGAATTTCAGCATCTGAGGATACAAATTTAGGCGAAGGGGATCTAGTCCGTTTCTTGCCTGGTAAAGACTTAGCGAACATAGCCGCCAATCTTTCCTCTAGCCCACCCAAAGAGGCAGCTAGCATTTCCTCTGTGACAAACACAGGGTTGGGTGGATCTGGGCCAGCCGCCGCACCAGACCCCCCTATTGGCTCAACCAAGGCGGCCACAACTTGGCTACTAGGTGGGGAGAGTACCGGCATAGCCTGACTCATGTCCTCAGAATCCGAGGGGGAGCCCTTTTGTTTTTTGGCTTTTTTTGCCCCTTTTGATCCTGAGCCTTTGGGAGCCATAGTACAATACCGAGGTACCCCTGCATGCAACAACTGACTGTTTGCAGCTAGGAATAGTTAAGAGGTTTAGGGAACAGCAGGATTACTAGTGTCCAAAAACCCCTGGTGAGGCCGAGTATGTTTATTCAAAAAACAAAGGAAAAAAATCTCTTTTTTTTTTTTTTTTTTACTATGATATTATGTTCCTTTAAATAAAATGTATATATATATATATATATTCTTTTTTTTTTTTAAAACATACGGCCCCACCAGATATCCTTTGCGGCCTCCAACCTGCTGCAAAGGGGAATTTTTGGCTGTAGAAAGAAAATAGGCCAAGCCTAGGATGTACTACCCCTTTCCTGCCACCGGGGGTCACCGGAGTGCCGCTCTGCGTCCCCTCTCCTCCAGCATCAGCTCAGACTGAGCCATGAATGCAGCCTGTCTGTTCTTAACAGACGCGAAGGCACGCCTCTTCCTGCGCTCTCTCCGCCCCCTCCTCCCGAACGGCGCGAAACCGTCTATTTTGGCGTGCCCGCGCACGCGCGCGCGCCTGTCAGGAAGGAGAGAGACACATGGAGACGCGCGCCAGGCGCTACAGAGGCAGGGAGAGAGGATCGAGCCGTCGGCTGCAGGGCGGCAAATTTGAACCCCCGGACAGGTAGGCAGCTAACAGAGACTCTTAAGGACTCAGTTCTTTGCCCAGAAGAGATTCAAAGATGACCCTATTTGACCAGCAGGGCAGCAGGTGGCCAGCAAAGACTTACTTGGACAGGGGAACCAGAGATGGGGGGGGGAAATTCAGACCATCCTGTCTACACACAGACATAGTGACCAAGGTGCCTATGCAGAGCATACTTAGGCTACCCCCCCTTTTGATCACCCCTGGGGAGCCCGCTGTCGAACCAAGTTCCGCAGGCTCCCCACTTACCTGCTCCATGCCGCAGGACGTTTGCAAGCAAACATAGTCCAATCTTCTCCCATCTCCGTGGGTAGTGTAGTAGACCATCAGGCACTGGGGTCCTAGAAGGAACCGCTGTCCTGGACCTATATAGCACCCCGGCAAGCAGGATACTTTTGGCTTTTGAAAAAAGCACCAAGTCCTGGGCCCGGGGTCCAGCCCTCCAGAGAGGGCATTATAGGCAAAACCCCATGGATTTTGGGGCCCGGGTACTGTCCACTTCGGCACTGAGGCACTCTGGACAGATCCGGTTAGCCTGCCAAAATCCTAAGGATATGGAGGCAAGCTATTCCGTGACCAACACCTAAGACACTGGCGAAAAAACTGAGGTACTCCTCCTATGGGAGGGGGTTATATAGGGAGGGGCACTTCCTGTTTGAGATTGCCAGTGTCCATCACCTGAAGGTACTCCATATAACCCACATAGTAATGAATATGCCGCTCTGTGTCCCGTGATGTACGAGAAAGAAAAGGCCTTTGACTTTTTTTTTTTGCATCACAGAAACCTGACATTTTAACAGGGGTGTGTAGACTTTTTTATACACTGTAGATGGTGATAGATATTCCAAGCTCTACCCAACTTTTACTCTGTTTTATGCAAGACAAGAAATTCTCTTGAGATGGAAGTCGAAAGAACCACCTGCTTGAATTTCTTGGATACACTCTGTTAACGCAGTTCTACCCCTATATAAAAAAATCGCATACGAGAGCAGTCAATGCCCCAACAAATTTGACAAAGTTTGGTCAAAGTGGATAGATAACTGTGTTTAGTCTATGGGCTAGATTCAAGTAGCCCGCCGTATCTTTGTGCGGGCGTAGCGTATGTTATTTACGCTACGCCGCCGCAACTTACACGGGCAAGTGCAGTATTCACAAAGCACTTGCTCCGTAAGTTGCGGCGGCGTAGCGTAAATGGGGCCGGCGTAAGCGCGCCTAATTCAAATGAGTATGAGGGGGCGTGTTTTATGTAAATGGGGGGTGACCCGACGTGATTGACGTTTTTCCCGAACGGCGCATGCGCCGTCTGTGGAATTTCCCAGTGTGCATTGCTCCAAAGTACGCCGCAAGGACGTCATTGGTTTTCGACGTGAACGTAAATTATGTCCAGCCCTATTCGAACGACTTACGCAAACGACGTAAAAAAATCAAAATTCAACGCGGGAACGACGTACATACTTAACATTGTGTACGCCTCATAATAGCAGGAGCAACCTTACGCCGAAAAAGCCTAACGTAAACAACGTAAAAAAATAGCGCCAGGCGTACGTAAATTTGTGAATCGGCGTATCTAGGTCATTTGCATATTCTACGCCAAAAACGACGGAAGCGCCACCTAGCGGCCAGCGTAAATATGCACCCTAAGATACGACGGCGTAAGAGACTTACGCCAGTCGGATCTTAGGCTAATGTCGGCGTATCTTGCTTTCTGAATACAGAAAGAAGATACGCCGGCGCAGCTTTGAATTTACGCAATGTATCTATAGATACGCCGGCGTAATTCAATGCTGAATCTAGCCCTATGTGGTTAGTGTATGTGCTCCTAAGATGAATCATACGTAACATGGATGCATTTTTTTCTTGCCTCCTTTTTTCCCTTCATTTCATATGGTCAAAAGTATATACATTAGCTATCAGGGTATATAAGAAAAAAAATAACTCAGCTCTCCCCAAGGCACACAGGAAATAATGTTTTTCTGTGTGCCCCAGTTGCACTTCCACTTGTGCGGGGCAGAGAGATGCGGAAAAATCAAGCCATGTTACATTTTTCTGTAGCTTTTAGTGTGCATTTTCACACTTGGTAGATGAGCTGCCATGCAGAGATATTAATGGAATGTCACTTTGTGACATTCCATTGAAGTTTAGAAAACAAAACAAAAAGAAACAGTACGTTATATACTGTAGTAACAATGCAGTTTTCTTCACTGGAACTAAGGGGCCAAGCCCAACACCTGAAGAGAAAAAAAAGAAAAACACCACACTTCACACTATACAGTAATCCCCCTTCACCAAATGATTTGGACCAGTGCACAAAGCAAGGTCCATAAAGACATGGATGAGCGAGTTTGGGGTGGAGGAACTTGACTGGTCTACACACAGTCCTGACCTCAACCTGATAGAACACCTTTGGGATGAATTAGAGTGGAGACTGTGAGCCAGGCCTTCTCATCCACATCAGTGACTGACCTCACCAATGTGCCTCTGGAAGAATGGTCAAAGTCCCATAGACACACTCCTAAACCTTGTGGTTAGCCTTCCCAGAAGAGTTGAAGCTGTTATAGCTGCAAGGAGTGGGCCAACTCAATATCGAACTAAGATTGGGATGCCATTAAAGTTCATGTGCGTGTAAAGGAAGTCGTCCCAATACTTTTGGCAGCATAGTGTATGTTTACATCCACCTGTCCATAGACATACATGGGATCCAGACTAAAGGTTGTGTGAAAAGGCCCTCAGTTCAAAAAGACCCCAGATCTCTCATTTACCTTTAAAAGCAAGAGACATATTGGGCCAGATCCTCAAACGAATTACGCCGGCGTATCTATGGATACGCCGCGTAATTTCAAAGTTCCTGCGTCGCATCTCTGTTTTGTATCCACAAAACAAGATACGACAGAATCTGGGCTCGATCTGACAGGCATACGTCTTAGTACGTCGTCGGATCGTAGGTGCATATTTACGCTGGCCGCTAGGTTGTCGTTTCCGTCGAATTCCGCGTTGAGTATGCAAATTAGCTAGATATGGCGATCCACGAACGTATGTCCGGCGCATTTTTTTTTACGTCGTTTGTGTTCGGCTTTTTCCGGCGTATAGTTACCCCTGCTATATGAGGCATATCCTATGTTAAGTATGGCCCTCTTTCCCGCGTCGAATTTTGAAAATATTACATTGTTTGCGTAAGTCGTTTGCGAATAGGGCTTTGCGTAGAATGACGTCACTGTCGTAAGCATTGGCTTGTTCTGGTTTAATTTCGAGCATACGCACTGGGATACCCCCACGGACGGCGCATGCGCCGTTAAAAAAAACGTCATTTACGTCGGGTCACGACGTATTAACATAAAACACACCCCCATCACATAGATTTGAATTGAGCGCCCTTACGCCAGGAAAATTACGCTACGCCGCCGTAACTTTAGAGGCAAATGCTTTGTGAATACAGCATTTGCCTCTAAAAGTTGCGGCGGCGTAGCGTTACTAGGATACGCTACATCTGCATAAAAATACGATCCGCTAAGTAGATCTGGCCCATTAACTTTAATAAAAAATAAAATTCTATCTTCCCGAGAACTGTAAATGGCATCAGAGGTTGCTCCAGTCATCCAGGGCCATAGAGCTGAGTGTGGACCATCTTGCCCTCACTCGACTTCCTGCTTAGCCATCATCCACACCGGATTGTTTTCGGGTTTACCAATGGCTCCAGTAAGCTTGGAAACGACTGGGAAGCAGCTGGAGGTGGGAACCTCTCCCGTCGCCTATAAAAGGGATTGCATGGCGAATCCGCTGCTGGAACCACTTTTGTCTTGTAGAGAATCACCCACAGTAAATAATACCAGGTTTATGGCAGCTAGCTGCTGCCATAAAACCGGTATTTAACATCAAAGTAATAACGTACATTTACTGTTGGCGGTCGTTAAGTGGCTAGAGCAGTATATTGATCTCCAATGATGGCATATAAAGGGTGAGCTGGTTTGGACATTAGTCAGTCATACCTCAGATCAAAGTCCTGCATAGCGCAGGCAGTGCATGTTTGTTTAACCACTTCCCGCCCGGCCTATGGCCGATTTACGTCCGGGAAGTGGTTATGAAATCCTGACAGGACGTTCTAGAACGTCCTGCAGGATTTCATGCCGCGCGCGCCCGTGGGGGCGCGCATCGCGGCGATCGGTGATGCGGGGTGTCAGTCTGACACCCTGCATCTCCGATCTCGGTAAAGAGCCTCCGGCGGAGACTCTTTACCACGTGATCAGCCGTGTCCAACCACGGCTGATCACGATGTAAACAGGAAGAGCCGTCGATGGCTCTTCCTCACTCGCGTCTGACAGACGCGAGTAGAGGATAGCCGATCGGCGGCTCTCCTGACAGGGGGGGTTAGCGCTGATTGTTTATCAGCGCAGCCCCCCCTCGGATCGCCACCCTGGAGCACCAGGGATGCCCACCCTGGAGCACCAGGGTGGGCAAAAAAAAAAAAAAATGGCAAAAAAAAAAAAAAAAAAAAAAAGTCTAAAAAAAAAGTCAAAAAAAAAAAAGCATAAAGAAAAAAGATGCCAGTCAGTGCCCACAAATGGGCACTGACTGGCAACCTGGAAAAAATAAGTGCTGCCACCCCAGTGTCCATCAGCGCCACCCCAGTGTCCATCAGCGCCACCCCAGTGTCCATCAGTGCCACCCCACAGTGCCCATCCATGCCCAGTGCCCACCTATCAGTGCCCATCTGTGCCACCCATAAGTATCCATCAGTGCCGCCCATCTGTGCCGCTTATGAGTGCCCATCTGTGCCGCCCATGAGTGCCCAGTGCCGCCTATGTGTGCCCATCAGTGCCGCCTATGTGTGCCCATCAGTGCCGCCTATGTGTGCCCATCAGTGCCGCCTATGTGTGCCCATCAGTGCCGCCTATGTGTGCCCATCAGTGCCGCCTATGTGTGCCCATCAGTGTCGCATACCAGCGCCGCCAATCAGTGCCACCTCATCTGTGCCCGTCAGTACTACCTCATCGATGTCCATCAGTGCCATCTCATCGGTGCCCATTAGTGCCGCCATATCAGTGCCCGTAATTGAAAGAGAAAACTTATTTACAAAAAAATTAACAGAAAAAAATAAAAATGTATTTTTTTTTCCAAATTTTCAGCCTTTTTTTAGTTGTTGCGCAAAAAAAAAAAAATCGCAGAGGTGATCGAATACCACCAAAAGAAAGCTCTATTTGTGGGGAAAAAAGGACGCCAATTTTGTTTGGGTACAGTGTAGCATGACCGCGCAATTGCCATTCAAAGTGCGACAGTGCTGAAAGCTGAAAATTGGCTTGGGCGGGAAGCTGCGTAAGTACCTGGTATGGAAGTGGTTAAGGACAGCACACCATTTTTCACGGCCTCACTTCCATTAATTCCAGACAATTCACTGAAAATGTAAAGTCATGCAGCAGCAACAAAAATCACCAGACCGGCTGGCCTCATTCAGAAAGCAGAAATAACATTCACTGTGGCATATGTGAAAAAAAAAAGAAACCTTGGACTATCCAAGTAGCAGTCCACATGTCACATCCATTTGTCCTTCCCTATTGGCAGTGTCATGTGACATATCCCCTGCATCATGCATTTTTTTAAATTTTAAAATGACGCATGTTTGCGGCCTACAGTTCTATTAAGGGTATCAATCATATTGGGGGTATTACTAAAACATGCAGTGGGGGAAATAATTATTTGATCCCCTGCAGATTTTGTATGTGTGCCCACTTACAAAAGAAATTAAGGGTCTATAATTTTTATCATAGGTGTATTTTAAATGATACAGAATATCAATCAAAAATCCAGAAAATAACACATGATACAAATTCAGATGAAGTTCAGTGAGTAACATAAGGATTTGATCTCCAAGCAAAACATGACTTAGAACTTGGTGGAGAAAGGCAAGTACAGTGGAACCTTGGATTACGAGCATAATCCGTTCCAGGAGAATGTGTGTAATCCAAAGTACTCGCATATCAAAGCGAGTTTCCCCATAGAAGTCAATGGAAACGAAAATTATTTGTTCCGCATTGACTTTAATGACATGCAATACCGCATGCGGCCAGAGGCGGGCGGCACCGGAGAGCCTCGGAAACGGCCAGAGGACACAGCGGCTGACCTAGGAAAGTCTTCGTTCTCGAGATTTGCCGAGGTCAGCCGAGCTGTCCTCAAGCCTTTTAATGCATTTCCGAATGGCGACAACCGGCTCTGCTCAGCTCCGGCACCCCCCCACCTCAGGCAAAATGCAGTACTGCAGGCTCCATTAGCTTGAATTCTGCTCGGGTTGCGAGACAACACTCTCAAACCGAGTCAGAATTATTTAAAAAAAGTTGCTCGTCTTTCAAAAAAATCATTAACAGAGTTACTCGTAAACTGAGGTTCCACTGTACAGAGGTAAGACGTTTTTGTAGTTGGCTACCAGGTTTGCACACATCTCAGGAGGTATTTTGGTCCATTCTTCTTTACAGATCATCAACAGTTGTCTCCTTGTCACCAAGCTTCTTGCTGATGGTCTTGTAGCCCATTCCAGCCTTGTGAAGGTCTACATTCTTGTCCCTGACAGCTCTTTGGTCTTTTCCATCATGGTGATGTTTGAATGGAAGAAAGATTCTGAGGACAGGTGTATTTCATACATAACGAGTTGTCGTTAAGAGCACCTTCTTAAAATTGACAGGACTAATCTGTGTACTGTAGCCAGAATTATTGTCGGTTGGTAGTGGATCAAATACTTATTTTATTCACTGAACTGCAATTTATAACATTTGTATCATGTTTTTCCTGGATTATTGGTTGATATTCTGTCTCTATCATTTAAAATAGCCCGAGGGCTTTCACACTGGAGCGGTGCGCTAGCAGGATGGTAAAAAAAGTCCTGCTAGCCGCATCTTTGGAGCGGTGGGTTTACCGCTCCTCCACCGCTGCTGCCCATTGAAATCAATGGGACAGTGCAGCTACACCGCCCGCAATGCACTGCTTCAGAAGCGCATTGCGGGCGGTTTTAACCCTTTCTCGGCCGCTAGCGGGGGTTAAAAGCTCCCTGCTAGCGGCCAAAATGCGGCGAAAATCCGCCCATAGCGTCGGCGGTAAAAAAAACGGGGTTTTACCGCCGACGCTATGGGTGGCTCAGTCTAAGGCCTTGTACACACGGTCGGACCAAACCGATGAGAATGGTCCGACGGACCGTTTTCATCGGTTCACCGCTGAAGTGGTCTGATGTGCGTACACACCATCGTTCCAAAAACCGATCGGGTCAGAACGTGGTGACGTCAAACACACGACGTGCTGAATAAAACGAAGTTCAATGCTTCCAAGCATGCGTTGACTTGATTCTGAGCATGCGCGGGTTTTGAACCGATGCTTTCTGTACTAACCATCAGTTTGGACCGATCGGGCAGCGGTCCATCGGTTCGGTTTTGAAGCATGTTTTAAAATTTTGGACCGAAGGAAAACAGACCGATGGGCTATACACACGGTCGGTTTGGACCTCGGTCCATTCTCATCGGTTTTGTCCGACCGTGTGTACGCGGCATTAGGGTTGTCCCCAAAAAAGAAAGAGGAGAAATTTTCCAATGGGGGCACCAGTTCTGGTGACCAAGGGGGTCCCCAAGAGATTTCCTTAATTTGCAGAGATTTCCTCTCACTTCCTGTTTGGCTATGGGACAGGAAGTAAAGAGAAAACCCCCCAATGAGACAAAGATGGCAAAAATAAACATTACAGGGGTAACTCTCCCTTACTCTATCCAAAAAAGTTTTGCCTATAGTTCCACTGTAATAGCATTTTAGCAAAGTCTGAGGAAACCTAGGGACTAAATAAAAGGTACTGGTTCAATGTAACAGCCAGTCAACTTAAAAAAAACAAAACAAAAGGGGGGGGGGGGGGGGTCGGGTGGTGGAAGAGGGATCAACAACCTACATATGTCTCAGCACTAGTTTGCTAACCCACTTTTTCATCTTTTACCTACATGTACAGTGAATATCTCTTAAACTTAGGAGATATTCAGAGTGCATGCATTCGGTAACGTCACCGGCGCATGCGCTCTAAAAGTCTGGCATACCATGCTGGACCTTGCTGTAAATGGCCGCTCCCGCATGCATGCCTCGGTGTGACGTCAATGTGACCCTGGCCACTCATGTACCTGGAGGACACTAACCCAGAAGGAAGCCCGGGTGAAGAGGAAAACTCTCTCAGCTGGAAGGCTTTGTTTTAAAGCAATTCTCTCATGCGATGCATACTAGCACATTATGATAGCAGGGGATAAAGAGCGATATATAAATCATTTTTTATTTTATTTATATATTTATTTCTCATCCCTCCCCTTTAACTGCGGGGGACAGAAGAATGGCATATGGCCAGCTGTGTGTCCTCTGTCAGAGCACCCTTTGCATAGATTTCTATATATACACACACTGCACCTGGTTTCTTAGATGCCAGGAAAGTGTGTGGCTGCCAATTGGGTCACTTTTCTATTGCTACATGCTCTATTATTATGCAAGTGTCACGTGAATATTTGCATTATTGGATCAAAATATTTGTTAACTCTAAGAATACATTTCTCTTTTTACTGCTCGGTTTTGGTCTGTTCATCCTCCTCTGTAATGGCAGGAATACTTGGTGAAAACAAAAGGTGTGTTAAAGAAAAAAAACAAAAAGCAGCCACCGCATCTAAGGGCCAGTAACCTGCAATATCGTCAATGTTTGTTTTTGGATTTAGATATCCTTTAGGAGACATTTTTTCCCCTTTGATAAACTGAAATTAGATCCGTGCAGCTGTCCTTAGATAATCAAATTATACCAAAGAAAACAAAAAGGCGTTGCACACAGCTATCGGTCAGACAGCAGCTGTGCTTTTACAGAGCATCTAATTTGCAAGTCTTGTCAAGCCTCGTACACACGATCAGTTTTCCCGACGGGAAAAACGTGAGGAGAGCTTTTTGCCGGAAATCCCGGCCGTGTGTATGCTCCTCGCAGTTTTTCCGACGGGAAAACTGCCCAAAAACCGCCAGACAAAAAAAAGAGAACCAGAAATCCGGCGGTTTTTGTCAGTTTTCCTATGGAAAAAACTGCGAGGAGCATACACATGACCGGGATTCCCGGTGACTTGTCGGTATGGTTCCCCTATCCAGATGGTTCCTGTAAGGACTGCGCAGGCACAATCCTTGCCGACGGAAATCTCCGAACCTCGGCCGGCATCCAGGCTCATTCCTTAAAGTGGTTGTAAACCCTTATTTGTCACTTTTACCTACAGGTGAGCCTATAATACGGTTCACCTGTAGGTATCAAGAATATCTCCTAATTCTGTATGGTTTAGGAGATATTCCCCCCGCAATGCGCCGCTGATTGCAGCGGCGCATGTGCAGGGGGGATCCTCGGCTAAAGGACCGGCATCCGCCCTGCCAATCACAGCGCTGGAGCGGCGATACCCGGAAGACACGCCGGAGCAAGATGACATCTCGCCGACCAGGTAAGTGTTCCTCATCTCGTTCCGAGGTAAGTATTTCATAATCAGCCAGTATGTGGTGCATACTGGCTGATTATGCCTTTTGCCTTGCAGGTTTAAAAAAAAAAAGTTTATGCGGTTTACAACCGCTTTAACATCCCCGTGGATTGGAGGATGTTAAAAAAAGAGCCAGGAGGCCGAGCGAGCGGAGCGAGCCCAGACGTGAGGCCGACTGGCCACTTTCCTCAAATTCCACATCGCCCTGGATACCGGCCGAGGTTCGGAGATTTCCGCCGGCAAGGATTGCGCCTGCGCAGTCCTTACAGGAACCATCTGGATAGCCGGAACCATATTGGCAGATCACCGACCAAAGCTCCGCCGAGCTCCTGTCAGGAAAACCGGCCGTGTAGGGGAAAGACTGAACCGAGCGGGTTCTCTGCATTCCCCTCGGGATTTACCGTATTTATCGGCGTATACTGCGCACTTTTTTGCCCTGAAATTCAGGGCAAAATCGTGGGTGCGCGATATACGCCGATACCCGCGCCAAATTTGAACTACTGCGCCGGCATATACAGAGCGCAGTAGACTCGTGTATAGTCGGGCAGGCTCGGCTTCTCTCGCAGTCACGTCCTGGACGTACAGGACGTGACCGCGACAGGAGACGAGCCTGCCCGACTATACACGAGTGTACTGCGCTCGGAATATGCCAGCGCAGTAGTTCAAACTCAGCGCGGGATGCAGAGATCAAGCGGGGAGGACACCGCAGAAGGACGCCGGACCCGACGAGGACACCACCGAAGCCGCAGACGGACGCCGGACCCGACAAGGCCGCCGATGGACGCCGCGCAAGACACCAAAACTGTAAGTACTAAAATCTTTTTTTTTTACAGGAATTGTGGGTCCACTTTAGGGGTGCGCGCTATACGCCGGAGCGCGCAATACCCCGATAAATACAGTAATTGATTGCTTCTGTGGACAGATGTCTTATACAGGTAAGGCCCCTTTCACATGGGCGCTCTGATCAGGTCCGCCTGTCAGTTTTTCAGGTGGACCTGATCGAACGGTCCATGCACCTCTACGGAGCCGCAGATGTCAGTGGTGATATGTCCACTGACATCAAATCCTGTCTGCCAAATAACCAGACTGATGGAAACTTTAATTTTCCATCCGTCTGTCTGGAGGATCGGATGAAAACAGAGAGGTGGTTTTCATCTGATCTCCCATAGAGCAGAGGCTCTGACAGGTCCGTCTCCACACAGTGAGCAGAGACAGATCTGTCATCCACCTGCTCAGCAGGGATCAACGGATCGATCCGCCACTGAGCAAGCGAACGGACAAGCCCATGTGACAGGACCTTTACAAGCTGAGATCAGGAGCACTCCCTTTAAGAGAGTACTCCTAATATCAGTTTGTTACTTGTAAAGAAAACAGAGTCAGAAATATTGCTGATTGATAGAGGGTCAAATACTTATTTTATTCATTAAAAATGCAAATCAATTTATAACTTTTTTTAAATGTGTTTTTCTGGATATTTTTGTTGTTAATCTGTCTCTCACTGTTAAAATAAACCTACAATTAAAATAGACTGATCATTTGTCAGTGGGCAAACGTATAAAAGCAGCAGGGGATCAAATACTCCACTTCCCCCCCCCCCCCCCCCTATATGAATACCTGTACAAGGTTATGATGAAAGGCAAAAGGAAAATCCATACAAACACACACACACACACACACACACACACACACACACACGCACACACACACACACACGTGTGTATTCAAAGCCTTTTTTGTTTGTTTTAGAAGGCGCAGTAAAATGTTCAACCGGTCTTTTCATCTTCTCGTCTCCTGTCTCAGGTAATCAAGAGGCAAGAGGAATTTTACCAAACCGAAGGAAATCCTGTCTTAGGAGCTGTCATTGCATCAAATATCCCCTTTGACTTCACCTCTATTCCTGTTCCAGAAACACAAACTGGTACTAACCCCTCCATACTACAAAAAAAATAAAAAAATTGGCTTCAGTTAATAAAAGCCAAACGATTTGTTTTTGAAAGTTTTGGATAGCGTGGGGAAATATTAAGGGACAAATTCACCTATTAAAAAAAATAAATGCACATCTTTCTTAAAAATGTGCATTTGTTATTCTTAATTGTTTTTTTTTGTTTAACTGGAGCCTGTAAAGTACGGGTGTCAAACACAAGGCCCGCGGGCCGAATCCGGCCCTCCAGGCCATTTCAAGTGGCCCTCACACAGGCTGCAGGAGAGCTCCAGCCCTCCTCTCGTCCTCCTCCAGACCCTTACTTTCTGCTTTCAAGCTTCTTCCCAGCAGCAGAATAAAGAAAGGGTAGTGCACTATGATATAAGGGAGAGTGGGGGACTCAACTTCTGATGGTGGGGTGGCTCTTGACACCTAATGTAAGGGGAGGGGATTCCCTGGACATCTAATCTTACAGATACAACTAGGGTTGTCCCGATACTAGTATCGGTACCGATACCAAACATTTGCCCGAGTACTTGTACTCGGGCAAATGCTCCCGATGCTTCACCCGATACTTTTTACAGTCAGCGGTGATCAGTGCGTGGGGAAGTTACAAGCACCGATCACCGCTGTATAGATTTAAAAGTAATTTCTCCGCTTCTCTCATCACCCCCCCGACTTTCAGCTGCTTTAAAATCAGCGGTGATCGGTGCTTGTAACTCCCCCACACGCGAACACCGCTGACTGTCCCGTGTCCTCCTCCAGCCCCCCTCCGTTTTGCTGCAGTCTCCCTCCCTCCATGTCCCCCTCGGTGTTTGCGTCTGCCTCCGTTTCCCCCTCGGTGTTTGCGTCTGCCTCCGTGTCCCCCTCGGTGTTTGCGCCTGCCTCCGTGTCCCCCTCGGTGTTTCTCTCCCCCTCCACCCCCTGGAACTGTCAGGATGGAGAGCGTAAATCCGTCTCCTTACTGTTCCGAATGGACAGAGTCAGTGATCACTGACTCTGTCCATTCACATAACTGAAACATCGTAAACTGTGATTACAATGTTTCAGTTTATGAATGAAGTCTTCTCTCCATTCATTTTCAGCGCAGCTGAGGCTGCTGAGAAAGGGACTGGGGAATCTGTATCCCTAGTCCCTTTCTCTGTCTTAAAGGGGAGATGTCAGAGGTCTGTTAAGACCCCTGATATCTCACCAAAGCCCCCCAAACAGGGCTGATTAAAAAAAAAAGAAAAACACTGACAATCCACTACCCACTGACTATCCACTAGATCCACTCGCCGATACCTCGGTATCGGCGAGTACTTGAAAAAAAGTATCAGTACTTGTACTCGGTCTCAAAAAAGTGGCATCGGGACAACCCTAGATACAACCCTTTTGAGAACAATCATAATGCTGATGTGGCCCACGATGAAATTGAGTTTGACACCCCTGCTGTAAAGCATTGCACCCACGATTAGCAGATTGTAAGTGCAATGTCAGGACGCTGTCTGCCCGTACCTCCGATACGGGCGGACAGTTACTGAATTGCAGGAAGAATCAATGAACTGTGAGAGCACTTGCAGTGGATTGAGAACTACATTGGCCGGTGGTACTTGTAGTTCATTTATTCACGATCACTGTGAATGAATGACGCAGCCGTGTTTTTTTTTTAATTGTGACAGTGGGTGCGGGGAGAAGAGGAGGCAGAAGCATGAACATGTTACATGTTCTACTGCAGTGTTTTTGTCGGCAGGGGAATGTTGTCGCACTCGCCTATCCAGAAGGTAGCGACATACAAGCAGGCGAGTGTGTTTTCCCTGCACATTTTAGCAATCCCTGCCCCTGGGCGAGTTATTACTAGCAACATGATCTCTAGTATGATACGACCTTACCATACAGAATCAGCACTGCTCTGAAAAGGAAAAGAGGGCACATGCCTTATGCCAGCCCTGTGAATAAACATTGTCAGGATATAATTGTATTAAAGCAGAGTTCCGCCAGAAAAATAATAATGAAATAAAAGTCAGCTGCTACTTTTAAAATTAGGACACTTACCTGTCCAGCACGCCCGCGATGTCCTCACCCTGAGCCGACCTGTCCCTCAGCTCCCAGGTGGAGGCGCCGACATCTTCAGTAAGGGAATCAGGAAGTAATGCCTTACGGCATCATAGCCTGGTTCCCTACTGTGCATGCGCGAGTCACGCTGCACATTCTGAAGGGTCCCTGCTGCCTTCTGGGACCTGTGTGTCTCCCAGAAGACAGCATGGGGGGGCCGGACATGGCATAGTTTGCCGCAGATTCTGCGGTTTGGACAACCACCGGGCATGGGTTGTGGGGATGAGGCCCTTGTCCCCATCAACATGAGGACATCCTCCCTAGGTTAAGGGCATGTGGACTGGTACCGTTCAGGAAGGGGGGGCGCTCTCTCGTCCCTCCCCTCTTTTCCTGCAGCCTGCCAGGCTGCATGCTCGGATAAGAGTCTAGTATGGATTTTGAGGGGAACCCCTAGGCGCAGGATTTCCCTCAATATCCATACCAGACCTGAAGGGCCTGGTATGGAATTTAGGGGGACCCCCACGCAATTTTTATTTTTTTGTTTCGGGGTTCCCCTCAATATTCATAACAGACCCAAAGGACTGGGGGGGACATGCCATTTTTTTCAATGACTTTTATCTGTATTGCCGGGACCCGACAATTTATTATAGTCGTGAGTATTTTTTAAATTACTTTTTTTCCCTTTAGAAATGTCATTTTGTGCAGGGACAGTTCTAAACATGGGAAAAATGCACTACTTTACAGGCATACTATAGACACCCCCCAGGTACGAAATTTAAAGCAATATTTCACTTTAAGCATTATTAAAATCACTGCTCCTGAAAAAAACAGGTTTTAAAACTTTTTTTTGCATTGATACATGTCCCCTGCAGAAAATCCAATAGTGTGTATGGGGCTTTAGCCTGTAGGGATCAATATTGAGTTGGCCACCCTTTGCAGCTTCAACTCTTCTGGGAAGGCTATCCACAAGGTATAGGAGTGTGTCTAGGACAGTGTTGGCACCCCAGATGTTTTGAAACTACATTTCCCATGATGCTCATGCACACTGCAATGTAGTTCCAAAACATCTGGGGTGCCAAGGTTCGCCATCACTGGTCTATGGAAATGTGCGTTTGTGAGATCAGGCACTGATGTGGGCAAGAAGGCCTGGCTCATAGTCTCTAATTCATCTTTCAAACCGACAGAATTAGAGCGGAGACTGCGAGCCAGACCTTCTCATCCAACATCAGTGCCTGACCTCACAAATGCCCTTCTGGAAGAATGGTCAAACATTCCCATAGACACTCTCCTAAACCTTGTGGACAGCCTTCCCAGAAGAGTTGAAGCTGTTATAGCTGCAAAGGGTGGGCAACCCAATATTTATCCCTACGGACTAAGACTGGGACACCATTAGAGGAGAAGTCCAGCCTGAGCTCATTCGGCTGGGCTTCTCCTATGGGTCACAGGAGTGCAAGTTGTTTTCAGCAGAGAACGGTCTGAAGTCCGCTCTCCGCTGAGGTCACAGGAATCAGTCCAGGAACCGCATCATCCTGACTTCGGAAGTCTGGATCTGCCAGGTGCCTGGACTGATGGCAGTCTCAGCCTCTCAGCGAGCCTCAGACAGACACTCCCCGCCCCTCCACAGCTCAGCCCTCCAATGAATGTGGAGGATCAGAACAGGAGTGATGCTGACTGACAGTCAGCAGCTCTCCGCTTGCGGAGGTGAGAGAACTGAGCCATTGATTGTTTTCTGTGGCTCAATTCTCAGTGAAGAGGTGGCAGGGCACAGATGCAGCATCCACCTAGGCAAGAATGAATATAAGATATAAAAAAAATAAAAAAATCCCATACTTCTCTTTTAAAGTTTATGTGTGTAAGGGGAGGTGTCCCAATACTTTTGGCAATATAGTGTATTACATATGAGAGAGATGCAGCAATGGGATATATACAGGGAGGGTGTATGTGTACAGAGGCAGGGTGTGGTAATCAGAGGGTACAAGGGGCACACAGATGATCCATTGTTAGCAATGTCATACAATCTACTTCAGGGGTTGGAGAAAATGACAGAGAATAGTACAAAGGAAGAATGTGCCCCATACACATTGCTGATATGTACAGTATGAGATTGTACATTGGAGGAGCACACTGTCCCTTCTACAGATCTGTCCACACTAAGCTCAGAGGAATGCATTGGGCCAATCGGTGAGTTCTGACAACAGTCCTGAGCCGGTATCATTCCTTCTACAGGACAGAGAGATCAGAGCCAGTAATCAGACTGCTCATGTCCGGAAGGTCTGTTCTGTACCGATCACCCATACAAAGCCCAGCACTCAGCACGCCGCAAACTACTCACCTGTCACTCTGACTTCTTTCCTAGACGCTCCTATATTCTTCCGGGACACTTTGCGTTATTTTCCCTCTTGGCTCCGCCCACCTGATTCTGAGTGGCCGGTCTTTGACTTTTTCTCTCTTGGTTCAATCTGCTTGATTGTGATTGGCCACATTTCTCTTTCTTCTTTGAGTGCCCCTCCCTCTAGCACCACCCATCAGGCACGTTCAGCTGACAGCAGAGACACACCCAGGCAGCACTGCAGTCTTGTTAACCCATTCACAGCCAGCCTGTGTGTCCTTTAAAATATATGTGTATCTGTGGACCCTTACCACCTTATAAAACAACCCATGTTTAGTGTAAAATAGAAATGAAAAGCAATATATATAAATATATATACTTATTATTTATTTATTACAGGTACATATACAGCACTGTCAATTTATATCAGCATGTCTTTGGAATATATATATATTCACTCATCGGACACTTTATTAGCATACCTCCCAACTTTTTGAGATGGGAATGAGGGACACCTGTCAGCAAAAAAATGCAGGCATAGGACACACCCCTTGCCACGCCCCCTAAAAGGAGAATTGTACAAAAAACAATAATGGTTAAACCCACAAGTGCTTGTTTTCCCACTACTATTCCTTTATATTGGCTTTTTGAACTTACACATGCAGCAATTTAAAAATCAGATGAAAGGTTTAGGGCTGGAAAACACTATATACATATATAGATCAGACCAAAATGAGGGACAAATGGGAAGGAATGGGGGACAGAGGGGCATTGCTCCAAATCAGGGACAGTCCCTCGAAATCAGGGAAAGTTGGGAGCTATGTATTAGGTACACCTGTAAATTGCTTTGTAACACAATTTGCTAATCAGCCAATCATATGGCAGCAACTCAAAGCATTTAGGCATGTAGACGTGGTGAAGACGACTTGTTGAAGGGGGATTTAAGTGACTTTGACCTTGGCATGGTTGTTGGTGCCAGACGGGCTGGTCTGAGTATTTCAAAAACTGCTGATCTACTGTGATTTTCCCACACAATCATCTCTGGAGTTTACATAGAATGGTCAGAAAAAGAGAAAATATCCAGTGATCGGAGGGTTATGTGGACGAAAATGCCTTGTTGATGTCTGAGGAGAATCGGTAGACTGGTTAGGGCCCTTTCACACTGGGCGGATCAATAATGATCCGCTCCGTGTGTCCGCAAAAGCTCAGCGGGGATCCTCCGTAAAATCCCAGCTGAGCTGGCAGCTGACAGGGCGGTCCCCGCGCACTGTGCAGGGACCGCCCTGTCTTTTCTCCGCTCTCCCCTATGGGGGATCGGATGCAGGGCCGTTTGAAGGAATTTGGGGGCCCCAAGCAAAATGGGGGCCCCAAAGCAAAATGGGGGCCCCCAAGCATAGCCTACGTTGGCGCTACACACATTTTTTACACCCATGTTCTTATTCCTCCCCCCTCCCTAGTCCCTATGTTTTTCTATTCTCACCTTCTTCCCTGTAGGCAGCCGCTGTAGCATGGCGGAGATCCTCTTCCTCCTGTCAGTTCGGCGTTACATCATTATGGGTCCCCAGTCCCCTATCAGATAGTACCCAGGCCGGGCCCCGCACAGTACAGGAGATTCAGTTTCCTGTGAGCACTCAGTGTGCACTTCCTGTCAGTCCTGTATATAGAAGTATCAATATACACTTATTGCGTTTTTTTTACCAAACATATGTAGAAGAATACATATCGACCTAAACTGATGAAGAAATGTTTATTTTTATTTTTTTGGATGTTTATTATAGCAAAAATTAAAAATATATATATATATTTTTTAAAATTGTCGCTATTTTTGTTTATAGCACAAAAAATAAAAACCGCAGAAGTGATCAAATGCCACCAAAAGAAAGCTCTATTTGTTTAGGTACAATGTCACATGACCGCGCAATTGTTAGTTAAATCAATGCAGTGCCGAATCACAAAAAAAATTATTGAAGCGCATTATTTCTATTATTACATTGTTATATAAAATAAAATAGTTCAACTCACCATAATGCAGAATAAGTGGGAGCCCTGAGTGTGTCACTTGCTGCGTCACCTTCCACAGATGCAGATTGTCACTTGTTGCGGATTATCACTTGCCACAACGCCACCTGCCACACATTGCGGATTGACGATTGCCACGATGCCACACGTTGCAGATTGTCACTTGCCACTTCACCTGCCACACATAGTGGATTGCCACTTGCTATGTCCCAGAGTCAAGGCAGGCAGCAGATGGATAATGTAATCTCTCTGCTGTCGGCAGCTGCACAGTGAGGGCGGAGCTGCAGTGATGCAGGGTGGGCGGTGAGAGATGATGTCATCTCTCTGCTCCCCCGCCGGCCCGCTAATTGGCCAGCAAGCCCGC
Source organism: Rana temporaria (assembly GCF_905171775.1). Lineage (NCBI taxonomy): Eukaryota > Metazoa > Chordata > Amphibia > Anura > Ranidae > Rana > Rana temporaria. The sequence goes on along the minus strand of NC_053490.1, from coordinate 104,780,348 downwards.
TCACGCCGAATGTCTCGCCCGTTCATTCTGCTACTGACCCGCCCCCTGACTAATCCCCTGTTCTGCCTGCACACTCCTGTCACCCAGGCGCCGGGCTCCTCGCTAGGATTGCCACCTTTTCTTTAAGCCAAACCCAAACACTTTAGCAGTGCAAGGGGGAACTCAGTCTGCGGACCCTGATGTAAGCGGGAACTCTGATGTAAAGAGAAAGCAATAGACTCTGATATAAGGTGGTCTCTGGTCACCAGAGCCCCCCTCCACATCAGTGTTCCCCCTTACATCATGATCTGCAGCATTCCCCTTTACATAAGAGCTCCCTTTCACTGTAAGGGGGAATCCTGCAGACTCAGATGTTAGAGGAAACTCTGTGCTGGCTGGGTTATAGTAACCTGACCTTCATGTCAATGAAGAAATTCGTTTTTTTACTTTTGTTTAACTTAAAGGATCACTAAAGGATTTTTTTTTTTAGCTAAATAGCTTCCTTTACCTTACTGCAGTACTGGTTTCATGTCCTCATTGTTCGTTTTTGCTTTGAAGTTGCTGTAATTCTGCTGTGATCTCCACACTTCCTGGTTGTCTGGCTCCTTATGAAAAATCTCATGGGAGCTTCTCACTGTGGTCCAAGCTGTGTGTCTAAAACTCCTCAGAACCAATCAGATTCATTTTAAAAACAAAACACTGCCCTGGATTTGTTTGTTTTTGTTCTGTGGGTCTCTTTACTTCACAGAAACACGAAACCAGTTTAAAAACGAAAGTGAAACTGCAGGCACATTATATGATTGAATTTAATCTATTTTTAATCATTTTTAAAAGGAATCAGTTAACTTTTATGTCTCTATACCCTGTAAACAGTCATTTCAGCAAAACAATTGTTTTCCTTTAGTGACCCTTTAAACACATTGCTAATAGCACTAGCTATATGTTTATAGTTTAAATACTGACATTTGCATTGTTTGGCACTGAAAACTGTAATTTTAGGTACTTTTTTGCAGTGGCAGTAAAAAATGTGGTTCTGCCAGTAAATTTCATGTTTTTGTCAGTAAATTCTCATGCGTGATTGTGTAGACAGGGCCCAAGTGCACTGCATTGCCCGGGAAATAATGCTCTTAAGATGCCACTGCAGCTAAGAACAGGAAACCAAGGCTACAATTCGCACAGGCTCACCAAAATTGGACAATAGATGATTGGAAAAACATTGCCCTGTTGGGTGAGCCTCGATTTCAGCTGCGACATTCAGATGGTAGGGTTAGAATTTGGCGTAAACAACATGAAAGCATGGATCCGGGGAGGCAGGTGAGGCAGAGCCATAAACATAAAAAAAAAACGAGTGAGCTTCGAGGGACGTAGCTCAGCGACCTAAAGTCACAGAGACTGTGCAGCCTGTCAGAAGCTACATACTGCCAGTTTAAATACAAGCTGGCACACTCTGTTTGCAGCAGACAGAAAGGATGAGCTCACAGTGCCTCTCACTTCCTGTCAGAAGCACTGAGCTTAATGGACAGCTTGGAGCCTTGGACCAATGGTAAAGTACCATTGGAACAAGCTGTCCAATAAAAATGCTGTAGTGGAGGCACGCTTCTCACTGCAGTGTCATAGCATGTGTCTAAAAGACAAATCTCCCTTACAGCCCAGCCCTCTCAAAGCCGAGTTCCACTGGTTGTTAAGCTTATTAAAAGTCAGCAGCTACACAAATTGTAGCTGCTGACTTTTAATAAACACTCACCTGTCCCAAGGTCCAGTGATACGGCCACCTAATGCCTCGCTCCTCTCCCCTGCCTCGCCGCGACGCCGGCATTGTAAGTGTGGGCACCCAGCTGTGAAAGCTTGCTGCTTCACAGCCGGGTGCTCACTGTGCATGCGCGAGTCACGCTGCGCTCTGTCAGTGGCCAGGCAATCTTCCTGTGATGTGTACCAGAAGATTGCAGGGAGGGAGGGAGGGGGGGAGGAGTCGCCTAGGCGGCCAGGCGACCAGACCAGGAAGTGGGATCTGAATACCTATCAAAACTAGGTACCCCCCCCCCCAATTGTGGAATGTCAGGGGGCGAGGGGTACTTAAAGCGGAGCTCCACCCTAAAGTGGAACTCCCGCTGATCGGAACCCTTCCCCCCTCCGGTGTCACATTTGACACCTTTCAAGGGGGTGCAGAATATTCATAGACAAGTGATTAGGGGAGATGTATTTAGTCAGAGCTGGGCAGAGTAGAAGCTTGAGTGAACTTATTATTGTTCTATTGCAATGTGGTGTGTCTGAGGTCACCTGATCACATATGCAACATTTCTTTATATTACCAGGATGTGTTATGTGGGGGAGGGGTGGATTTCTCACTTTTTATACTTACACCCAGTAAGGCTGAATGAACTTAGGGCTGGTTCACATTAGTGTGCTGTGCGAGATCGCAAGTGATTCGCAACGCATTGCTGTTCAGATCACATGCGATGTCTGTGCGATGCGATTTCAGCCATACAAACTGTATGGCTGAAATCGCATCTCATTTGGACCAAACACGCACAGGACCCTTTTTTTGGTCCACACCAGAATCGCATGGGTTTACAAAATAAACATGGACAGGCGTTTTTAAGCTGTAAAAAAGGCTAAAAAAAGTGGCTGTAAAAACGCCAGTGGAAATGAGGCCTAAAAAATGTATAATGACTGATGAAATGCCGGCTGTTAGCTTTCCTAACAGCACGCAGTACAGTCAATAAAAGGGCGAATGTTGAACTGATAAACAGGTCCAGAAGTATCTCTTCACTAGTTCAATGTGGAGGGCCATTATATGTTTTAAAGATATAAACTGTTTGAAATTGGAAAGGTACCCTCTAGTTACCTATGAATTTGCTTTCCCCAATCCGGAGAGGTAACAGTTTTCAGGGAATAATGGATACCTTTTATCAAGTCATACACTGATACTGTAACTATGCCCCAACATTTTTGTTATTGGAATGTGGCGTTGTTTATGGGAGTGCCCGGGACAGACTGGGTAAACCTGGCCCGTGGCTGGATTTCTTATAGTACAAACGCCTTTAAGTCAGAGGAGATCCAGAATGACTGCATTTTTCCAGAACGGTAGAAATGTTTTCTGATAACTGAACATATTTTTGTATTTCAGAACCTTCCACTGAATAAACACAGTACACTTATGCCGCATACACACGATCGGTTCATCTGATGAAAACGGTCCATCAGACGAACCGATCGTGTGTGGGCCCCATCGTTTTTTTATCCATAGGTGAAAAAACTAGGAACTTGTTTTAAAATTACCTGATGGTTAAAAAACCGATAGAAAAAAACGATCGTCATCGGTTAAAAATCCACTCATGCTCAGAATCAAGTCGACGCATGCTCGGAAGCATTGAACTTCATTTTTCTCAGCTCGTCGTTGTGTTTTACATCACCGCGTTCTGACACGGTCGGTTTTTTAACTGATGGTGTGTAGGCAAGACTGATGAAAGTCAGCTTCATCGGATATCTGATGAAAAAATCCATCAGAGTGCTTTCATCGGATGAACCGATCGTGTGTACAGGGCATTAGTGGCGTCTCTCTTCTCTTTTATACTCTGTAGCTCTTGCTGGATTTTGCTTCTAATCCCCTTGTGGAGGCTTCCATTTGTGGATGGACATTTTATGGTTACACAACCTTCACATTGCTATAATCTTTTTATATGGACTATATAACTGAAACTATGAATAAATGGTTGTGGAACGAATCATTTGAGTTTCCATTATTTCTTCTGGAGAAATTTGCTTTGATATACAAGTGCTTTGGATTACAAGCATGTTTCCGGAATGAATTATGTTCGCAATCCAACATTTTACTGTACTGGAATGCAGTCATTTTCTTTGTTAACCTCCATTTTATACCTATTTTATATTAACTATTTGAGTTGTTTTTCTTGTTGTACGTATATCCATCTGACGCAAGCTAAGTTAAACGGCAATTCTAAGAACCGTTGGAAAAGCATGCAAAGATGGAGTGTGTGGATTGTGACTAGGGTTGTCCAGATACCGATACTAGTATCGGTATCGGGACCGATACCGAGTATTTGCGGGAGTACTCGTACTCGCGCAAATGCTCCCGATACCTAAATAGAATACTTTTTTTGTATTTATCAACATGTTCTATGAAAATTCTTTGAGTTTTTTACTACTGCGTGACAAGCAAATAAAACATTTTTATTCATTTTTACTCATTTTTATTCTTTTATAATGTCTTGAGTTAGAGTTCTTCATAATTCTAAAGAAAATATCCTTAGTCTGTATTGTGGTTTGAAAACTGTCACATGACATTTAAAAAAAGTATCGGTATTCGGTATCGGCGACTACATGAAAAAAAGTATCGGTACTTGTACTCGGTCCTAAAAAAGTGGTATCGGGACAACCCTAATTGTGACATAAACCACCAATGTTTAACTGGCTTTCCATCAGTTGTCATACATTCTGTAGGTAAACTTGGACTCCCTTCTGCTGTATTATGTAACCAAAAACTCATCAGCTGGCTATAAAAAAAATCTTACATACCGTATTTATCGGCATATACCGCGCACTTTTTTGCCCGTGGGTGTGCGATATACGCCGATACCCGCTTCCCGCGCTGTGTTTGAACCACTGCGCCGGCATATACCGAGCGCAGTACACTCGGGTATAGTCGGGCAGGCTCGGCTCCTCTCGCGGTCATGTCCTGTGCGTCCTGTACGTCCTTTACGCGAGAGGAGCCGAGCTTGCCCGACTATACACGAGTGTACTGCACTCGGTATATGCCAGCGCAGTGGTTCAAACACAGCGCGGGAAGCGGGGATCGAGCGGGGAGGACACCACGATGGCCGCAGAAGGACGCCGGACCGGACGAGGCCGCCGATGGACGACGGGCAGGACGCGATGGACGACGGGCAAGACACCGACGAGGGGCATCCAAATTGTAAGTATTTTTTTTTTTCCAGGAATTTTCCTTCAAGTTCGGGGGTGCGCGCTATACGCCGGGGCGCGTTATAGCAAGATAAATACGGTATCTTCATTAGATCGGAAAAGCTTTTATATACATCTTGGTATATTTAATCTCTTGCAATAATGATATTGTAATTTTGGTCCACCGACCAATGTTATAATGAAGAAATGAATCCCTAACAAGAAGCCAGTGATATCTCTGGGCCATATTCTTAGAGATCTCCGGCGGCGTAACGTATGTCCTTTACGTTACTCCGCCGCAAGTTTAACTGGCAAGTGCCTGATTCCCAAACCACTTACCTGTAAACTTGCGGCGGCGTAGCGTAAAGTCCACCCGCGCAAGCACTCCTAATTCAAATGATCCTGGTAGGGGGCGTGGATCATTTAAATTAGGCGCGCTCCCGCGCCGATCGTAATGCGCATGCTCCGTCGGGTAAATTACCCGACGTGCATTGCGCTAAATGACGTCTCACGGACGTCATTTGTTTTGACGGTAACGTAAATGGCGTCCATCGCCATTCACGGACGACTTACGCAAACGACGTTACATTTTCAAATTTCGACGCGGGAACGACGGCCATACTTAACATTGAGTACGCCACCTAGGGGGCATGTTTATCTTTACGCCGCGTATCGCTTACGGAAACAATGTAAAATCACTACGACGGGCAAGCGTACGTTAGAGAATCGGCGTGACTAGGCATTTGCATATTCTACGCTGACCGCAAAGGAAACGCCACCTAGCGGTCAGTGTAGATATTGCAGCCTAAGATACAACGGCGCAGGCCGTCGTATCTTAGGCATGTTTAAGTGTATCTCAGTTTGAGAATACACTTAAACATAGGACGGCCTTAGAATCGGACTTACGTCGGCGTATCTGCTGATACGCCGGCGTAAATTCTTTGAGAATATGGCCCTATGATTTTACTGCTCAGTAGGAATACAAGTAAATACTTGAATGTCCATAGCCTGGAAACAAGTAATACATTTGGTCACACGTATATTTTACTTTAAAAGCATCTCAGACTTTTATTTACATTTTCAGTCAATCTCCAGGTGTGAAGCCAGGAAAATCTGAAAGCAGAATGCTGGATAGATCATAGTAAAGGACATGAAAGAGGGTCATTTTAGAATAAGCTGTAAATACATTGAAATGTGAACAACAACCAATAACCCTGAGTTATCTGTTGTTATTTATCAGACAAATAAAGTTTCTCTTTTTGACCTGTCCTTAGTATTTAGTAGGACCAATGCTGTATCCTGGCCTAGGCCGACAAGGCCCAGGCCTAGGGCAGCACTTTGCATGAAAAGAGTCCCCGCCAACTTGCGCTACAGTAGATAGAGTAAGGGAGGGCTATAGCCTGTGTCAGTTTATTTTTGACCATCCCTGTCCCATTGCAGAGATTTCCCATCACTTCCTGCCCCATAGCCAAACAGGAAATGAGAGGAGATCTATTCAAATTAAGGGAATCCACTGCCCCCCCCCCCCTAAAGGCCCTCAGAACTAGTATCCCCACTCGAAAATTTCAGGGCGGGTCTTAAACAGCAAAGGGTGTGGCCTTGACAGGAAGGGTGGGTCATATTTAAATTAGGGGGTGCATGAGTTTAGTCAGGCCTAGGGCATCACAAAACCTAAATACACTACTAAGTAGGACCCCCACCAAAACTTTTTTGTTTTGTATAGGTTTGGAACCTTTGTTAAGATGTTATTGCTGTTTGTGCTTCAATTTGGAATGTTTTCTTTTATCTACACTGGGCTAACTTGAAATGCTTTAACACAGTGGAGAAGGGTTCCAACTACCATCAGCTTTAATTGCTGTGTCCCCACTGGGAACTTTGGCTTACTCCCTGTGGGGGTCACCATGACATGTAGCTATTAAAACTGGAAAAGGTCCTAACCCTACTAAATCTAAAACTAAAACACACACAAACGAAAATATCGTGTCAAGTTTAGTTTGTACCTGATATGTTAATTCTTTTTGCATTTGCACCATATTACACAACATATTGTTCCTGTTGCAATCTCCTTATTTTATACATTATCTCTATATCAGTTGGACCTGAGTTTAAGGGATACAAATATGCAAGTACATCTTTTTTCCTTAAATTGCAAAAAATTATTATGAAGGCTCAGCGGTGTGAAAGACTGTTCTCTGATGGCAAGCTGTGGGTAGCGAGGTTATGCAGTCTTTGTTCAGCACACTGGGCAGTTAGACGGGCCTCAGAGTCCGGGTCCCAACAGTCCTCCAGAGTTTCCCATAATGTCTTGTAGAGCTACACAGAAGATTACAAATACTGTTACTTACAAGAAAGGGAACAGCACAAACATCCTTTAAAAATTTCAACGCATACCTCTATGGCAAAGTAACTTGACTTCTCAATAGTAGGCAAAACAAGACATTTCTACTTTGTTGTGCTTCTCCACCACCCTAATCCAGGTATGGGGGAACATATGATACTAGCTTGCTATAGGGGTACTTATAAAGGTAAGTATAACCACTTGCCGACCGCCTTCTAGCACATTTACTGCTGTGCAGGATGACGTATATACAGTTGTGCTCATAAGTTTACATACCCTGGCATCATTTATGATTTCTTGGCCATTTTTTAGAGATTATGAATGATAACACAAAAAAATTTCTTTCACTAATGGTTAGTGTTTGGCTGAAGCCATTTATTATCAATCAACTGTGTTTACTCTTTTTAAATCATAATGGCAAAAAGTTTACACAACCCAGTTTTTCATTGCCGTATTGTCCCCTTTAACATCAATGACAGCTTGAAGTCTTTTATGGTATTTGTGGATGAGGCTCTTTATCTTCAGATGGTAAAGCTGCCCTTTCCTCTTGGCAAAAAGCCTCCAATTCCTGTAAATTCCTGGGCTGTCTTGCATGAACTGCACGTTTGAGATCTCCCCAGAGTGGCTCAATGATAATAAGGTCAGGAGACTGAGATGGCCACTCCAGAACCTTCACTTTATTCTGCTGTAGCCAATGACAGGTCGACTTGGCCTTGTGTTTTGGATCATTCTCATGTTGTAATGTCCAAGTACGTCCCATGCGCAGCTTCCAGGCTGATGAATGCAAATGTTCCTCCAGTATTTTTTGATAACATTCTGCATTCATCTTGCCAACAATTTTGACCAAATTTCCTGTGTCTTTATAGCTCGCACATCCCCCAAACATCAGCGATCCACCTCCGTGTTTCACAGTAGGAATGGTGTACCTTTCATCATAGGCCTTGTTGACTTCTCTCCAAATGTAGTGTTTATGGTTGTGGCCAAAAAGCAAAATTTTGGTCTCATCACTCCAAATGACTTTGTGCCGGAAGGTTTGAGGCTCGTCCCTGTGCTGGTTGGCGTATTGTAAGGGGGATACTTTGTGGCATTTCCATAGTAATGGCTTTCTTCTGGCGACTTGACCATGCAGCCCTGTATTTCACCTGAAGTTATTTGTGGGTTTTTCTTTGCACCCCAAACAATTTTTCTGGCAGTTGAGGTTGAAATTTTAGTTGGTCTACCTGACCATGGTTTGGTTTCAACAAAATCCCTAATTTTCCACTTCTTGATTAGAGTTTGAACACTGCCGATTTGCATTCTCAATTCCTTAGATATCTTTTTATATCCTTTTCCTGTTTTATATATTTCAACTACCTTTTCCCGCAGATCCTTTGACAATTCTTTTTTTTCCCCATGACTCAGAATCCAGAAACATTAGAGCAGCATTGGATGAAAGATGCAAGGGTCTGTCAGGAGTCCAGAAACTCATTGACCTTTTATACACACATATACACTATTTACAAGCAAACAGATCACAGGTGAGGATGGTTACCTTTAATAGCCATTCAAACCCCTTTATGTCAACTTGTGTGCATGTTATCAGGCCAAAATCACTAGTAAACTTTTGATCAGGGTAATTTGGGTAGTTTCTGTTGTCAATATGATTTAAAAAGAGTAAAACACATAATAAATGGCTTCAGCCAAACACTATTCATGAGTGAAAGAAATGTTTTTGTGTTATTGTGTTATTCACTATTCATATTCTCTGAAAAATGGCCAAGAAATCATGGCCAAGAAATCATTAGTTCTGCCAGGGTATGTAAACTTATGAGCACAACTGTATACGCGATCCAGCACTTCCAGGTATCGGGCGTGAGTGCGCACCAGTGTTAATTTTGGTAGAAAATTTCGATTTAGTTTTAGTCTTATGCCGCGTACACACGATAATTTTTCAGGTTGTAAAAAGCGAAGCTTTTCAGCCTCTAGAAAAAGTTTTTTTTAACTTCATCATTAAAACGACGTTGAACCTTGATCTTCCTGCCCCCCCCCCTCTCCTACACTCCCGCCACTCTGGGGTAGGCTTGTTTCCCCCCCCCCCCCCATGGCATGGACTCGCAGTGTGTGACCTTTTTCCATTCGCATGGCCATTTGATTCTATGTGACGCTTACTGTTATTGGCATTATGGACGATTTGTGCAGGTTATCCCCCCCCCCCTCCCCCTTTTTGAATTATTTTATTCATTATTTTCTTGACTGGTAGTATTTCCTCTGTTCGAATGTAGCCAGCCTAATTAGGGATCCATCCAGTTCACGGTTTTCCTTTGTTCAATATACCGCCTTTGTATGTCTTGGATATTAATAAGATTCTCTGTTGAACGTCTTTGAGAATGTCTTTAAGTAAGAAAAAGAAAAAACTAAGCAAAAGTCTTGTGTGACGCGGAGGGTCCTCCCGTTGCAATTTTTCTTTATTTTGTATGTTGAACCTTTCAATAAATTCTTTAAAAAAAAAAAAAAAAAAAAAAAGCCTGACTTCCGTTTCCGGGACGGTGGTGTGAGCATGGAGGAGTGAACGCACGCTAGTGAGGAGAGCTCTGAGTCCGTGGTGCGTTGAAGCAGGAGATCGACGGTTCCGGGACCCCTCTACCCCCTCTACCCCCATCGAAAGTCTGCGGTGAGCAGGGGGGGAGAGTGCAGCACCTGAACGACGGTTCCGATACCCCCATACCCCCATCGAAAGTCGGCGGTGAGCGGGTGGAGAGCGCAGTACCTGACAGAGGCTCCAGACAGCTGATGTCGCGGCGGGGAAAGAGCCAAGGAAGACGCGTAGGAGGTGTTCAAGCCCCCTGCCACTCATACATCACACGCTACATGACGGTGAGGAGGGGGGCTGAGCAGCAGGAGGAAGCCGTCGGAAGCAGGGCTCTGAGGAGGGAATCAATATCTGAAAGTCCCCTCAAAGCTGCAGCTGTAACTGCGATTCAGAATACACTTGTATCTGTATCTGTTTCAGACTTGCCGGTGATAAAAGGACAACAGTTGATTGCTGGTGAGGAGTTGGTAACTGCTTCAGACCCAGTCCTTAGTCCAGCTACCCCGGTGGTCAAAGCGGTGAACAACACAGTTGATTTACGCTACATAGGTGAGACTGAGAGACCCCCAGTGGAGGGGTGGACGGAGGTGGCCTCAGAAGCAACAGCGTGGAATAAAGGTACTTTTGAAACACCTATACTGTTACGGTCTGCTTTGCTGGAAATAGCTGACAATATAGCGGGGGATATGAATAAGGGGTCTAGAGAGTATACAAAGACACCATCTATAGTAGCACTAATGTCTACAACCCCTATATCCCCTGCACCATCCCCACCTCTAAACCAGAGGGAGAAGGGTGCAACAAGTGGTGAAATATTAAGTTCTAAAGAGAGCGAGCATATATCAGAAGAAGTCATGCAGTCTAGCATACAGAATGTACAGAGTATGCCCGATACGGGGGATACATTTGAATCAGAGCTGATACCTGATATGCGCCAGTTAAGCAGGCTTATTCAGGCTCTCCCAACCAGAGACGATATCCAGAAAATGTTAACGCTAATGACGAGTACTTGGAAAGAAGAGTTGGAAGAAGTCCGGATAAAAGTGGGGGTGGGGGAGCAAAAAGTGGGCATATTGGAGGAGCAACAAGTGGTCGTGGACTTCAGATTGGGGGTACTAGAAGAAAAGTGTGAGAAACAGCAACAGCAGCTGGTCAGATTGCAGTTAAATGCTGAAGAGGCAGATAACAGAAGTAGAAGGAATAATGTGCGCATAAAAGGAATACCAGAAAGTTGTGAGGGGGCGGCGTTAAGGGAAGCTGCTTTGGCCATCTTTAATAAAATTCTAAAAAAAAGCTCAGGCCCCCCCCTGGAGCTAGACAGGGTCCATAAGGTCCCAACAACAAGGAATCCAGATCAGACTAACCCTCGTGATGTGTTATGTCGTATACATTTTTATAGAGAAAAAGAAGAAATTCTCAGGGAAGCATGGAAAGAAGGACCGGTGATCTGGGAGGGGGCGAATATACAAATATTTCCGGATTTATGTTGGCAAACTAAAGCTCGACGGCGCTTGTTAAGGCCCCTACTAGAACATATACGCGGTCAAGGAGCCATATACAGATGGGGGTTTCCGTTGGCCGTCAATGTGAAAAAAGAAGGAAGGAACTTTAATCTAAGAGAACCGTCCCAGCTCCCAGCGCTTTTTGAATTTTTGGGGTCAACACCAATAGCAGTCCCTAACTGGTTAGAGCTGCCAGTCACAGCTGAAAGAGAGCCTAGATAAACTGTGGTAAGGGAAGGTTAAAAGGGGTAAGACTGTAGAGGATATGGGGGAGTTCCCCACCCCAATTCTGAAGAGAAAGAGGAGATGGAGAGACTTATGGAAGATGACCCCTCCCAAGGGAAAGTGTATTTTTATGTGTTTTTTTCTCCCCTTTTTTCATTTTTTTTTTTTTTTTGTGGCACTCTCTCTCTCTCTCTCTTTGTCTCTACCCGACCCACTTGGGTGGAGGCCTTCTGGAGAGTATTTTTTTTTTGTGGTGATTCTTGAGGTTCATACCCATATCCGACTGTTTTTCTTGTTGAAGGTCTTATTTTTTTTTGTTTTTTTTTTTTTAGAACACTCGGACTTGGTTTGGGAGGGAAGGTACTATCCCCATGTGGGGAAGGCTATAAGTTAAGAGTGGAATATTTCTGAGTGGCGGGGCTTTATTGTCCCGCTCATATGTGTATATATGTGTATAAATTTATAGATGCTCCCTTTGCTCCTCCTCCCTGAGGTGGGTCTATTATGGGCGAAATAGAGCACTAGGGAAATGACAGAGGAAAGATCCAGAACATAGGTGGGCTAGTAGGCCAGCATCTCCAGCCACGCTCTTTTTTTTTTTTTGGGGGGGGGTTAGGGGGGGGGGGGTTCGTGAGGGGAGGGGCAGGGAGGGGGGGGTTGTCTCAAAAAAAAAAAGGGGGGGGGGGCGTTTTGAGGAGAACGGTTTTTGGGGGGGGGGTTTCACTAAGTCACTATGTCACTAGAGCCCTAGATCCGTTTGATTTAAGGATCAGGGAAGGTATAATATAAGACACACTGAGTCTATAAATAGGGGGAGGGGATGGATGGGATGGGATGGGCAAAGGTATAAGGTGGTTCACTACTAGGGGAGACTAGGGATGTGGGGAAATTGAGAATTGAAGAAGGGGGGGGGGGGGGTTTTTTTCCTTTTTTTTTTTTTGGGTGATAGATAAGAGGGTTAGGGGGGATTAGAGGAGTCACAATAAAAGGCTGACACATTCACATTTACACACTTTGAAACACTAAAGGCCAATAGGCCATGATACTTTTTTGGAATAGGACATAGAGGTGGGAGGGAGGGGCAAGGGGTAAGGGAAGATGGTATAGGGGTAGGTGGGGAGGGTAAGAGTGGGTGAGAGAGTGTTGGGGATAACAGGGGCCTAATAAGAAGACCTAATAGGAAAACGAAGGAAGAAGGAAGAGGCAAGGGTAAGGGAAAGGGGAATAGAACCTTCTTTTTTTTTTTTTTTTTTCTTTTCCTCTCCCTCTTTTTTTTTCTCTTCCTTTCTTGGTGGAGACACAAGAGGGGGGGGCAGACATAAAGAGTTAAGATATTGGTTAGGAGGTTAGGAGAGAGAGAGTGGAGAGGGGGGAGTTCAGAAGTACGTCGGTGGTAACATGTTAATAGGGGTTTAAAAGGTGAAAAAGAAAGAAGACAAAAAAAAAAAAAAGAAATTTTTACCTCTAAATGGTAGACAGTTAGACAGAGATTTATATGTCTAAAGGTGCTTATATAGTATATGTATACAACTGAATATGTCTAAGCGGTAAGGTCTTTATGAGGGGGGGGATATCTCATTTCTCGTGTGCTCGACTAGAATTGGGGGGTGGAGGGGACTGAAAGGGGTAACTCAGGGAAACGCACCCGGACTTATAATAGGGCGTGACTCTCCTCGGTGCTCACACACCTTAGCCCACTAAAGCGCCTCTCCTCCGTGTGGAGGGAAGTCGGAGACGCTTAATTTTTTTTTTTGTTTTTATTTATTTTTTTTTTTTTTTATTTTTTTTTTTTTTTTGTTTTTTTTGTTTTGTGTTTTGTCCTCTCTGGGATCCTAGGGGATCAACCGGATTGAAGGACTAGAGAAAATATATATATATATTTTTTTTTTTTCTTTCCTCTCTCTCGTCTTTTCTCCCTCTCTCCTCTCTCGCTCGTCTTTTCTCCCTCTTTTGGGGGGGACTCCCCTATCTTTAGCCCTTTATCTCCTCATTGGGCACCTCTATTAGTTTCCCAAGGAGCCACGTGATTGAGATTCTAAAATGGCTAAGATCAATTTGATGTCTTATAATGTAAAAGGGTTAAACAACCCTGAGAAAAGATCTAAATTGTTAGCAGAATTATGGAGACTAAAGACACAGGTCGTCTTTCTCCAAGAGACTCATTTTAAGAAAAATAAAAACCCAAAACTGGGCAATCATAGATTTCCAATAGTCTATCAGAGTTCCTCATCGACAACAAAGACGAAGGGGGTGGCAATTATGCTATCAAAGACGATTATATGGAAAGAACTAAAGGTAATTCAGGATGAGGAAGGGCGTCTACTTATAGTAAAAGGATACCTAAACGACCAGAAAGTAACTCTGGTTAATGTCTATATGCCTAATGAAGGACAGATTGCAGCGTTGGAGAAATACATTAATGTGATTCAGTTGAATGCAGAAGGAAGAATCATATTGGCAGGGGATTTGAATATGGCCCTAGATCCTATCCTAGATACATCTAAGGGAGCATCACACCTATCATATAGCAAATTAAGTAAAGCAAAGAGTCTGCTACAGAAGATACAGGTGGTAGATAGTTGGAGGACTAGTCATACCCATGAGAGAGACTACACTTTTTTTCAGCCAAACATAAAACATATTCCCGAATAGACTATATATTTGTATCACAGAATATTTTACAGAATATTGTGGAGGCCTCCATTGGATCATTTACAATTTCTGATCACTCACCGACAAATTGTAAACTGGAATGGGGAGAACCCGTAGCTCGCGAGTGGCACTGGAAAATCAAAGAGTCCCTTCTGAAAGACCCAGAATATGAGGAAAAAATAGTTCAGGAAATGGAAGGGTTCTTTTCTGATAATGAGGTGGGAGAGGTGTCGCCTAGCTGTATTTGGGAAACGCATAAATGCTTTATGAGAGGGATTTTAATTTCAATGGGAACACAAAGGAAACGTAGGATAGGGAGACAGATAGAAACATTACTGGGAGAAATTCGTAAATTAGAAAATGTACATAAAAAAACGTTGGCAATTCAGATTGAGGAGAAGTTGAGGCAGACACGAGATGAACTAAATCTGTTACTAACAGACAATGCAAAAGCCTCACTAAAAAGATGTAAACGTGCCTTCTATGAATATGGTAATAAGCCGAGTAGAATGCTAGCGAGGGCATTAAGAGAAACGAGGAACCAAAATCATATAGATGGCATCAAAACAACAGGAGATAGGATAGTGAAATCCTCACAAGAAATTGCAAAAGTATTTAAAAATTATTATACGAAATTATATCAACTAAAAGAAGAGAGGGACACAGGAAAGATGAGTAGGCAGGAGGAGAAGATAAAGGAATATATAGAGAAGGCGGGAATGCCGAAATTAGCAGAGGAAATTGGGAGAGATATGGAAGGGCCGATTACGGCTGAGGAATTCACAAATACTCTTAAATTGCTAAAAACAGGTAAAGCCCCCGACCCCGACGGGTTTACCCTCTTTTACTATCGGACCTATGCAGAAAAACTGATGCCAAGATTTCTAAAAGCATATAACGCGATAAGAGAAGGACAGGGGATACCGGATGAAGCCCTTATGGCACATATAGCGGTTATACCCAAGGAGGGAAAAGATTTAACACTATGTTCCAATTATCGCCCTATATCGTTATTAAACGTTGACTTGAAGATCTTTACAAAAATTCTAGCAAATAGAATATTACCACATATCCCTGATTTGATACACCAAGATCAGGTGGGATTTACCCCAGGAAGGGAAGGCAGGGAAAATACGATGCGGGTGATTAATGCGATCCATCTCTCCCAGGTATCTAAGAAAGCACTAGTTCTGGTATCCACCGACGCTGAAAAAGCGTTTGATAGGGTCGACTAGAAAAAATTAAAAGCAATTATAAAATATATCGGCTTGGGGGAGGGGATGCAAAGATGGGTTATGAGCCTATATTCACAGCCGAAAGCTAGAATAAAGATAAACGAGACTATGTCGGAACCCTTTGAGATACGGAATGGGACGCGGCAAGGCTGTCCCCTGTCACCAATTATTTTTATTTTGACACTTGAACCCTTTTTGAGGACGATAAGGTTGAATACCGATATCAGAGGTATCTGTGTAAAGGGAGGAGTATACAAGTTAGCTGCTTTTGCGGATGATTTGATGTTTTCTCTTACGGAACCTATTTTATCTCTTCCCCCATTGCTGGCTGAGATTGCTGAATATGGCGCGCTCTCAAATTTTAAAGTAAACTATGACAAGTCGGAGGCAATGGGGGTGGAGATGAATGTGGTACAACAACGACAATTAGCCGCCTCTTTTCCATTTAAATGGACAAATTCTCATATTGGATATCTGGGGACTAAAATCCCGAAGAAACTAAATAGAATCTTAGAGCTAAATTTAGCACCGTTGACAAGGCAAATAAAACGTGATTTACAGAAATGGGATAAGGAGGTTTTTACCTGGTTTGGCAGGGTCAATATTATAAAGATGAATGCAATGCCTAGGATATTATATCTATTACAGACACTCCCTACCAGTATACCTCAAGGGTTCCTGAAAGAGATTAGAATGAAGTTTGCGGGATTTATATGGGCAGGGAAACCAGCCAGAGTCAGAAGAGATATCTTAACTTTACCTAAAGAAAAAGGGGGCATAGGTTTTCCAGACCCACTCGCATACTATGAGGCTGTACATTTGTCAAGAGTCCTTGATTGGTGTGTTACTCCGAAGATCAAACCATGGATCCTCTTAGAACAGGCAATGATAGAAATACCGTTGGAAGGACTAATTTGGCTTTCTAAATCCATTCTACCACAATCAGTTAAAAAGCATCCAACAATAGGGACGACAATCAATGTGGTGAAAAAAGTATTTAGAAAATCAAATGATGAAACAGAAGCAAATCCTCTGACTCCGGTCCTGGGAAACCCGGCATTTATGCCAGGTGTAAACGACCCAGGGTTCGAGAATTTAAAAAGACAAGGCAAAACTAGATTGATTCACTTTCAGAAGGAAAATCGGGTAATGACATGGGAGGAAATTGAAAGTGAATTAGCAGAGGTTCTAGAACCATTCAGGCGAAGACAGCTAAGGGGTTTCCTGCGATCAATACAGAGCCAGACAACAGTGAGGACGAGTTTGTCGGAATTTGAGAAATTGTGTCTCAAGGGAGAGGCGGTGAGACATTCGTTATCAATATTTTACTCCCTGTTAAATGAACTTAAAGCTCCACAAGAAATAGGCTTTATACATGCTTGGGAGAGAGACCTAGGGGTAACTTTTACAGAGAACCAGAAGGGAAAATTTTTTGAGTTTAATCATAAAGCCTCTCTAGCATCCAAATATCAGGAGGGAGGATATAAGATCCTGAGTAGGTGGTATAAGACCCCGGAAGTTTTAAACCAAATTTTTCCACAAGCGTCAAATCTTTGTTGGCGATGTCTAAAAGAAGAAGGAACTCTGATACATATTTTTTGGAACTGTGAAGGAGTGAAAGAATTCTGGAGGATGGTGTCTGAGGAAATAGAAGAGATAACTGAAATGTCTCTTGGAGAGAATCCAGCGGTCTACCTGTTGTTAGACATCCCTATATCAGTAGTTAAGTATAAAAAATCTTTGGTAAGACATTTACTAATAACAGCTAGAGCTTGCATTCCAGCTTTATGGAAGAGCACATGTTCACCAAGTAGACCTCAATGGCATGAAAAAATCAGGGAAATCCAATGTATGGAAAATCTCACGATGGCTCTGAGGGAACAGGAGGGGAAGTATAGGGAGATATGGGCTCCCTATGATAGTTATAGGGAACGAGGGGAGTAGGGGGGGGGGGAGAGGGAGGAACTGAAATTATTGTGGGTTTTTTTTTTTTTTTTTTTGCCCGGGCTCGGGAAGGTTTTTGGACAAGGGGTCCGGACGTTGGGGTGGGTGAGGGGGAGATTTGGTTTCTCAATTCCTTAAACAGAGAGAGGACAGGTTAAATGTCCCGGAGGAATAGGAAATAAGAAGAGCGAGGAATTATTTTTGATTTATATGGTAGTATATGTGTTAGAAGCAGTGAAGCTTAGAGATAGGTCAGGAACAAGTATAACGTATAGTGGTTTGATTGTTGGCTTTTGTTTTCTGATATGATAACATCCCTGTTCTTGTGGAATTGTGAAATGAGGAAAAATGAAAAATAAAGAATTTATAAAAAAAAAAAAAAAAAACGACGTTGCCCACACACGATAGTGAAAAAAAATGCTCTAGCAAAGCGCTGTGACGTACAACACGTACGAAGGCACTATAAAGGGGAAGTTCCATTCGAATGACGCCACCCTTTGAGCTGCTTTACCTGATTTTGTGTTAAAGACGATTTGCGCTTTTCTGTGTGTTACAGCGTGATGAATGTGCTTACTCCATTACGAACGGTAGTTTTACCAGAACGAGCGCTCCCATCTCATAACTTCCTTCTGAGCATGCGCAGATTTTTCACGTCGTTAGCCACTTAAGCCCCGGACCAATATGCAGCCTAAAGACCCAAGGGGTTTTTACAGTTCGGGACTGCGTCGCTTTAACAGACAATTGCGCGGTCGTGCGACGTGGCTCCCAAACAAAATTGGCGTCCTTTTTTCCCCACAAATAGAGCTTTCTTTTGGTGGTATTTGATCACATCTGCGGTTTTTAGTTTTTGCGCTATAAACAAAAATAGAGCGACAATTTTGAAAAAAAAGCAATATTTTTTACTTTTTGCTGTAATAAATATCCCCCAAAAACATATATAAAAACATTTTTTTTCCTCAGTTTAGGCCGATACGTATTCTTCTACCTATTTTTAGTAAAAAAAATCGCAATAAGCGTTTATCGATTGGTTTGCGCAAAATTTATAGTGTTTACAAAATAGGGGATAGTTTTATTGCATTTTTATTTTTTTATTTTTTTTTACTACTAATGGCGGCGATCAGCAATTTTTTTCGTGACTGCGACATTATGGCGGACACTTCGGACAATTTTGACACATTTTTGGGACCATTGTCATTTTCACAGCAAAAAATGCATTTAAATTGCATTCTTTATTGTGAAAATGACAGTTGCAGTTTGGGAGTTAACCACAGGGGGCGCTGTAGGAGTTAGGGTGCACCTAGTATGTGTTTACAACTGTTTGGGGGTGTGGCTGTAGGAATGACGTCATCGATCGTGTCTTCCCTATAAAGGGAATGACGCGATCGATGCGCCGCCATAGTGAAGGACGGGGAAGCCGTGTTTACACACGGCTCTCCTCGTTCTTCAGCTCCGGGGAGCGATCGCGACGGAGCGGCTATAAACAAATAGCCGCGCCGTGGTCCCGGATCGCTCCCCGAGCGGACCCGACCTCCGCATGTAGCGGGGGGGGTCCCGATCGGACCCCCCACCCGCTAATAGGCGAGGACGTACCCATACGCCCATGTGCCTGTACGTGCCATATTGTGGACGTATATGTACATGGGCTGGTCCTTAAGTGGTTAAAGCCCACACACGATCATTTTTTACAACCCGAAAAACAACATAGTTTAAAACGTCGTTAAAAAATAGAGCATGTTCAAATTTTTTTTTTTTGTCATTTTTCAGAACCCAAAAAATGCTCTAAAGCCCACACATGATCGTTTTGAATGACATTTTTAAAAAACGCACACGTTTAGGAGATATTTCCACTACCCATAGGTAAGCCTTATTTTAGGCTAACCTGTAGGTAGAAGTCAACACAAAGGGTTTACAACAATTTTAAAGTGGAGTTTTGCCCGGGTGAAAAAAATAAATAAAAGTCAGCAGCTGCAAACACTACAGCTGCTGACTTTTAATATAAGGACACTTCCCTGTCCTGTGAGCCCGCAATGTGGGCACCCAACGCCGACCCGTCCCTCGGCTCCGGGTGACCGCCATCATTACTAAGGGAAACAGGAAGTGAAGTCTAACACACAATGTATAGCCATCTTTCCCCCGGAAGCAGGAGCAGATACCTGAATTTGACAGGTTTCTGCTCCCCCCTCCCCCTGAAAGGTGGCAAATGTGATAAGTGGAAGTTCCATTTATGGGTGAACTCCGCTTTAATAATTTTTTGTATTTGGTTTTAATACTGCTTAAACAGGAATCGTGGGTAGTCTGGCAGTAGATTAGAGTGCCATGGCAATGCAAGCAATGTAAGTACAGCATTTAATTAAATTAAATAAAACAATAAAATTTATGATGTGAAGTTTAAATACAAGCAAACTAGCACAATAGAAATAAGATCTTCAGTTACATCTTTAACAATAGCTTGCTTTTCAGTAGACTTACTTGGAGTTTTTTTCTTCTCCAGTTTTTAGGCAGTTGTGGCCGCCTTTTGTTCTCCGCTACCAATGATAGCAGCTCATCCAAGGAAGGGTTTGGCCCCAACTCCTCTGAAAAGACCACACGGAATTCTGGAGACTGGTGATCTGAGAACAAATTTGCAAAGCTGAAGTACAAAGGAAGTGTTTTTGGAGTGGCAAAGTATTATAAAAATTACACTGCTGGAGCAGAACAACTGAAGTGATTGTAAACAATCACCTTGTAAAACAACCTATTCAGTTTAAAATAGAAATTAAAGGCAAAACAGTTTTGTATAGATATACTGTATAAAAAAAAAAAACATTATTAATACCTTTTTTTCCCTTTATTTTTATATGTGATCACAGTTCTCAGGTACATAAGAGCTGGGGGAGGAGAAGCAGCAGACACTGATCTTGCCAGTGAATGGCTGTGCAGTGGGGGAGTGTCAGGACAAGTCTGATCATTGGAGGAAAGTACACTAATGCTGGCCATAAACTCTACGAAAAATCGTCCGAACGAACTTTCAAAAAATTAACGTTCGGCCGTGAGCGCAAACGATATTGCCATCATGTAATGACCGATAAATCGTTCAGTGAACATAAATTAAAAAAAATTGTTTTTGTTTTTTTTTACATATACCTAGTGCAGAAAGTTTGGACGGGAAATACATTAACCTTCCGATTTATCATTCGTTCGACAGAAAATTTCCAAACTTGTCCTTCGTTTTTTCGGCTCAAAAATGTCTCAACGATTATCGATTTTGTACCCATTAACCACTTCCAGACCTTAGGTGTTTTTCAGATTCGGTGTTTGCAAGACTAAAACATTTTTTTCTGCTAGAAAATTACTTAAAACCCCCAAACATTATATATTTTTTTTTTCTAACACCCTAGAGAATAAAATAGTGGTCATTCCAATACTTTTTGTCACACCGTATTTGCGCAGCGGTCTTACAAGCGCACTTTTTTTGGAAAAAATTCACTTTTTTGAATTAAAAAATAAGACAACAATAAATTTGGCCCAATTGTTTTATATATTTTGAAAGATAATGTTACGCCGAGTAAAATGATGCCCAACATGTCACGCTTAAAAATTGCGCCCGCTCGTGGCATGGCGTCAAACTTTTACCCTTAAAAATCTTGATAGGCGACGTTTAAAAAATTCTACAGGTTGCATTTTTTGAGTTACAGAGTAGGCCTAAGGCTAAAATTATTGCTCTCGCTCTAACGATCGCGGCGATACCTCACTTGTGTGGTTTGAATACCGTTTTCATATGTCGGCGCTACTCGCGTATGCGTTCGCTTCTACGCGCGAGCTCGTCGGGACGGGGCGCTTTAAAAAAATTTTTTTTTGCTTTTCGCATTTATTTTTATTTATTTTAGAATTTTTAACACTGAAAAAAAAAAATTATCACTTTTATTCCTATTACAAGGAATGTAAACATCCCTTGTAATAGAAAAAAGCATGACAGGTCCTCTTAAATATGAGATCTGGGGTCAAAAAGACCTCAGATCTCATATTTGGGCTTAAATGCAAAAAATAGAAAAAAAATAAAAAATGTCATTTTTTCAAATGACCAAAAAAAAAATTTGTCTCTTTAAGAGGCTGGGCGGGACTGACGTTTTGACGTCACTTCCGCCCAGCCGAGCTATGGGGACGGGCGAAGGAGATTTTTCCTTCAGTCCCGTCCCCGCTCACCAGCCGACAGCATCCGATCGCCTCCGCCGCTACCGACGGCTCCGGTAAGCGGCGGAGGGCACGGGAGAGCGGCGGGAGGGGGGGGGCCCCTCTCCCGCCACCGATAACGGCGATCTCGCGGTGAATCCGCCGCGGAGACCGCCATTATCGGATTCCAGACCGCGCACACTAAAGATGGATACCTCGGTTGTGACAGCAGCTGCTGCCGTTACCGAGATATCCGTCTTTAAAAATAGGACGTACATCGTCGTGCGCAGGTCTGGAAGTGGTTAACTGTTCGAAAAACGACCGAATTTCGGACGATTTTTCGTATAGTGTATGGCCAGCATAAGTTCCCAGCACAGTTCGAGAATGGACCATGGTGCGTTCTTCTGTTTAGTGTGGTCAGTTTTTAATAGGAAAGAAGAGGGACTAGCAGGAACACCAGGGTCTTCACAATAAGAAAGAAATACAAAGAGAACAGGATACTTTCCCATACAAGTACATGGAATATAAAGTATTGGGGGAACA